>NC_137978.1:2170000-2175000 GCF_963924665.1 Micromys minutus
AGGTTTAAGTTTAGGATTAGTGTTAGGGTTAGAATTAGAAATAGGGTTAGTGTTAGGATTAGGGTCAGGGTTAGGTTTAGGGTTAGGGTTAGGGTTAGGGTTAGGGTTAGGGTCAGGGAGAGTTTAGGGTTAGGGTTAGAGTTAGGGTTAGATTTAGGGTTAGGTTTAGGTTTATTGTTAGATTTAGGATTTAGGGTCTAAGGTTTATGGTTTAGGATTGTTTAAGGTTTAGGGTGGATTAGGTTTAGGGTTTAGAGTTTAGTGTTATGGTTACGGTTAGGGTTAGGGTTAGGGTTAGGATTAGGGTTAAGGTTAGGGTTAGGATTAGGTTTAGGGTTAGGGTTAGGGTTAGGGTTAGGGTTAGGGTTAGGGTTAGGTTTAGGATTAGGGTTAGGGTTAGGGTTAGGGTAAGGGTTAGGGCTTAGGGTTAGGGTTATGGTTATTGTTAGGTTTAGGGTTTAGGGTTTAGTGTTTAGGGTTTAAGGTTTAGGGTTTAGGATTGTTTAAGATTTAGGGTGGTTTAGGTTAAGGGTTTAGGGTTTAGAGTTTAGGATTGTTTAAGGTTTAGGGTTGTTTAGGGTATAGTGTTTAGGGTTAAAGTTTAGGGTTGTTTAGGGTTTAGTGTTTAGGGTTTAGGGTTGTTTAAGGTTTAGTGTTTAAGGTTTAGGTTTTAGGGTTGTTTTGGGTTTAGTGTTTAGTGTTGTTTAGGGTATAGTGTTAATGGTTTAGGGTTTAGGGTTATTTAGGGTTTAGTGTTTAAGGTTTAGGGTATAGGGTTGTTTAGGGTTTAGTGTTTAGGGTTGTTTATGGTTTAGTGATTAGAGTTGTTTAGGGTTGTTTAGAGGTTAGTGTTTAGGGTTATTCAGGGTTTATGATTTAGGGTTGTTCAGGGTTTAGGATTTATGGTTGTTCAGGGTTTAGGATTTAGGGATTAAGGTTAAGGGGTTAAGGTTAGCGTTAGGGTTAGGGTTAGGGTTAGCATTAGGGTTAGAGTTAGGGTTAGAGTTAAGGTTATGGGGTTATGTTAGGCTTAAGGTTAGGGTTAGGGTTATGGGGTTAAGGTTAGGGTTGGGGTTAGGGTTAGGGTTATGGTTATTCTTAGATTTATGGTTTAAAATTTAGGGTTTATGGTTTAAGGTTTAGGGTTTAGGATTGTTTAAGTTTTAGGGTGGTTTAGGTTTAGGGTATAGAATTTAGCGTTTAAGATTGTTTAATGGTTAGGGTTGTTTAGGTTTTAGCGTTTAGAGTTGTTTAGGGTTTTTTAGGGTTGTTTATAATTTAGTGTTTAGGGTTGTTCAGGATTTATGATTTAGGATATTTTAAGGTTTAGGGTTTAAGGTTGTATAGTGTTTTAGGGTTTAGGGTATAATGTTTAGGGTTAAGGGTTTAGGGTTGTTTAGGGTATAGTGTTAATGGTTTTAGGGTTTAGGCTTGTTTAGGGTTTAGTGTTTAGGGTTTAGGGTTTAGGGTTTTTTAGCGTTTAGTGTTTATAGTTTAGGGTTTAGGGTGCTTTTGGAATTAGTGTTTAGGGTTTTTCGGGGTTTAGGGTTTAGGATTTAGGGTGTTAGGGTTAGGGTTAGGGTTAGGTTTAAGGTTAAGGTGAGGGTTAGTGTTAGGGTTAAGGTTAGGGTTAGGGTTAAGGTTAGTGTTAGTGTTAAAATAAGGGTTAGGGTTAGGGATAGGGTTAGGGTTAGGGTTAGGGTTAGGGTTAGGTGTTTGGGTTAGGGTTAGTGTTAGGGGTTAGGGGTTAGTGTTAGGGTTAGGGTTAGGGTTAGGGTTAGGGTTAGGTTTAGTGTTAGGGTTATTATTAGGGGTTTAGGTTTTAGTTTAGGATTAGTGTTAGGGTTAGAATTAGAAATAGGGTTAGTGTTAGGATTAGGGTCAGGGTTAGGTTTAGAAATATGGTTAGGGTTAGGGTTAAGGGTAGGGTTAGGGTTAGGGTTAGAATTAAAGTTTAGGGTTTAGTGTTAGGATTAGGGATAGTGTGAGGTTTAGGGTTAGGTTTAGGGTTAGGGTTAGGGTTAGTGTTTGGGTTATGATTAGTGTTGGGACTAGGATTAGGGTTAGGGTCAGGTTTATGTTTAGTGTTAGGGTTAGGGTTAGGGTTAGATTTAGGGTTAGGTTTAGGTTTATTGTTAGATTTAGGGTTTAGGGTTTAAGGTTTATGGTTTAGGATTGTTTAAGTTTAAGGGTGGATTAGGTTTAGGGTTTAGAGTTTAGTATTATGGTTACGGTTAGGGTTAGGGTTAGAGTTAGGGTTAGGGTTAGGGTTAGGGTTAGGGTTAAGGTTAGGGTTAGTGATAGGGTTATGGTTATGGTTAGTGTTAGGATTAGGGTTAGGGTTAGGGTCAGGGTTAGGTTTAGGTTTAGGGATAAGGTTAGGGTTAGATTTAGGGTTAGGTTTAGGTTTATTGTTAGATTTAGGGTTTAGGGTTTAAGGTTTATGGTTTAGGATTGTTTAAGGTTTAGGGTGGATTAGGTTAAGGGTTTAGAGTTTAGTGTTATGGTTACGGTTAGGGTTAGGGTTAGGGATGGGTTTAGAGATATGGTTAGGGTTATGGTAAGGGTTTGGTTTAGGGTTAGGGTTAGGGTTAGGGTAAAAGTTAGGGGGTTAGTGTTAGGGTTTGTGTTAGGGTTAGGGTTAGGGTTAGGGTTAGGTTAGGGTTAGGGTTAGGGTTAGGGTTAGGTTAGGGTTAGGGTTAGGGTTAGGGTTTGGGTTAGGGGTTAGGGTTAGTGAAAGGGTTAGGGTTATTATTAGGGGGTTAGGTTTAAGTTTAGGATAATGTTAGGGTTAGAATTAGAAATAGGGTTAGTGTTAGGGTTAGGGTCAGTGTTAGGTTTAGGGTTAGGGTTAGGGTTAGGGTCAGGGAGGGTTTAGGGTTAGGGTTAGGGTTAGGGTTAGATTTAGGGTTAGGTTTAGGTTTATTGGTAGATGTAGGATTTGGGGTCTAAGGTTTATGGTTTAGGATTGTTTAAGGTTTAGGGTGGATTAGGTTTAGGGTTTAGAGTTTAGTGTTATGGTTACGGTTAGGGTTAGGGTTAGGGTTAGGATTAGGGTTAAGGTAAGGGTTAGGATTAGGTTTAGGGTTAGGGTTAGGGTTAGGGCTAGGGTTAGGATTAGGGTTAGGGTTAGGGTTAGGGTAAGGGTTAGGGGTTAGGGTTAGGGTTATGGTTATTGTTAGGTTTAGGGTTTAGGGTTTTGTGTTTAGGGTTTAAGGTTTAGGGTTTAGGATTGTTTAAGTTTTAGGGTGGTTTAGGTTAAGGGTTTTGGGTTTAGAGTTTAGGATTGTTTAAGGTTTACGGTTGTTTAGGGTATAGTGTTTAGGGTTAAAAGTTTAGGGTTGTTTAGGGTTTAGTGTTTAGGGTTTAGGGTTGTTTAAGGTTTAGTGTTTAAGGTTTAGGTTTTATGGTGGTTTTGGGTTTTGTGTTTAGTGTTGTTTAGGGTATAGTGTTAATGGTTTAGGGTTTAGGGTTATTTAGGGTTTAGTGTTTAAGGTTTAGGGTATAGGGTTGTTTAGGATTTAGTGTTTAGGGTTGTTTATGGTTTAATGATTAGGGTTGTTTAGGGTTGTTTAGAGGTTAGTGATTAGGGTTATTCAGGGTTTATGATTTAGGGTTGTTCAGGGTTTAGGATTTATTGTTGTTCAGGGTTTAGGATTTAGGGATTAAGGTTAAGGGGTTAGGGTTAGGGTTAGGGTTAGGGTTAGGGTTAGCATTAGGGTTAGAATTAGGGTTAGAGTTAGGGTTATGGGGTTATGTTAGGCTTAAGGTTAGGGTTAGGGTTATGGGGTTAAGGTTAGGGTTTGGGTTAGGGTTAGGTTTAGGTTTAGGGTTAGGGTTAGGGTTATGGTTATTCTTAGATTTAAGGTTTAAATTTTAGGGTTTATGGTTTAAGGTTTAGGGTTTAGGATTGTTTAAGTTTTAGGGTGGTTTAGGTTTTGGGTTAGGGTTTAGCGTTTAAGATTGTTTAATGGTTAGGGTTGTTTAGGTTTTAGCGTTTAGAGTTGTTTAGGGTTTTTTAGGGTTGTTTATGATTTAGTGTTTAGGGTTGTTCAGGATTTATGATTTAGGATATTTTAAGGTTTAGGGTTTAAGGTTGTATAGGGTTTTAGGGTTTAGGGTATAATGTTTAGGGTTAAGGGTTTATGGTTGTTTAGGGTATAGTGTTAATGGTTTTATGGTTTAAGATTGTTTAGTGTTTAGTGTTTAGGGTTTAGGGTTTAGGGTTTTTAGCGTTCAGTGTTTATAGTTTAGGGTTTAGGGTGCTTTTGGAATTAGTGTTTAGGTTTTTTCGGGGTTTAGGGTTTAGGATTTAGGGTGTTAGGGTTAGTGTTAGGGTTAGGTTTAGGGTTAAGGTGAGGGTTAGGGTGAGGGTTAAGGTTAGGGTTAGGGTTAAGGTTAGTGTTAGTGTTAGGGTAAGGGTTAGGGTTAGGGTTAGGGTTAGGGGTTAGGGTTAGGGTTAGTTTTAGGGGTTAGGGGTTAGTGTTAGGGTTAGGGTTAGGGTTAGGGTTAGGGTTAGGTTTAGTGTTAGGGTTATTATTAGGGGGTTAGGTTTTAGTTTAGGATTAGTGTTAGAGTTAGAATTAGAAATAGGGTTAGTGTTAGGATTAGGGTCAGGGTTAGGTTTAGGGATATGGTTAGAATTAGGGTTAAGGGTAGGGTTAGGGTTAGGGTTAGATTTAAAGTTTAGGGTTTAGTGTTAGGATTAGGGATAATGTGAGGTTTAGGGTTAGGTTTAGGGTTAGGGTTAGGGTTAGGGTTAGGGTTAGATTTAGGGTTAGGTTTAGGTTTATTGTTAGATTTTGGGTTTAGGGTTTAAGGTTTAAGGTTTAGGATTGTTTAAGGTTTACGGTAGATTAGGTTTAGGGTTTAGAGTTTAGTATTATGGTTACGGTTAGGGTTAGGGTTAGGGTTAGAGTTAGGGTTAGAGTTAGGGTTAGGGTTAGGGTTAGGGTTAAGGTTAGGGTTAATGTTAGGGTTAGGGTTATGGTTAGTGTTAG
>NC_137978.1:2185000-2192500 GCF_963924665.1 Micromys minutus
TAAGGTTAGTGTTAGTGTTAGGGTAAGGGTTAGGGTTAGGGATAGGGTTAGGGTTAGGGTTAGGGTTAGGGTTAAGGTTAGGGTTAGGGTTAGGGTTAGGGTTAGGGGTTAGTGTTAGGGTTAGTGTTAGGGGTTATGGGTTAGTGTTAGGGTTAGGGTTAGGGTTAGGGTTAGGGTTAGGTTTAGTGTTAGGGTTATTATTAGGGGGTTAGGTTTTAGTTTAGGATTAGTGTTAGGGTTAGAATTAGAAATAGGGTTAGTGTTAGGATTAGGGCCAGGGTTAGGTTTAGGGATATGGTTAGGGTTAGGGTTAAGGGTAGAGTTAGGGTTAGGGTTAGATTTAAAGTTCAGGGTTTAGTGTTAGGATTAGGGATAGTGTGAGGTTTAGGGTTAGGTTTAGAGTTAGGGTTAGGTTTAGTGTTTGGGTTATGATTAGTGTTATTATTAGGGTTAGGGTTAGGGTCAGGTTTAGGTTTAGGGTTAGGGATAGGGTTAGGGTTAGATTTAGGGTTAGGTTTAGGTTTATTGTTAGATTTAGGGTTTAGGATTTAAGGTTTAAGGTTTAGGATTGTTTAAGGTTTAGGGTAGATTAGGTTTAGGGTTTAGACTTTAGTATTATGGTTACGGTTAGGGTTAGGGTTAGGGTTAGAGTTAGGGTTAGGGTTAGGGTTAGGGTTAGGGTTAGGGTTAAGGTTAGGGTTAATGTTAGGGTTAGGGTTAGGGTAAAAGTTAGGGGGTTAGTGTTAGGGTTAGGGTTAGGGTTAGGGTTAGGGTTAGGGTTAGGTTAGGGTTAGGGTTAGGGTTAGGGTTAGGGTTAGGGGTTAGTGTTAGTGTTAGGGTTAGGGTTATTATTAGGGGGTTAGGTTTAAGTTTAGGATTAGTGTTAGGGTTAGAATTAGAAATAGGGTTAGTGTTAGGATTAGGGTCAGGATTAGGTTCAGGGTTAGGGTTAGGGTTAGGGTTAGGGTTAGGGTCAGGGAGGGTTTAGGTTTAGGATTAGGGTTAGGGTTAGATTTAGGGTTAGGTTTAGGTTTATTGTTAGATTTAGGATTTAGGGTCTAAGGTTTATGGTTTAGGATTGTTTAAGGTTTAGGGTGGATTAGGTTTAGGGTATAGAGTTTAGTGTTATGGTTACGGTTAGGGTTAGGGTTAGGGTTAGGGTTAGGGTTAGGGTTAGGTTTAGGGTAATGGTCAGGGTTAGGGTTAGGGTTAGGGTAAGCGTTAGGGGTTAGTGTTAGGGTTAGGGTTAGGGTTAGGGTTAGGGTTAGGGTTAGGGTTAGGGTTAGGGTTATGGTTATTCTTAGATTTATGGTTTAAAATTTAGGGTTTATGGTTTAAGGTTTAGGGTTTAGGATTGTTTAAGTTTTAGGGTGGTTTATGTTTAGGGTATAGGGTTTAGCGTTTAAGATTGTTTAATGTTTAGGGTTGTTTAGGTTTAGTGTTTAGAGTTGTTTAGGGTTTTTTAGGGTTGTTTATGATTTAGTGTTTAGGGTTGTTCAGGATTTATGATTTAGGATATTTTAAGGTTTAGGGTTTAAGGTTGTATAGTGTTTTAGGGTTTAGGGTATAATGTTTAGTGTTAAGGGTTTAGGGTTGTTTAGGGTATAGTGTTAATGGTTTTAGGGTTTAGGCTTGTTTAGGGTTTAGTGTTTAGGGTTTAGGGTTTAGGGTTTTTTAGCGTTTAGTGTTTATAGTTTAGGGTTTAGGGTGCTTTTGGAATTAGTGTTTAGGGTTTTTCGGGGTTTAGGGCTTAGGATTTAGGGAGTAAGGGTTAGTGTTAGGGTTAGGTTTAGGGTTAAGGTGAGGGTTAGGGTGAGGGTTAAGGTTAGGGTTAGGGTTAATGTTAGTGTTAGTGTTAGAATAAGGGTTAGGGTTAGGGATAGGTTTATGGTTAGGGTTAGGGTTAGGGTTAAGGTTAGGGTTAGGGTTAGGGTTAGGGTTAGGGGTTTGGGTTAGGGTTAGTGTTAGGGGTTAGGGGTTAGTGTTAGGGTTAGGGTTAGGGTTAGGGTTAGGGTTAGGTTTAGTGTTAGGGTTATTATTAGGGTGTTAGGTTTTAGTTTAGGATGAGTGTTAGGGTTAGAATTAGAAATAGGGTTAGTGTTAGGATTAGGGTCAGGGTTAGGTTTAGAAATATGGTTAGGGTTAGGTTTAAGGGTAGGGTTAAAGTTAGGGTTAGAATTAAAGTTTAGGGTTTAGTGTTAGGATTAGGGATAGTGTGAGGTTTAGGGTTACGTTTAGGGTTAGGTTTAGGGTTAGTGTTTGGGTTATGATTAGTGTTAGGATTAGGATTAGGGTTAGGGTAAGGTTTATGTTTAGGGTTAGGGTTAGGGTTAGGTTTAGGGTTAGATTTAGGGTTAGGTTTAGGTTTATTGTTAGATTTAGGGTTTAGGGTTTAAGGTTTATGGTTTAGGATTGTTTAAGTTTAAGGGTGGATTAGGTTTAGGGTTTAGAGTTTAGTATTATGGTTACGGTTATGGTTAGGGTTAGGGTTAGAGTTAGGGTTAGGGTTAGGGTTAGGGTTAGGGTTAAGGTTAGGGTTAGTGTTAGGGTTAGGGTTATGGTTAGTGTTAGGATTAGGGTTAGGGTTAGGGTCAGGGTTAGGTTTAGGGTTAGGGATAGGGTTTGGGTTAGATATAGGGTTAGGTTTAGGTTTATTGTTAGATTTAGGGTTTAGGGTTTAAGGTTTATGGTTTAGGATTGTTTAAAGTTTAGGGTGGATTAGGTTTAGGGTTTAGAGTTTAGTGTTATGGTTACGGTTAGGGTTAGAGTTAGGGATGGAGTTAGGTTTAGGGTTAGGGTTATGGTAAGGGTTAGGTTTAGGGTTAGGGTTAGGGTTAGGGTAAAAGTTAGGGGGTTAGTGTTAGGGTTTGTGTTAGGGTTAGGGTTAGGGTTAGGTTAGGGTTAGGGTTAGGGTTAGGGTTAGGGTTAGGGTTAGGTTAGGGTTAGGGTTAGGGTTAGGGTTAGGGTTAGGTTTAAGGGTTAGGGTTAGTGAAAGGGTTAGGGTTATAATTAGGGGGTTAGGTTTAAGTTTATGATTAGTGTTAGGGTTAGAATTAGAAATAGGGTTAGTGTTAGGATTAGGGTCAGGGTTAGGTTTAGGGTTAGGGTTAGGGTTAGGGTCAGGTAGGGTTTAGGGTTAGGGTTAGGGTTAGGGTTAGATTTAGGGTTAGGTTTAGGTTTATTGTTAGATTTAGGATTTAGGGTCTAAGGTTTATGGTTTAGGATTGTTTAAGGTTTAGGGTGGATTAGGTTTAGGGTTTAGAGTTTAGTGTTATGGTTACGGTTAGGGTTAGGGTTAGGGTTAGGATTAGGGTTAAGATTAGGGTTAGGATTAGGTTTAGGGTTAGGGATAGTGTTAGCGTTAGGGTTAGGGTTAGGGTTAGGGTTAGGGTTAGGATTAGGTTTAGGGTTAGGGTTACGGTTAGGGTTAGGGTTAGGGTTAGGATTAGGGTTAAGGTTAGGGTTATGTTTAGGTTTAGGGTTAGGGTTAGGGTTAGAGTTAGGGTTAGGTTTAGGATTAGGGTTAGGGTTAGGTTTAGGGTAAGGGTTAGGGGTTAGGGTTAGGGTTATGGTTATTGTTAGGTTTAGGGTTTAGAGTTTAGTGTTTACGGTTTAAGGTTTAGGGTTTAGGATTGTTTATGATTTAGGGTGGTTTAGGTTAAGGGTTTAGGGTTTAGAGTTTAGGATTGTTTAAGGTTTAGGTTTGTTTAAGGTATAGTGTTTAGGGTTAAAAGTTTAGGGTTGTTTAGGGTTTAGTGATTAGGGTTTAGGGTTGTTTAAGGTTTAGTGTTTAAGGTTTAGGTTTTAGGGTTGTTTGGGTTTAGTGTTTAGTGTTGTTTAGGGTATAGTGTTAATGGTTTAGGGTTTAGGGTTATTTAGGGTTTAGTGTTTAAGGTTTAAGGTATAGGGTTGTTTAGGGTTTAGTGTTTAGGGTTGTTTATGGTTTAGTGATTAGGGTTGTTTAGGGTTGTTTAGAGGTTAGTGTTTAGGGTTATTCAGGGTTTATGATTTAGGGTTGTTCAGGGATTAGGATTTATGGTTGTTCAGGGTTTAGGATTTAGGGATTAAGGTTAAGGGGTTAGGGTTAGGGTTAGGGTTAGGGTTAGCATTAGGGTTAGAGTTAGGGTTAGAGTTAGGGTTATGGGGTTATGTTAGGCTTAAGGTTAGGGTTAGGGTTATGGGGTTAAGGTTAGGGTTGGGGTTAGGGTTAGGTTAGGTTTAGGGTTAGGGTTAGGGTTATGGTTATTCTTAGATTTATTGTTTAAAATTTAGGGTTTATGGTTTAAGGTTTAGGATTTAGGATTGTTTAAGTTTTAGGGTGGTTTAGGTTTAGGGTATAGAATTTAGCGTTTCAGATTGTTTAATGGTTAGGGTTGTTTAGGTTTTAGCTTTTAGAGTTGTTTAGGGTTTTTTAGGGTTGTTTATGATTTTGTGTAGGGTTGTTCAGGATTTATGATTTAGGATATTTTAAGGTTTAGGGTTTAAGGTTGTATAGTGTTTTAGGGTTTAGGGTATAATGTTTAGTGTTAAGGGTTTAGGGTTGTTTAGGGTATAGTGTTAATGGTTTTAGGGTTTAGGCTTGTTTAGGGTTTAGTGTTTAGGGTTTAGGGTTTAGGGTTTTTTAGTGTTTAGTGTTTATAGTTTAGGGTTTAGGGTGCTTTTGGAATTAGTGTTTAGGGTTTTTCGGGGTTTAGGGTTTAGGATTTAGGGTGTTAGGGTTAGTGTTAGGGTTAGGTTTAGGGTTAAGGTGAGGGTTAGGGTGAGGGTTAAGGTTAGGGTTAGGGTTAAGGTTAGTGTTAGTGTTAGGGTAAGGGTTAGGGTTAGGGATAGGGTTAGGGTTAGGGTTAGGGTTAGGGTTAAGGTTAGGGTTAGGGTTACGGTTAGGGTTAGGGTTAGGGTTAGGGTTAGGGTTAGGGTTAGGGGTTAGGGTTAGGGTTAGTGTTAGGGGTTAGGGGTTAGTGTTAGGGTTACGGTTAGGGTTAGGGTTAGGGTTAGGTTTAGTGTTAGGGTTATTATTAGGGGGTTAGGTTTTAGTTAAGGATTAGTGTTAGGGTTAGATTTAGAAATAGGGTTAGTGTTAGGATTAGGGTCAGTGTTAGGTTTAGAAATAGGGTTAGGGTTAGGGTTAAGGGTAGGGTTAGGGTTAGGATTAGATTTAAAGTTTAGGGTTTAGTGTTAGGATTAGGAATAGTGTGAGGTTTAGGGTTAGGTTTAGGGTTAGGGTTAGGGTTAGTGTTTGGGTTATGATTAGTGTTAGGATTAGGGTTAGGGTTAGGGTCAGGTTTAGGTTTAGGGTTAGGGTTAGGGTTAGGGTTAGATTTATGGTTAGGTTTAGGTTTATTGTTAGATTTAGGGTTTAGGGTTTAAGGTTTATGGTTTAGGATTGTTTAAGGTTTAGGGTGGATTAGGTTTAGGGTTTAGAGTTTAGTATTATGGTTACGGTTAGGGTTAGAGTTAGGGTTAGAGTTAGGGTTAGGGTTAGGGTTAGGGTTAGGGTTAAGGTTAGGGTTAGTGTTAGGGTTAGGTTTATGGTTAGTGTTAGGATTAGGGTTAGGGTTAGGGTCAGGGTTAGGTTTAGGGTTAGGGATAGGGTTAGGATTAGATTTAGGGTTAGGTTTAGGTTTATTGTTAGATTTAGGGTTTAGGGTTTAAGGTTTATTGTTTAGGATTGTTCAAGGTTTAGGGTGGATTAGGTTTAGGGTTTAGAGTTTAGTGTTACGGTTACGGTTAGGGTTAGGGTTAAGGATGGGGTTATGGTTAGGATTATGGTTATGGTAAAGTTTAGGGTTAGAGTTAGGGTTAGGGTAAAAGTTAGGGGGTTAGTGTTAGGGTTTGGGTTAGGGTTAGGGTTAGGGTTAGGGTTAGGTTAGGGTTAGGGTTAGGGTTAGGGTTAGGGGTTAGGGTTAGTGTTAGGGTTAGGGTTATTATTAGGGGGTTAGGGTTAAGTTTAGAATTAGTGTTAGGGTTAGAATTAGAAATAGGTTTAGTGTTAGGATTAGGGTCAGGGTTAGGTTTAGGGTTCGGGTTAGGGTTAGGGTTAGGGTTAGGGTCAGGGAGGGTTTAGGGTTAGGGTTAGATTTAGGGTTAGGTTTAGGTTTAATGTTAGATTTAGGGTTTAGGGTCTACGGTTTATGGTTTAGGATTGTTTAAGGTTTAGGGTGGATTAGGTTTAGGGTTTAGAGTTTAGTGTTATGGTTACGGTTAGGGTTAGGGTTAGGGTTAGGGTTAGAATTAGGGTTAAGGTTAGGGTTAGGGTTAGGTTTAGGGTTAGGGTTAGGGTTAGGGTTAGGGTTAGGGTTATGGTTAGGGTTAGGGTTAGGGTTAGGGTTAGGTTTAGGGTTAGGGTTAGGGTTAGGGTTAGGGTAAGGGTTAGGGGTTTGGGTTAGGGTTAGGGTTAAGGTTAGGTTTAGGGTTAAGGTTAGGGTTAGGTTTAAGGTTAGAATTAGGGGTTAGGGTTAGGGTTAGTGTTAGTGGTTAGGGGTTAGTGTTAGGGTTAGGGTTAGGGTTAGGGTTAGGGTTAGGGTTAGGTTTAGAGTTAGGGTTATTATTAGGGGGTTAGGTTTTAGTTTAGGATTAGTGTTAGGGTTAGAATTAGAAATAGGGTTAGTGTTAGGATTAGGGTCAGAGTTAGGTTTAGGGAAATGGTTAGGGTTAGGGTTAAGGGTAGGGTTAGGGTTAGGGTTAGATTTAAAGTTTAGGGTTTAGTGTTAAGATTAGGGATAGTGTGAGGTTTAGGGTTAGGTTTAGGGTTAGGGTTAGGGATAGTGATTGGGTTATGATTAGTGTTATTATTAGGGTTAGGGTTAGGGTCAGGTTTAGGTTTAGGTTTAGGGTTAGGGTTAGGGTTAGATTTAGGGTTAGGTTTAGGTTTATTGTTAGATTTAGGGTTTAGGGTTTAAGGTTTAAGGTTTACGATTGTTTAAGGTTTAGGGTAGATTAGGTTTAGGGTTTAGAGTTTAGTATTATGGTTACGGTTAGGGTTAGGGTTAGGGTTAGAGTTAGGGTTAGGATTAGGGTTAGGGTTAGGGTTAGGGTTAAGGTTAGGGTTAATGTTAGGAATGGGGTTATGGTTAGTGTTATGATTAGGGTTAGGTTTAGGGTCAGGGTTAGGTTTAGGGTTAGGGATAGGGTTAGGGTTAGATTTAGGTTTAGGTTTAGGTTTATTGTTAGATTTAGGGTTTAGGGTTTAAGGTTTATGGTTTAGGATTGTTTAAGGTTTAGGGTGGATTAGGTTTAGGGTTTAGAGTTTAGTGTTATGGTTACGGTTAGGGTTAGGGTTAGGGATGGGGTTAGGGTTAGGGTTAGCGTTATGGTAAGGGTTAGGTTTAGGGTTAGGGTTAGGGTTATGGTAAAAGTTAGGGGGTTATTGTTAGGGTTTGGGTTAGGGTTAGGGTTAGGGTTAGGGTTAGGTTAGGGTTAGGGTTAGGGTTAGGGTTAGGGTTATTATTAGGGGGTTAGGTTTAAGTTTAGAATTAGTGTTAGGGTTAGAATTAGAAATAG
>NC_137978.1:2197500-2205000 GCF_963924665.1 Micromys minutus
AGGGTTAGGGTTAGATTTAGGGTCAGGTTTAGGTTTATTGTTAGATTTAGGGTTTAGGGTTTAAGGTTTATGGTTTAGGATTGTTTAAAGTTTAGGGTGGATTAGGTTTAGGGTTTAGAGTTTAGAGTTATGGTTATGGTTAGTGTTAGGGTTAGGGTTAGGGTTAGGGTTAGGGTTAGGGTTAGGGTTAGGGTAATGGTTAGGGTTAGGGTTAGGGTTAGGGTTAGGGTAAAGGTTAGGGGTTAGTGTTAGGGTTAGGGTTAGGGTTAGGTTAGGGTTAGGGTTAGGGTTAGGGTTAGGGTTAGGGGTTAGGGTTAGTGTTAGGGTTAGGGTTATTATTAGGGGGTTAGGTTTAAGTTTAGGATTAGTGTTAGGGTTAGAATTAGAAATAGGGTTAATGTTAGGATTAGGGTCAGGGTTAGGTTTAGGGTTAGGGTTAGGGTTAGGGTTAGATTTAGGGTCAGGTTTAGGTTTATCGTTAGATTTAGGGTTTAGGGTTTAAGGTTTATGGTTTAAGATTGTTTAAGGTTTAGGGTGGATTAGGTTTAGGGTTTAGAGTTTAGTGTTATGGTTACGGTTAGTGTTAGGGTTAGGGTTAGGGTTAGGGTTAGGGTTAGGGTAATGGTTAGGGTTAGGGTTAGGGTTAGGGTTAGGGTAAGGGTTAAGGTTAGGGGCTAGGGTTAGTGTTAGGGTTAGGGTTATTATTAGGGGGTTAGGTTTAAGTTTGGGATTAGTGTTAGGGTTAGAATTAGAAATAGGGTTAGTGTTAGGATTAGGGTCAGGGTTAGGTTTAGCGTTAGGGTTAGGGTTAGGGTTAGGGTTAGGGTTAGGGTTAGATTTCGGGTTAGGTTTAGTTTTATTGTTAGATTTAGGATTTAGGGTCTAAGGTTTATGGTTTAGGATTGTTTAAGGTTTAGGGTGGATTAGGTTTAGGGTTTAGAGTTTAGTGTTATGGTTACGGTTAGGGTTAGGGTTAGGGTTAGGGTTAGGATTAGGGTTAAGGTTAGGGTTAGGATTAGGTTTAGAGTTAGGGTTAGGGTTAGGGTTAGGGTTAGGGTTAGGGTTAGGGTTAGGGTTAGGGTTAGGGTTAGGGTTAGGGTTAGGGTAAGGGTTAGGGGTTAGGATTAGGGTTATGGTTATTGTTAGGTTTAGGGTTTAGGGTTTAGTGTTTAGGGTTTAAGGTTTAGGGTTTAGGATTGTTTAAGATTTTGGGTGGTTTAGGTTAAGGGTTTAGGGTTTAGACTTTAGGATTGTTTAAGGTTTAGGGTTGTTTAGGGTATAGTGTTTAGGGTTAAAAGTTTAGGGTTCTTTAGGCTTTAGTGTTTAGGGTTTAGGGTTGTTTAAGTTTTAGTGTTTAAGGTTTAGGCTTTAGGGTTGTTTTGGTTTAATGTTTAGTGTTTTTTAGGGTATAGTGTTAATGGTTTAGGGTTTACGGTTATTTAGGTTATAGTGTTTTAGGTTTAGGGTATAGGGTTGTTTAGGGTTTAGTGTTTAGGTTTGTTTATGGTTTAGTTTAGGGTTGTTTAGGGTTGTTTAGAGGTTATTGTTTAGGGTTATTCAGGGTTTATCATTTAGGGTTGTTCAGGGTTTAGGATTTATGGTTGTTCTGGGTTTAGGATTTAGGGATTAAGGTTAAGGGGTTAGGGTTAGGGTTAGGGTTAGGGTTAGGGTTAGGGTTAGGGTTAGGGTTAGGGTTAGAGTTAGGGTTAGGGTTAGAGTTAGGGTTAGGGTTAGGGTTAGGGTTATGGTTAGTGTTAGGATTAGTGTTAGGTTTAGGGTCAGGGTTAGGTTTAGGGTTAGGGTTAAGGTTAGGGTTAGATTTAGGGTCAGGTTTAGGTTTATTGTTAGATTTAGTGTTTAGGGTTTAAGGTTTATGGTTTAGGATTGTTTAAGGTTTAGGGTGGATTAGGTTTAGGGTTTAGAGTTTAGTGTTATGGTTATGGTTAGTGTTAGGGTTAGGGTTAGGGTTAGGGTTAGGTTTAGGGTAATAGTTAGGGTTAGGGTTAGAGTTAGGGTTAGGGTAAGGGTTAAGGGTTAGTGTTAGGATTAGGGTTAGAATTAGGTTAGTGTTAGGGTTAGGGTTAGGGTTAGGGTTAGGGTTAGGGGTTAGGGTTAGTGTTAGGGTTAGAATTAGAAATAGGGTTAGTGTTAGGATTAGGGTCAGGGTTAGGTTTAGGGTTAGGGTTAGGGTTAGGGTTAGGGTTAGGGTCAGAGAGGGTTTAGGGTTAGGGTTAGGGTTAGGGTTAGATTTGGGGTTAGGTTTAGGTTTATTGTTAGATTTAGGATTTAGGGTCTAAGGTTTCTGGTTTAGGATTGTTTAAGGTTTAGGGTGGATTAGGTTTAGGGTATAGAGTTTAGTGTTATGGTTACGGTTAGGGTTAGGGTTAGGGTTAGGGTTAGGATTAGGGTTAAGGTTAGGGTTAGGATTAGGTTTAGGATTAGGGTTAGGGTTAGGGTTAGGGTTAGGGTTAGGGTTAGGGTTAGGGTTAGGGTTAGGGTTAGGATTAGGGTTAGGGTTAGGGTTAGGGTAAGGGTTAGGGGTTAGGGTTAGGGTTATGGTTATTGCTGGTTTAGGGTTTAGGGTTTAGTGTTTAGGGTTTAAGGTTTAGGGTTTAGGATTGTTTAAGATTTAGGGTGGTTTAGGTTAAGGGTTTAGGGTTTAGAGTTTAGGATTGTTTAAGGTTTAGGGTTGTTTAGGGTATAGTGTTTAGGGTTAAAAGTTTAGGGTTGTTTAGGGTTTAGTGTTTTGGGTTTAGGGTTGTTTAAGGTTTAGTGTTTAAGGTTTAGGTTTTAGGGTTGTTTTGGGTTTAGTGTTTAGTGTTGTTTAGGGTATAGTGTTAATGGTTTAGGGTTTAGGGTTATTTAGCGTTTAGTGTTTAAGGTTTAGGGTATAAAGTTGTTTAGGGTTTAGTGTTTAGGGTTGTTTATGGTTTAGTGATTAGGGTTGTTTAGGGTTGTTTAGAGGTTTGTGTTTAGGGTTATTCAGGGTTTATGATTTAGGGTTGTTCAGGGTTTAGGATTTATGGTTGTTCAGGGTTTAGGATTTAGGGATTAAGGTTAAGGGGTTAAGGTTAGGGTTAGGGTTAGGGTTAGGGTTAGCATTAGGGTTAGATGTTAGGGTTAGAGTTAAGGTTATGGGGTTATGTTAGGCTTAAGGTTAGGGTTAGGGTTATGGGTTTAAGGTTAGGGTTGGGGTTAGGGTTAGGTTTAGGTTTAGGGTTAGGGTTAGGGTTATGGTTATTCTTAGATTTATGGTTTAAAATTTAGGGTTTATGGTTTAAGGTTTAGGGTTTAGGATTGTTTAAGTTTTAGGGTGGTTTAGGTTTAGGGTATAGGGTTTAGCGTTTAAGAGTGTTTAATGTTTAGGGTTGTTTAGGTTTTAGCGTTTAGAGTTGTTTAGGGTTTTTTAGGGTTGTTTATGATTTAGTGTTTAGGGTTGTTCAGGATTTATGATTTAGGATATTTTAAGGTTTAGGGTTTAAGGTTGTATAGTGTTTTAGGGTTTAGGGTATAATGTTTAGTGTTAAGGGTTTAGGGTTGTTTAGGGTATAGTGTTAATGGTTTTAGGGTTTAGGCTTGTTTAGGGTTTAGTGTTTAGGGTTTAGGGTTTAGGGTTTTTTAGCATTTAGTGTTTATAGTTTAGGGTTTAGGGTGCTTTTGGAATTAGTGTTTAGGGTTTTTCGGGGTTTAGGGTTTAGGATTTAGGGTGTTAGGGTTAGTGTTAGGGTTAGGTTTAGGGTTAAGGTGAGGGTTAGGGTGAGGGTTAAGGTTAGGGTTAGGGTTAAGGTTAGTGTTAGTGTTAGAATAAGGGTTAGGGTTAGGGATAGGGTTAGGGTTAGGGTTAGGGTTAGGGTTAAGGTTAGGGTTAGGGTTAGGGTTAGGGTTAGGGTTAGGGTTAGGGTAAGGGTTAGGGGTTAGTGTTAGGGTTAGGGTTAGGGTTAGGGTTAGGGTTAAGGTTAGGGGTTAGGGTTAGTGTTAGGGTTAGGGTTATTATTAGGGGATTAGGTATTAGTTTAGGATTAGTGTTAGGGTTAGAATTAGAAATAGGGTTAGTGTTAGGATTAGGGTCAGGGTTAGGTTTAGGGTTAGGGTTAGTGTTAGGGTTAGGGTTAGGGTTAGGGTCAGGGAGGGTTTTAGGGTTAGGGTTAGGGTTAGGGTTAGATTTAGGGTTAGGTTTAGGTTTATTGTTAGATTTAGGATTTAGGGTCTAAGGTTTATGGTTTAGGATTGTTTAAGGTTTAGGGTGGATTAGGTTTAGGGTTTAGAGTTTAGTGTTATGGTTACGGTTAGGGTTAGGGTTAGGGTTAGGGTTAGGATTAGCGTTAAGGTTAGGGTTAGGATTAGGTTTAGAGTTAGGGTTAGGGTTAGGGTTAGGGTTAGGGTTAGGGTTAGGGTTAGGATTAGGGTTAGGGTTAGGGTTAGGGTAAGGGTTAGGGGTTAGGGTTAGGGTTATGGTTATTGTTAGGTTTAGGGTTTAGGGTTTAGTGTTTAGGGTTTAAGGTTTAGGGTTTAGGATTGTTTAAGATTTAGGGTGGTTTAGGTTAAGGTTTTAGGGTTTAGACTTTAGGATTGTTTAAGGTTTAGGGTTGTTTAGGGTATAGTGTTTAGGGTTAAATGTTTAGGGTTTTTTAGGCTTTAGTGTTTAGGGTTTAGGGTTGTTTAAGTTTTAGTGTTTAAGGTTTAGGTTTTAGGGTTGTTTTGGGTTAATGTTTATTGTTTTTTAGGGTATAGTGTTAATGGTTTAGGGTTTAGGGTTATTTAGGGTTTAGTGTTTAAGGTTTAGGGTATAGGGTTGTTTAGGGTTTAGTGTTTAGGGTTGTTTATGGTTTAGTGATTAGGGTTGTTTAGGGTTGTTTAGAGGTTAGTGTTTAGGGTTATTCAGGGTTTATGATTTAGGGTTGTTCAGGGTTTAGGATTTATGGTTGTTCAGGGTTTAGAATTTAGGGATTAAGGTTAAGGGGTTAGGGTTAGGTTTAGGGTTAGGGTTAGGGTTAGGGTTAGGGTTAGGGTTAGGGTTAGGGTTAGGGTTATGGTTAAGGTTAGGGTTAGGTTTAGGGTTATGGTTAGTGTTAGGATTAGGGTTAGGGTTAGGGTCAGGCTTAGTTTTAGGGTTAGGGTTAGGGTTAGGGTTAGATTTAGGGTCAGGTTTAGGTTTATTGTTAGATTTAGGGTTTAGGGTTTAAGGTTTATGGTTTAGGATTGTTTAAGGTTTAGGGTGGATTAGGTTTAGGGTTTAGAGTTTAGTGTTATGGTTATGGTTACTGTTAGGGTTAGGGTTAGGGTTAGGGTTAGGGTTAGGGTAATGGTTAGGGTTAGGGTTAGGGTTAGGGTTAGGGTAAGGGTTAGGGGTTAGTGTTAGGGTTAGGGTTAGGGTTAGGGTTAGGTTAGGGTTAGGGTTAGGGTTAGGGTTAGGGTTAGAGGTTAGGGTTAGTGTTAGGATTAGGGTTATTATTAGGGGGTTCGGTTTAAGTTTAGGATTAGTGTTAGGGTTAGAAATAGAAATAGGGTTAGTGTTAGGATTAGGGTCAGGGTTAGGTTTAGGGTTAGGGTTAGGGTTAGGGTTAGATTTAGGGTCAGGTTTAGGTTTATTATTAGATTTAGGGTTCAGGGTTTAAGGTTTATGGTTTAGGATTGTTTAAGGTTTAGGGTGGATTAGGTTTAGGGTTTAGAGTTTAGTGTTATGGTTACGGTTAGTGTTAGGGTTAGGGTTAGGGTTAGGGTTAGGGTTTGGGTTAGGGTTAAGGTTAGTGTTAGGGTTAGGGTTAGGATTATGGTTAGTGTTAGGGTTAGGGTTAGGGTTAGGGTTAGGTTAGGGTTAGGGTTAGAGTTAGGGTTAGGGTTAGGGGTTAGGGTTAGTGTTAGGGTTAGGGTTATTATTAGGGGGTTAGGTTTAAGTTTAGGATTAGTGTTAGGATTAGAATTAGAAATAGGGTTAGTGTTAGGATTAGGGTCAGGGTTAGGTTTAGTGTTAGGGTTAGGGTTAGGGTTAGGGTTAGGGTTAGGGTCAGGGAGGGTTTAGGGTTAGGGTTAGGGTTAGGGTTAGATTTAGGGTTAGGTTTAGGTTTATTGTTAGATTTAGGATTTAGGGTCTAAGGTTTATGGTTTAGGATTGTTTAAGGTTTAGGGTGGATTAGGTTTAGGGTTTAGAGTTTAGTGTTATGGTTACGGTTAGGGTTAGGGTTAGGGTTAGGGTTAGGATTAGGGTTAAGGTTAGGGTTAGGATTAGGTTTAGGGTTAGGGTTAGGGTTAGGGTTAGGGTTAGGGTTAAGGTTAGGGTTAGGATTAGGGTTAGGGTTAGGGTTAGGGTAAGGGTTAGGGGTTAGGGTTAGGGTTAGGGTTAAAGTTAGGGTTAAGGTTAGGGTTAGTGTTAGGGTTAGGGTTATGGTTAGTGTTAGGATTAGGGTTAGGGTTAGGGTCAGGGTTAGGTATAGGGTTAGGGATAGGGTTGGGTTAGATTTAGGGTTAGGTTTAGGTTTATTGTTAGATTTAGGGTTTAGGGTTTAAGGTTTATGGTTGAGGATTGTTTAAGGTTTAGGGTGGATTAGGTTTAGGGTTTAGAGTTTAGTGTTATGGTTACGGTTAGGGTTAGGGTTAGGGATGGGGTTAGGGTTAGGGTTAGGGTTATGGTAAGGGTTAGGTTTAGGGTTAGGGTTAGGGTAAAAGTTAGGGGGTTAGTGTTAGGGTTTGTGTTAGGGTTAGGGTTAGGGTTAGGGTTAGGTTAGGGTTAGGGTTAGGGTTAGGGTTAGGGATAGGGTTAGGTTAGGGTTAGGGTTAGAGTTAGGGTTAGGGTTAGGGGTTAGGGTTAGTGAAAGGGTTAGGGTTATTATTAGGGGGTTAGGTTTAAGTTTAGGATTAGTGTTAGGGTTAGAATTAGAAATAGGGTTAGTGTTAGGATTAGGGTCAGGATTAGGTTTAGGGTTAGGGTTAGGGTTAGGGTCAGGGAGGGTTTAGGGTTAGGGTTTGGGTTAGGGTTAGATTTAGGGTTAGGTTTAGGTTTATTGTTAGATTTAGGATTTAGGGTCTAAAGTTTATGGTTTAGGATTGTTTAAGGTTTAGGGTGGATTAGGTTTAGGGTTTAGAGTTTAGTGTTATGGTTACGGTTACGGTTAGGGTTAGGGTTAGGATTAGGGTTAAGGTTAGGGTTAGGATTAGGTTTAGGGTTAGTGTTAGGGTTAGGGTTAGGGTTAGGGTTAGGGTTAGGGTTAGGGTTAGGGTTAGGATTAGGTTTAGGGTTAGGTTTACGGTTAGGGTTAGGGTTAGGGTTAGGATTAGTGTTAAGGTTAGGGTTAGGTTTAGGGTTAGGGTTAGGGTTAGGGTTAGGGTTAGGGTTAGGGTTAGGGTTAGGGTTAGGGTTAGGATTAGGGTTAGGGTTAGGGTTAGGGTAAGGGTTAGGGGTTAGGGTTAGGGTTATGGTTATTGTTAGGTTTAGGGTTTAGGGTTTAGTGTTTAGGGTTTAAGGTTTAGGGTTTTGGATTGTTTAAGATTTAGGGTGGTTTAGGT
>NC_137978.1:2210000-2235000 GCF_963924665.1 Micromys minutus
ATAAGGCCGTTTCTAGGGCCATTGTTAGGGCCGTTGATAGGGCGGTTGTTAGGGCCGTTGCTAGGGCCATTGCTTGGGCCGTTGCTAGGGCCCTTGTTAGGGCCGTTGCTAGGGCCGTTGCTAGGGCCGTTTCAAGGACCGTTGTTAGAACCGTTGCTAGGGCCGTTGCTAGGGCCGTTGCTAGGGTTGTTCTTAGGGCCGTTTCAAGGGCCGTTATCAGGGCGGTTGCTAGGGCCCTCGTTAGGGCCGTTGCTAGGGCCCTCGTTAGGGCCGTTGCTAGGGCCGTTGCTAGGGCCGTTGTTAGGGCCGTTGCTAGGGCCGTTGCTAGGGCCGTTGTTAGGGCCGTTGGTAGGGCCGTTGCTAGGGCCGCTGTTAGGGCCGTTGCTAGGGCCGTTGCTAGGGCCGTTTCAAAGGCTGTTGTTTGGACCGTTGTCAGGGCCGTTGTTTGGACCGTTGTCAGGGCCGTTGTTAGGGCCGTTGTTAGGGCCGTTGCTAGGGCCGTTGCAAGGGCCGTTGTTAGGGCCCTTGTTAGGGCCGTTGCTAGGGCTGTTGCTAGGGCCGTTTCAAAGGCTGTTGTTTGGGCCGTTGCTAGGGCCCTTGTTAGGGCCGTTGATAGGGCCCTTGTTAGGGCCGTTGCTAGGGCCGTTGCTAGGGCCGTTTCAAAGGCTGTTGTTAGGGCCGTTGCTAGGGCCCTTGTTAGGGCCGTTGCTAGGGCCGTTGTTAGGGCCGTTGCTAGGGCCGTTGCTAGGGCCGTTGCTAAGGTTGTTCCTAGGGCCGTTTCAAGGGCCGTTGTTAGGGCCGTTGCTAGGGCCCTTGTTAGGGCCGTTGCTAGGGCCGTTGTTAGGGCTGTTGCTAAGGCCGTTGCTAGGGCCGTTGCTAGGGCCGTTGCTAGGGCCCTTGTTAGGGCTGTTGCTAGGGCCGTAGCGAAGGCCGTTGCTAGGGCCGTTGCTAGGGCCGTTGCTAGCACCCTTTTTAGGGCCATTTCTAGGGCCCTTGTTAGGGCCGTTGCTAGGGCCCTTGTTAGGGCCGTTGCTAGGGCCCTTGTTACGGCCGTTGCTAGGGCCGTTGCTAGGGCCGTTGGTAGGGCCGTTGCTAGGGCCGTTGTTAGGGCCGTTGCTAGGGCCGTTGCTAGGGCCTTTGCTAGGGCCGTTGTTAGGGCCATTGTTGGTCCGTTGTTAGGGCCGTTGCTAGGGCCGTTGCTAGGTCCGTTGCTAGGGCCGTTGCTAGGGCCGTTGCAAAGGCCGTTGCTAGGGCCCTTGTTAGGGCCGTTGCTAGGGCCGTTGCTAGGGCCGTTTCAAGGACCGTTGTTAGGGCCGTTGCTAGGGCCCTTGTTAGGGCCGTTGCTAGGGCCGTTGTTAGGGCCGTTGCTAGGGCCGTTGCTAGGGCCCTCGTTAGGGCCATTGCTGGGCCCTCGTTAGGGCCGTTGCTAGGGCCGTTGCTAGGGCCGTTGCTAGGGCCGTGGTTAGGGCCTTTGTTAGGGCCGTTGTTAAAGCCGTTGTTAGGGCCGTTGTTAGGGCCATTGCTAGGGCAGTTGTTATGGTCGTTGCTAGGGCCGTTGTTAGGGCCGTTCCTAGGGCCCTTGTTAGGGCCTTTGCTAGGGCCGTGGTTAGGGCCTTTGCTAGGGCCGTTCCTAGGGCCGTTGCTAGGGCCGTTGCTAGGGCCGTTGTTAGGGCCTTTGCTAGGGCCGTTGCTAGGGCCGTTGTTAGGGCCGTTGTTAGGGCCGTTGCTATAGCCGTTGTTAGGGTTGTTGCTATGGCCGTGGTTTGTGCCGCTGCTAGGGCCCTTGTTATGGCCGTTGCTAGGGCCGTTGCTAGGGCCCTTGTTAGGGCCGTTGCTAGGGGCGTTGCTAGGGCCGTTGCTAGGGCCGTTGCTAGGGCCCTGGTTAGGGCCGTTGCTAGGGCCGTTGTTAGGGCCGTTGTTAGGGCCGTTGCTAGGGCCGTTGCTAGGGCCCTTGTTAGGGCCGTTGCTAGGGCCGTTGCTAGGGCCGTTGTCAGGGCCGTTGCTAGGGCCGTTACTAGGGCCCTTGTTAGGGCCGTTGCTAGGGCCGTTGCTAGGGCCCTTGTTTGGGCCGTTGCTAGGGCCGTTGCTAGGTCCGTTGCTAGGGCCGTTGCTAGGGCCCTGGTTAGGGCCGTTGCTAGGGCCGTAGCTAGGGCCGTTGCTAGGGCCCTTGTTAGGGCCGTTGCTAGGGCCGTAGCTAGGGCCGTTGCTAGGGCCCTTGTTAGGGCCGTTTCTAGGGCCGTTGCTAGGGCAGTTGCTAGGGCCGTTGCTAGGGCCCTTGTTAGGGCCGTTGCTACGGCCCTTGTTAGGGCCGTTGCTAGGGCCCTTGTTAGGGCCGTTGCTAGGGCCGTTGCTAGGGCCGTTGTTAGGGCCGTTGCTAGGGCCGTTGCTAGGGCCCTTGTTAGGGCCGTTGCTAGGGCCGGAGCTAGGGCCGTTCCTAGGGCCGTTGTTAGGGCCGTTGCTAGGGCCATTGCTAGGGCCGTTGTTAGGGCCGTTGCTAGGGCCGTTTCTAGGGCCCTTGTTAGGGCCGTTGCTAGGGCCGTTGCTAGGGCCCTTCTTAGTGCCGTTGCTAGGGCCGTTGCTAGGGCCGTTGCTAGTGCCGTTGTTAGGGCCGTTGCTAGGGCCGTTGCTAGGGCCATTGTTAGGGCCGTTATAGGGCCGTAGCTAGGGCTGTTGCTAGGGCCGTTGCTAGGGCCCTTGTTAGGTCCGTTGCTAGGGCCCTTGTTAGGGCCGTTGCTAGGGCCCTTGTCAGGGCCGTTGCTAGGGCCGTTGTTAGGGCCGTTGCTAGGGCCGTTGCTAGGGCCCCTGTTAGGGCCGTTGCTAGGGCCCCTGTTAGGGCCGTTGTTAGGGCCCTTGTTAGGGCCGTTGCTAGGGCCGTTGCTAGGGCCGTTGCTAGGGTTGTTCCTAGGGCCGTTTCAAGGGCCGTTGTTAGGGCCGTTGCGAGGGCCGTTGTTAGGGCCGTTGCTAGGGCCGTTGCTAGGGCCGTTGTTCGGGCCGTTGCTAGGGCCGTTTCTAGGGCCATTGTTAGGGCCGTTGCTAGGGCCGTTGCTAGGGCCGTTTCTAGGGCCATTGTTAGGGCCGTTGCTAGGGCCGTAGCAAGGGCCGTTGCAAGGGCCGTTGCTAGGGCCGTTTCTAGGGCCCTTGTTAGGGCCGTTTCTAGGACCGTTGCTAGGGCCCTTGTTAGGGCCGTTGCTAGGGCCGTTGCTAGGGCCGTTGCTAGGGCCGTTGCTAGGGCCCTTGTTAGGACCGTTATAGGGCCGTAGCTAGGGCCGTTGCTAGGGCCGTTGCTAGGGCCCTTGTTAGGGCCGTTGCTAGGGCCGTTGTTCGGGCCGTTGCTAGGGCCGTTTCTAGGGCCCTTGTTAGGGCCGTTGCTAGGGCCGTTGCTAGGGCCGTTGCTAGGGCCGTTGCTAGGGCCCTTGTTAGGGCCGTTGCTAGGGCCGTAGCTAAGGCCGTTGCTAGGGCCGTTGCTAGGGCCCTTGTTAGGGCCGTTTATACGGCCCTTGTTAGGGCCGTTGCTAGGGCCCTTGTTAGGGCCGTTGCTAGGGCCCTTGTTAGGGCCGTTGCTAGGGCCCTTGTTAGGGCCGTTTGTAGGGCCGTTGCTAGGGCCGTTGCTAGGGCCGTTGCTAGGGCCGTTGCTAGGGCCCTAGTTAGGGCCGTTGCTAGGGCCCTTGTTAGGGCCGTTGCTAGGGCCGTTGTTAGGGCCGTTGCTAGGGCCGTTGTTAGGGCCGTTGCTAGGGCCGTTGCTAGGGCCGTTGTTAGGGCCGTTGCTAGGGCCGTTTCTAGGGCCCTTGTTAGGGCCGTTGCTAGGGCCGTTGCTAGGGCCGTTGCTAGGGTTGTTCCTAGGGCCGTTTCAAAGGCCGTTGTTAGGGCCGTTACTAGGGCCGTTGTTAGGGCCGTTGCTAGGGCCGTTGCTAGGGCCGTTGTTAGGGCCGTTGCTAGGGCCGTTTCTAGGGCCCTTGTTAGGGCCGTTGCTAGGGCCGTTGCTAGGGCCCTTGTTAGTGCCGTTGCTAGGGCCGTTGCTAGGGCCGTTGCTAGGGCCGTTGCTAGGGCCCTTGTTAGGGCCGTTATAGGGCCGTAGATAGGGCTGTTGCTAGGGCCGTTGCTAGGGCCCTTGTTAGGGCCGTTGCTAGGGCCCTTGTTAGGGCCGTTGCTAGGGCCGTTGCTAGGGCCGTTGCTAGGGTTGTTCCTAGGGCCGTTTCAAGGGCCGTTGTTAGGGCCGTTGCTAGGGCCGTTGTTAGGGCCGTTGCTAGAGCCGTTGCTAGGGCCGTTGTTCGGGCCGTTGCTAGGGCCGTTTCTAGGGCCCTTGTTAGGGCCGTTGCTAGGGCCCTTGTTAGGGCCGTTGCTAGGGCCGTAGCAAGGGCCGTTGCTAGGGCTGTTGCTAGGGCCGTTTCTAGGGCCCTTGTTAGGGCCGTTGCTAGGACCGTTGCTAGGGCCCTTGTTAGGGCCGTTGCTAGGGCCCCTGTTAGGGCCGTTGCTAGGGCCCTTGTTAGGGCCGTTGCTAGGGCCGTTGCTAGGGCCGTTGCTAGGGCCCTTGTTAGGGCCGTTGCTAGGGCCGTAGCTAGGGCCGTTGCTAGGGGCGTTGCTAGGGCCCTTGTTAGGGCCGTTGATAGGGCCCTTGTTAGGGCTGTTGCTAGGGCCCTTGTTAGGGCCGTTGCTAGGGCCCTTGTTAGGGCCGTTGCTAGGGCCGTTGCTAGGGCCGTTGCTAGGGTTGTTCCTAGGGCCGTTTCAAAGGCCGTTGTTAGGGCCGTTGCTAGGGCCGTTGTTAGGGCCGTTGCTAGGGCCGTTGCTAGGGCCGTTGCTAGGGTTGTTCCTAGGGCCGTTTCAAAGGCCGTTGTTAGGGCCGTTGCTAGGGTCGTTGCTAGGGCCGTTGTTAGGGCCGTTGCTAGGGCCGTTGCTAGGGCCGTTGCTAGGGCCGTTGCTAGGGTTGTTCCTAGGGCCGTTTCAAAGGCCGTTGTTAGGGCCGTTGCTAGGGTCGTTGTTAGGGCCGTTGCTAGGGCCGTTGCTAGGGCCGTTGTTAGGGCCGTTGCTAGGGCCGTTGCTAGGGCCCTTGTTAGTGCCGTTGCTAGGGCCGTTGCTAGGGCCGTTGCTAGGGCCGTTGCTAGGGCCCTTGTTAGGGCCGTTGCTAGGGCCGTTGCTAGGGCCCTTGTTAGTGCCGTTGCTAGGGCCGTTGCTAGGGCCGTTGCTAGGGCCGTTGCTAGGGCCCTTGTTAGGGCCGTTATAGGGCCGTAGCTAGGGCTGTTGCTAGGGCCGTTGCTAGGGCCCTTGTTAGGGCCGTTGCTAGGGCCCTTGTTAGGGCCGTTGCTAGGGCCCTTGTTAGGGCCGTTGCTAGGGCCGTTGCTAGGGCCGTTGTTAGGGCCGTTGCTAGGGCCGTTGCTAGGGCCCTTGTTAGGGCCGTTGCTAGGGCCGGAGCTAGGGCCGTTGCTAGGGCCGTTGTTAGGGCCGTTGCTAGGGCCGTTGCTAGGGCCGTTGTTAGGGCCGTTTCTAGGGCCGTTTCTAGGGCCCTTGTTAGGGCCGTTGCTAGGGCCGTTGCTAGGGCCCTTGTTAGTGCCGTTGCTAGGGCCGTTGCTAGGGCCGTTGCTAGGGCCGTTGCTAGGGCCCTTGTTAGGGCCGTTATAGGGCCGTTGCTAGGGCCGTTGCTAGGGCCCTTGTTAGGGCCGTTGCTAGGGCTCTTGTTAGGGCCGTTGCTAGGGCCCTTGTTAGGGCCGTTGCTAGGGCCGTTGGAGGGCCGTTGTTAGGGCCGTTGCTAGGGCCGTTGCTAGGGCCCTTGTTAGGGCCGTTATAGGGCCGTAGCTAGGGCTGTTGCTAGGGCCGTTGCTAGGGCCCTTGTTAGGGCCGTTGCTAGGGCCCTTGTTAGGGCCGTTGCTAGGGCCCTTGTTAGGGCCGTTGCTAGGGCCGTTGCTAGGGCCGTTGTTAGGGCCGTTGCTAGGGCCGTTGCTAGGGCCCTTGTTAGGGCCGTTGCTAGGGCCGGAGCTAGGGCCGTTGCTAGGGCCGTTGTTAGGGCCGTTGCTAGGGCCGTTGCTAGGGCCCTTGTCAGGGCCGTTGCTAGGGCCCCTGTTAGGGCCGTTGCTAGGGCCCTTGTTAGGGCCGTTGCTAGGGCCGTTGCTAGGGCCGTTGCTAGGGTTGTTCCTAGGGCCGTTTCAAGGGCCGTTGTTAGGGCCGTTGCTAGGGCCGTTGCTAGGGCCGTTGTTAGGGCCGTTGCTAGGGCCGTTTCTAGGGCCCTTGTTAGGGCCGTTGCTAGGGCCGTTGCTAGGGCCCTTGTTAGGGCCGTTGCTAGGGCCGTAGCTAGGGCCGTTGCTAGGGCCGTTGCTAGGGCCGTTTCTAGGGCCCTTGTTAGGGCCGTTGCTAGGACCGTTGCTAGGGCCCTTGTTAGGGCCGTTGCTAGGGCCGTTGCTAGGGCCGTTGCTAGGGCCGTTGCTAGGGCACTTGTTAGGGCCGTTGCTAGGGCCGTAGCTAGGGCCGTTGCTAGGGCCGTTGCTAGGGCCCTTGTTAGGGCCGTTGATAGGGCCCTTGTTAGGGCCGTTGCTAGGGCCCTTGTTAGGGCCGTTGCTAGGGCCCTTGTTAGGGCCGTTGCTAGGGCCGTTGCTAGGGCCGTTGAAGGGCCGTTGCTAGGGCCGTTGCTAGGGCCCTTGTTAGGGCCGTTGCTAGGGCCCTTGTTAGGGCCGTTGCTAGGGCCCTTGTTAGGGCCGTTGCTAGGGCCGTTGCTAGGGCCGTTGCTAGGGTTGTTCCTAGGGCCGTTTCAAAGGCCGTTGTTAGGGCCGTTGCTAGGGCCCTTGTTAGGGCCGTTATAGGGCCGTAGCTAGGGCCGTTGCTAGGGCCGTTGCTAGGGCCCTTGTTAGGGCCGTTGCTAGGGCCGTTGTTAGGGCCGTTGCTAGGGCCGTTGCTAGGGCCGTTGTTAGGGCCGTTGGTAGGGCCGTTGCTAGGGCCGCTGTTAGGGCCGTTGCTAGGGCCGTTGCTAGGGCCGTTTCAAAGGCTGTTGTTTGGACCGTTGTCAGGGCCGTTGTTTGGACCGTTGTCAGGGCCGTTGTTAGGGCCGTTGTTAGGGCCGTTGCTAGGGCCGTTGCAAGGGCCGTTGTTAGGGCCCTTGTTAGGGCCGTTGCTAGGGCTGTTGCTAGGGCCGTTTCAAAGGCTGTTGTTTGGGCCGTTGCTAGGGCCCTTGTTAGGGCCGTTGATAGGGCCCTTGTTAGGGCCGTTGCTAGGGCCGTTGCTAGGGCCGTTTCAAAGGCTGTTGTTAGGGCCGTTGCTAGGGCCCTTGTTAGGGCCGTTGCTAGGGCCGTTGTTAGGGCCGTTGCTAGGGCCGTTGCTAGGGCCGTTGCTAAGGTTGTTCCTAGGGCCGTTTCAAGGGCCGTTGTTAGGGCCGTTGCTAGGGCCCTTGTTAGGGCCGTTGCTAGGGCCGTTGTTAGGGCTGTTGCTAAGGCCGTTGCTAGGGCCGTTGCTAGGGCCGTTGCTAGGGCCCTTGTTAGGGCTGTTGCTAGGGCCGTAGCGAAGGCCGTTGCTAGGGCCGTTGCTAGGGCCGTTGCTAGCACCCTTTTTAGGGCCATTTCTAGGGCCCTTGTTAGGGCCGTTGCTAGGGCCCTTGTTAGGGCCGTTGCTAGGGCCCTTGTTACGGCCGTTGCTAGGGCCGTTGCTAGGGCCGTTGGTAGGGCCGTTGCTAGGGCCGTTGTTAGGGCCGTTGCTAGGGCCGTTGCTAGGGCCTTTGCTAGGGCCGTTGTTAGGGCCATTGTTGGTCCGTTGTTAGGGCCGTTGCTAGGGCCGTTGCTAGGTCCGTTGCTAGGGCCGTTGCTAGGGCCGTTGCAAAGGCCGTTGCTAGGGCCCTTGTTAGGGCCGTTGCTAGGGCCGTTGCTAGGGCCGTTTCAAGGACCGTTGTTAGGGCCGTTGCTAGGGCCCTTGTTAGGGCCGTTGCTAGGGCCGTTGTTAGGGCCGTTGCTAGGGCCGTTGCTAGGGCCCTCGTTAGGGCCATTGCTGGGCCCTCGTTAGGGCCGTTGCTAGGGCCGTTGCTAGGGCCGTTGCTAGGGCCGTGGTTAGGGCCTTTGTTAGGGCCGTTGTTAAAGCCGTTGTTAGGGCCGTTGTTAGGGCCATTGCTAGGGCAGTTGTTATGGTCGTTGCTAGGGCCGTTGTTAGGGCCGTTCCTAGGGCCCTTGTTAGGGCCTTTGCTAGGGCCGTGGTTAGGGCCTTTGCTAGGGCCGTTCCTAGGGCCGTTGCTAGGGCCGTTGCTAGGGCCGTTGTTAGGGCCTTTGCTAGGGCCGTTGCTAGGGCCGTTGTTAGGGCCGTTGTTAGGGCCGTTGCTATAGCCGTTGTTAGGGTTGTTGCTATGGCCGTGGTTTGTGCCGCTGCTAGGGCCCTTGTTATGGCCGTTGCTAGGGCCGTTGCTAGGGCCCTTGTTAGGGCCGTTGCTAGGGGCGTTGCTAGGGCCGTTGCTAGGGCCGTTGCTAGGGCCCTGGTTAGGGCCGTTGCTAGGGCCGTTGTTAGGGCCGTTGTTAGGGCCGTTGCTAGGGCCGTTGCTAGGGCCCTTGTTAGGGCCGTTGCTAGGGCCGTTGCTAGGGCCGTTGTCAGGGCCGTTGCTAGGGCCGTTACTAGGGCCCTTGTTAGGGCCGTTGCTAGGGCCGTTGCTAGGGCCCTTGTTTGGGCCGTTGCTAGGGCCGTTGCTAGGTCCGTTGCTAGGGCCGTTGCTAGGGCCCTGGTTAGGGCCGTTGCTAGGGCCGTAGCTAGGGCCGTTGCTAGGGCCCTTGTTAGGGCCGTTGCTAGGGCCGTAGCTAGGGCCGTTGCTAGGGCCCTTGTTAGGGCCGTTGCTAGGGCCGTTGCTAGGGCAGTTGCTAGGGCCGTTGCTAGGGCCCTTGTTAGGGCCGTTGCTACGGCCCTTGTTAGGGCCGTTGCTAGGGCCCTTGTTAGGGCCGTTGCTAGGGCCGTTGCTAGGGCCGTTGTTAGGGCCGTTGCTAGGGCCGTTGCTAGGGCCCTTGTTAGGGCCGTTGCTAGGGCCGGAGCTAGGGCCGTTCCTAGGGCCGTTGTTAGGGCCGTTGCTAGGGCCATTGCTAGGGCCGTTGTTAGGGCCGTTGCTAGGGCCGTTTCTAGGGCCCTTGTTAGGGCCGTTGCTAGGGCCGTTGCTAGGGCCCTTCTTAGTGCCGTTGCTAGGGCCGTTGCTAGGGCCGTTGCTAGTGCCGTTGTTAGGGCCGTTGCTAGGGCCGTTGCTAGGGCCATTGTTAGGGCCGTTATAGGGCCGTAGCTAGGGCTGTTGCTAGGGCCGTTGCTAGGGCCCTTGTTAGGTCCGTTGCTAGGGCCCTTGTTAGGGCCGTTGCTAGGGCCCTTGTCAGGGCCGTTGCTAGGGCCGTTGTTAGGGCCGTTGCTAGGGCCGTTGCTAGGGCCCCTGTTAGGGCCGTTGCTAGGGCCCCTGTTAGGGCCGTTGTTAGGGCCCTTGTTAGGGCCGTTGCTAGGGCCGTTGCTAGGGCCGTTGCTAGGGTTGTTCCTAGGGCCGTTTCAAGGGCCGTTGTTAGGGCCGTTGCGAGGGCCGTTGTTAGGGCCGTTGCTAGGGCCGTTGCTAGGGCCGTTGTTCGGGCCGTTGCTAGGGCCGTTTCTAGGGCCATTGTTAGGGCCGTTGCTAGGGCCGTTGCTAGGGCCGTTTCTAGGGCCATTGTTAGGGCCGTTGCTAGGGCCGTAGCAAGGGCCGTTGCAAGGGCCGTTGCTAGGGCCGTTTCTAGGGCCCTTGTTAGGGCCGTTTCTAGGACCGTTGCTAGGGCCCTTGTTAGGGCCGTTGCTAGGGCCGTTGCTAGGGCCGTTGCTAGGGCCGTTGCTAGGGCCCTTGTTAGGACCGTTATAGGGCCGTAGCTAGGGCCGTTGCTAGGGCCGTTGCTAGGGCCCTTGTTAGGGCCGTTGCTAGGGCCGTTGTTCGGGCCGTTGCTAGGGCCGTTTCTAGGGCCCTTGTTAGGGCCGTTGCTAGGGCCGTTGCTAGGGCCGTTGCTAGGGCCGTTGCTAGGGCCCTTGTTAGGGCCGTTGCTAGGGCCGTAGCTAAGGCCGTTGCTAGGGCCGTTGCTAGGGCCCTTGTTAGGGCCGTTTATACGGCCCTTGTTAGGGCCGTTGCTAGGGCCCTTGTTAGGGCCGTTGCTAGGGCCCTTGTTAGGGCCGTTGCTAGGGCCCTTGTTAGGGCCGTTTGTAGGGCCGTTGCTAGGGCCGTTGCTAGGGCCGTTGCTAGGGCCGTTGCTAGGGCCCTAGTTAGGGCCGTTGCTAGGGCCCTTGTTAGGGCCGTTGCTAGGGCCGTTGTTAGGGCCGTTGCTAGGGCCGTTGTTAGGGCCGTTGCTAGGGCCGTTGCTAGGGCCGTTGTTAGGGCCGTTGCTAGGGCCGTTTCTAGGGCCCTTGTTAGGGCCGTTGCTAGGGCCGTTGCTAGGGCCGTTGCTAGGGTTGTTCCTAGGGCCGTTTCAAAGGCCGTTGTTAGGGCCGTTACTAGGGCCGTTGTTAGGGCCGTTGCTAGGGCCGTTGCTAGGGCCGTTGTTAGGGCCGTTGCTAGGGCCGTTTCTAGGGCCCTTGTTAGGGCCGTTGCTAGGGCCGTTGCTAGGGCCCTTGTTAGTGCCGTTGCTAGGGCCGTTGCTAGGGCCGTTGCTAGGGCCGTTGCTAGGGCCCTTGTTAGGGCCGTTATAGGGCCGTAGATAGGGCTGTTGCTAGGGCCGTTGCTAGGGCCCTTGTTAGGGCCGTTGCTAGGGCCCTTGTTAGGGCCGTTGCTAGGGCCGTTGCTAGGGCCGTTGCTAGGGTTGTTCCTAGGGCCGTTTCAAGGGCCGTTGTTAGGGCCGTTGCTAGGGCCGTTGTTAGGGCCGTTGCTAGAGCCGTTGCTAGGGCCGTTGTTCGGGCCGTTGCTAGGGCCGTTTCTAGGGCCCTTGTTAGGGCCGTTGCTAGGGCCGTTGCTAGGGCCCTTGTTAGGGCCGTTGCTAGGGCCGTAGCAAGGGCCGTTGCTAGGGCTGTTGCTAGGGCCGTTTCTAGGGCCCTTGTTAGGGCCGTTGCTAGGACCGTTGCTAGGGCCCTTGTTAGGGCCGTTGCTAGGGCCCCTGTTAGGGCCGTTGCTAGGGCCCTTGTTAGGGCCGTTGCTAGGGCCGTTGCTAGGGCCGTTGCTAGGGCCCTTGTTAGGGCCGTTGCTAGGGCCGTAGCTAGGGCCGTTGCTAGGGGCGTTGCTAGGGCCCTTGTTAGGGCCGTTGATAGGGCCCTTGTTAGGGCTGTTGCTAGGGCCCTTGTTAGGGCCGTTGCTAGGGCCCTTGTTAGGGCCGTTGCTAGGGCCGTTGCTAGGGCCGTTGCTAGGGTTGTTCCTAGGGCCGTTTCAAAGGCCGTTGTTAGGGCCGTTGCTAGGGCCGTTGTTAGGGCCGTTGCTAGGGCCGTTGCTAGGGCCGTTGCTAGGGTTGTTCCTAGGGCCGTTTCAAAGGCCGTTGTTAGGGCCGTTGCTAGGGTCGTTGCTAGGGCCGTTGTTAGGGCCGTTGCTAGGGCCGTTGCTAGGGCCGTTGCTAGGGCCGTTGCTAGGGTTGTTCCTAGGGCCGTTTCAAAGGCCGTTGTTAGGGCCGTTGCTAGGGTCGTTGTTAGGGCCGTTGCTAGGGCCGTTGCTAGGGCCGTTGTTAGGGCCGTTGCTAGGGCCGTTGCTAGGGCCCTTGTTAGTGCCGTTGCTAGGGCCGTTGCTAGGGCCGTTGCTAGGGCCGTTGCTAGGGCCCTTGTTAGGGCCGTTGCTAGGGCCGTTGCTAGGGCCCTTGTTAGTGCCGTTGCTAGGGCCGTTGCTAGGGCCGTTGCTAGGGCCGTTGCTAGGGCCCTTGTTAGGGCCGTTATAGGGCCGTAGCTAGGGCTGTTGCTAGGGCCGTTGCTAGGGCCCTTGTTAGGGCCGTTGCTAGGGCCCTTGTTAGGGCCGTTGCTAGGGCCCTTGTTAGGGCCGTTGCTAGGGCCGTTGCTAGGGCCGTTGTTAGGGCCGTTGCTAGGGCCGTTGCTAGGGCCCTTGTTAGGGCCGTTGCTAGGGCCGGAGCTAGGGCCGTTGCTAGGGCCGTTGTTAGGGCCGTTGCTAGGGCCGTTGCTAGGGCCGTTGTTAGGGCCGTTTCTAGGGCCGTTTCTAGGGCCCTTGTTAGGGCCGTTGCTAGGGCCGTTGCTAGGGCCCTTGTTAGTGCCGTTGCTAGGGCCGTTGCTAGGGCCGTTGCTAGGGCCGTTGCTAGGGCCCTTGTTAGGGCCGTTATAGGGCCGTTGCTAGGGCCGTTGCTAGGGCCCTTGTTAGGGCCGTTGCTAGGGCTCTTGTTAGGGCCGTTGCTAGGGCCCTTGTTAGGGCCGTTGCTAGGGCCGTTGGAGGGCCGTTGTTAGGGCCGTTGCTAGGGCCGTTGCTAGGGCCCTTGTTAGGGCCGTTATAGGGCCGTAGCTAGGGCTGTTGCTAGGGCCGTTGCTAGGGCCCTTGTTAGGGCCGTTGCTAGGGCCCTTGTTAGGGCCGTTGCTAGGGCCCTTGTTAGGGCCGTTGCTAGGGCCGTTGCTAGGGCCGTTGTTAGGGCCGTTGCTAGGGCCGTTGCTAGGGCCCTTGTTAGGGCCGTTGCTAGGGCCGGAGCTAGGGCCGTTGCTAGGGCCGTTGTTAGGGCCGTTGCTAGGGCCGTTGCTAGGGCCCTTGTCAGGGCCGTTGCTAGGGCCCCTGTTAGGGCCGTTGCTAGGGCCCTTGTTAGGGCCGTTGCTAGGGCCGTTGCTAGGGCCGTTGCTAGGGTTGTTCCTAGGGCCGTTTCAAGGGCCGTTGTTAGGGCCGTTGCTAGGGCCGTTGCTAGGGCCGTTGTTAGGGCCGTTGCTAGGGCCGTTTCTAGGGCCCTTGTTAGGGCCGTTGCTAGGGCCGTTGCTAGGGCCCTTGTTAGGGCCGTTGCTAGGGCCGTAGCTAGGGCCGTTGCTAGGGCCGTTGCTAGGGCCGTTTCTAGGGCCCTTGTTAGGGCCGTTGCTAGGACCGTTGCTAGGGCCCTTGTTAGGGCCGTTGCTAGGGCCGTTGCTAGGGCCGTTGCTAGGGCCGTTGCTAGGGCACTTGTTAGGGCCGTTGCTAGGGCCGTAGCTAGGGCCGTTGCTAGGGCCGTTGCTAGGGCCCTTGTTAGGGCCGTTGATAGGGCCCTTGTTAGGGCCGTTGCTAGGGCCCTTGTTAGGGCCGTTGCTAGGGCCCTTGTTAGGGCCGTTGCTAGGGCCGTTGCTAGGGCCGTTGAAGGGCCGTTGCTAGGGCCGTTGCTAGGGCCCTTGTTAGGGCCGTTGCTAGGGCCCTTGTTAGGGCCGTTGCTAGGGCCGTTGTTAGGGCCGTTGCTAGGGCCGTTGCTAGGGCCGTTGCTAGGGTTGTTCCTAGGGCCGTTTCAAAGGCCGTTGTTAGGGCCGTTGCTAGGGCCCTTGTTAGGGCCGTTATAGGGCCGTAGCTAGGGCCGTTGCTAGGGCCGTTGCTAGGGCCCTTGTTAGGGCCGTTGCTAGGGCCCTTTTTAGGGCCGTTGCTAGGGCCGTTGCTAGGGCCGTTGCTAGGGCCCTTGTTAGGGCCGTTGCTAGGGCCGTTGCTAGGGCCGTTGCTAGGGCCGTTGCTAGGGCCCTTGTTAGGGCCGTTGCTAGGGCCGTTGCTAGGGCCGTTGCTAGGGCCGTTGCTAGGGCCCTTGTTAGGGCCGTTATAGGGCCGTAGCTAGGGCTGTTGCTAGGGCCGTTGCTAGGGCCCTTGTTAGGGCCGTTGCTAGGGCCCTTGTTAGGGCCGTTGCTAGGGCCCTTGTTAGGGCCGTTGCTAGGGCCGTTGCTAGGGCCGTTGTTAGGGCCGTTGCTAGGGCCGTTGCTAGGGCCCTTGTTAGGGCCGTTGCTAGGGCCGGAGCTAGGGCCGTTGCTAGGGCCGTTGTTAGGGCCGTTGCTAGGGCCGTTGCTAGGGCCCTTGTCAGGGCCGTTGCTAGGGCCCCTGTTAGGGCCGTTGCTAGGGCCCTTGTTAGGGCCGTTGCTAGGGCCGTTGCTAGGGCCGTTGCTAGGGTTGTTCCTAGGGCCGTTTCAAGGGCCGTTGTTAGGGCCGTTGCTAGGGCCGTTGCTAGGGCCGTTGTTAGGGCCGTTGCTAGGGCCGTTTCTAGGGCCCTTGTTAGGGCCGTTGCTAGGGCCGTTGCTAGGGCCCTTGTTAGGGCCGTTGCTAGGGCCGTAGCTAGGGCCGTTGCTAGGGCCGTTGCTAGGGCCGTTTCTAGGGCCCTTGTTAGGGCCGTTGCTAGGACCGTTGCTAGGGCCCTTGTTAGGGCCGTTGCTAAGGCCGTTGCTAGGGCCGTTGCTAGGGCCGTTGCTAGGGCCCTTGTTAGGGCCGTTGCTAGGGCCGTAGCTAGGGCCGTTGCTAGGGCCGTTGCTAGGGCCCTTGTTAGGGCCGTTGATAGGGCCCTTGTTAGGGCCGTTGCTAGGGCCCTTGTTAGGGCCGTTGCTAGGGCCCTTGTTAGGGCCGTTGCTAGGGCCGTTGCTAGGGCCGTTGAAGGGCCGTTGCTAGGGCCGTTGCTAGGGCCCTTGTTAGGGCCGTTGCTAGGGCCCTTGTTAGGGCCGTTGCTAGGGCCGTTGTTAGGGCCGTTGCTAGGGCCGTTGCTAGGGCCGTTGCTAGGGTTGTTCCTAGGGCCGTTTCAAAGGCCGTTGTTAGGGCCGTTGCTAGGGCCCTTGTTAGGGCCGTTATAGGGCCGTAGCTAGGGCCGTTGCTAGGGCCGTTGCTAGGGCCCTTGTTAGGGCCGTTGCTAGGGCCCTTTTTAGGGCCGTTGCTAGGGCCGTTGCTAGGGCCGTTGCTAGGGCCCTTGTTAGGGCCGTTGCTAGGGCCGTTGCTAGGGCCGTTGCTAGGGCCGTTGCTAGGGCCCTTGTTAGGGCCGTTGCTAGGGCCGTTGCTAGGGCCGTTGCTAGGGCCGTTGCTAGGGCGCTTGTTAGGGCCGTTGTTAGGGCCTTTGCTAGGGCCGTTGTTAGGTCCGTTGTCAGGGCCGATGTTTGGACCGTTGTCAGGGCCGTTGTTAGGGCCGTTGCTAAGGCCGTTGCTAGGGCCGTTGTTAGGGCCCTTGTTAAGGCCGTTGCTAGGGCCCTTGTTAGGGCCGTTGCTAGGGCCCTTGTTAGGGCCGTTGCTAGGGCCCTTGTTTGGGCCGTTGTTAGGGCCGTTGCTAGGGCCGTTGCTAGGGCCGTTGCTAGGGCCGTTGTTTGGGCCGTTGTTAAAGCCGTTGCTAGCGCCGTTGCTAGGGCCGTTGCTAGGGCCGTTGTTTGGGCCGTTGTTAGGGCCGTTGCTAGGGCCGTTGCTAGGGCCGTTGCTAGGGCCGTTGCTAGGGCCCTTGTTTGGGCCGTTGCTAGGGCCCTTGTTAGGGCCGTTGCTAGGGCCCTTGTTAGGGCCGTTGCTAGGGCCCTTGTAAGGGCCGTTGCTAGGGCCCTTGTTAGGGCCGTTGCTAGGGCCGTTGTTAGGGCCGTTGCTAGGGCCGTTGCTAGGGCCGTTGCTAGGGTTGTTCCTAGGGCCGTTTCAAAGGCCGTTGTTAGGGCCGTTGCTAGGGCCGTTTCTAGGGCCCTTGTTAGGGCCGTTGCTAGGGCCGTTGCTAGGGCCCTTGTTAGTGCCGTTACTAGGGCCGTTGCTAGGGCCGTTGCTAGGGCCGTTGCTAGGGCCCTTGTTAGGGCTGTTATAGGGCCGTAGCTAGGGCTGTTGCTAGGGCCGTTGCTAGGGCCCTTGTTAGGGCCATTGCTAGGGCCCTTGTTAGGGCCGTTGCTAGGGCCCTTGTTAGGGCCGTTGCTAGGGCCCTTGTTAGGGCCGTTGCTAGGGCCGTTGCTAGGGCCGTTGTTAGGGCCGTTGCTAGGGCCTTTGTTAGGGACGTTGCTAGGGCCGTTTCTAGGGCCGTTTCTAGGGCCGTTGCTAGGGCCGTTGCTAGGGTTGTTCCTAGGGCCGTTTCAAGGGCCCTTGTTAGGGCCGTTGCTAGGGCCCTTGTTAGGGCCGTTGCTAGGGCCGTTGCTAGGGCAGTTGCTAGGGCCGTTGCTAGGGCCGTTGCTAGGGCCCTTGTTAGGGCCGTTGCTAGGGCCCTTGTTAGGGCCGTTGCTAGGGCCCTTGTTAGGGCCGTTGCTAGGGCCGTTGCTAGGGCCGTTGCTAGGGTTGTTCCTAGGGCCGTTTCAAGGGCCGTTGTTAGGACCGTTGCTAGGGCCGTTGTTAGGGCCGTTGCTAGGGCCGTTGCTAGGGCCGTTGTTAGGGCCGTTGCTAGGGCCGTTTCTAGGGCCCTTGTTAGGGCCGTTGCTAGGGCCGTTGCTAGGGCCCTTGTTAGGGCCGTTGCTAGGGCCGTAGCTAGGGCCGTTGCTAGGGCCGTTGCTCGGGCCGTTTCTAGGGCCCTTGTTAGGGCCGTTGCTAGGACCGTTGCCAGGGCCCTTGTTAGGGCCGTTGCTAGGGCCGTTGCTAGGGCCGTTGCTAGGGCCGTTGCTAGGGCCCTTGTTAGGGCCGTTGCTAGGGCCGTTGCTAGGGCCCTTGTTAGCGCCGTTGATAGGGCCCTTGTTAGGGCCGTTGCTAGGGCCCTTGTTAGGGCCGTTGCTAGGGCCCTTGTTAGGGCCGTTGCTAGGGCCCTTGTTAGGGCCGTTGCTAGGGCCGTTGCTAGGGCCGTTGAAGGGCCGTTGCTAGGGCCGTTGCTAGGGTTGTTCCTAGGGCCGTTTCAAAGGCCGTTGTTAGGGCCGTTGCTAGGGCCCTTGTTAGGGCCGTTGCTAGGGCCCTTGTTAGGGCCGTTATAGGGCCGTAGCTAGGGCCGTTGCTAGGGCCGTTGCTAGGGCCCTTGTTAGGGCCGTTGCTAGGGCCCTTTTTAGGGCCGTTGCTAGGGCCGTTGCTAGGGCCGTTGCTAGGGCCCTTGTTAGGGCCGTTGCTAGGGCCGTTGCTAGGGCCGTTGCTAGGGCCGTTGCTAGGGCCCTTGTTAGGGCCGTTGCTAGGGCCGTTGCTAGGGCCGTTGCTAGGGCGCTTGTTAGGGCCGTTGTTAGGGCCGTTGCTAGGGCCGTTGTTAGGTCCGTTGTCAGGGCCGTTGTTTGGACCGTTGTCAGGGCCGTTGTTAGGGCCGTTGCTAAGGCCGTTGCTAGGGCCCTTGTTAGGGCCGTTGCTAGGGCCCTTGTTAGGGCCGTTGCTAGGGCCCTTGTTTGGGCCGTTGTTAGGGCCGTTGCTAGGGCCGTTGCTAGGGCCGTTGCTAGGGCCGTTGTTTGGGCCGTTGTTAAAGCCGTTGCTAGCGCCGTTGCTAGGGCCGTTGCTAGGGCCGTTGTTTGGGCCGTTGTTAGGGCCGTTGCTAGGGCCGTTGCTAGGGCCGTTGCTAGGGCCGTTGCTAGGGCCCTTGTTTGGGCCGTTGCTAGGGCCCTTGTTAGGGCCGTTGCTAGGGCCGTTGCTAGGGCCGTTGCTAGGGCCGTTGCTAGGGCCCTTGTTTGGGCCGTTGCTAGGGCCGTTGCTAGGGCCGTTGCTAGGGTTGATCCTAGGGCCGTTTCAAAGGCCGTTGTTAGGGCCGTTGCTAGGGCCGTTGTTAGGGCCGTTGCTAGGGCCGTTTCTAGGGCCCTTGTTAGGGCCGTTGCTAGGGCCGTTGCTAGGGCCCTTGTTAGTGCCGTTGCTAGGGCCGTTGCTAGGGCCGTTGCTAGGGCCGTTGCTAGGGCCCTTGTTAGGGCCGTTATAGGGCCGTAGCTAGGGCTGTTGCTAGGGCCGTTGCTAGGGCCCTTGTTAGGGCCATTGCTAGGGCCCTTGTTAGGGCCGTTGCTAGGGCCCTTGTTAGGGCCGTTGCTAGGGCCCTTGTTAGGGCCGTTGCTAGGGCCCTTGTTAGGGCCGTTGCTAGGGCCCTTGTTAGGGCCGTTGCTAGGGCCGTTGCTAGGGCCATTGTTAGGGCCGTTGCTAGGGCTGTTGCTAGGGCCCTTGTTTGGGCCGTTGCTAGGGCCGTAGCTAGGGCCGTTGCTAGGGCCGTTGCTAGGGCCGTGGTTAGGGCCGTTGTTAGGGCCGTTGCTAGGGCCGTTGCTAGGGCCGTTGCTAGGGCCGTTGTTAGGGCCGTTCCTAGGGCCGTTGTTAGGGCCGTTGCTAGGGCCGTTGGTAGGGCCGTTGCAAGGGCCGTTGTTAGGGCCGTTGCTAGGGCCCTTGTTAGGGCCGTTGCTAGGGCCGTTGTTAGGGCCGTTGCTAGGGCCGTTGCTAGGGCCATTGCTAGGGTTGTTCCTAGGGCCGTTTCAAAGGCCGTTGTTAGGGCCGTTGCTAGGGCCGTTGTTAGGGCCGTTGCTAGGGCCGTTTCTAGGGCCCTTGTTAGGGCCGTTGCTAGGGCCGTTGTTAGGTCCGTTGCTAGGGCCGTTTCTAGGGCCCTTGTTAGTGCCGTTGCTAGGGCCGTTGCTAGGGCCGTTGCTAGGGCCCCTGTTAGGGCCGTTATAGGGCCGTAGCTAGGGCTGTTGCTAGGGCCGTTGCTAGGGCCCTTGTTAGGGCCGTTGCTAGGGCCCTTGTTAGGGCCGTTGCTAGGGCCCTTGTTAGGGCCGTTGCTAGGGCCCTTGTTAGGGCCGTTGCTAGGGCCGTTGCTAGGGCCGTTGCTAGTGCCGTTGCTAGGGCCTTTGTTAGGGACGTTGCTAGGGCCGTTTCTAGGGCCGTTTCTAGGGCCGTTGCTAGGGCCGTTGCTAGGGTTGTTCCTAGGGCCGTTTCAAGGGCCCTTGTTAGGGCCGTTGCTAGGGCCCTTGTTAGTGCCGTTGCTAGGGCCCTTGTTAGGGCCGTTGCTAGGGCCGTTGCTAGGGCAGTTGCTAGGGCCGTTGCTAGGGCCGTTGCTAGGGCCCTTGTTAGGGCCGTTGCTAGGGCCCTTGTTAGGGCCGTTGCTAGGGCCCTTGTTAGGGCCGTTGCTAGGGCCGTTGCTAGGGCCGTTGCTAGGGTTGTTCCTAGGGCCGTTTCAAGGGCCGTTGTTAGGGCCGTTGCTAGGGCCGTTGTTAGGGCCGTTGCTAAGGCCGTTGCTAGGGCCGTTGTTAGGGCCGTTGCTAGGGCCGTTTCTAGAGCCCTTGTTAGGGCCGTTGCTAGGGCCGTTGCTAGGGCCCTTGTTAGGGCCGTTGCTAGGGCCGTAGCTAGGGCCGTAGCTAGGGCCATTGCTAGGGCCGTTGCTAGGGCCCTTGTTAGGGCCGTTGATAGGGCCCTTGTTAGGGCCGTTGCTAGGGCCCTTGTTAGGGCCGTTGCTAGGGCCCTTGTTAGGGCCGTTGCTAGGGCCCTTGTTAGGGCCGTTGCTAGGGCCGTTGCTAGGGCCGTTGAAGGGCCGTTGCTAGGGCCGTTGCTAGGGCCCTTGTTAGGGCCGTTGCTAGGGCCCTTGTTAGGGCCGTTGCTAGGGCCGTTGTTAGGGCCGTTGCTAGGGCCGTTGCTAGGGCCGTTGCTAGGGTTGTTCCTAGGGCCGTTTCAAAGGCCGTTGTTAGGGCCGTTGCTAGGGCCCTTGTTAGGGCCGTTATAGTGCCGTAGCTAGGGCCGTTGCTAGGGCCGTTGCTAGGGCTCTTGTTAGGGCCGTTGCTAGGGCCCTTGTTAGGGCCGTTGCTAGGGCCCTTTTTAGGGCCGTTGCTAGGGCCGTTGCTAGGGCCGTTGCTAGGGCCCTTGTTAGGGCCGTTGCTAGGGCCGTTGCTAGGGCCGTTGCTAGGGCCGTTGCTAGGGCCCTTGTTAGGGCCGTTGCTAGGGCCGTTGCTAGGGCCGTTGCTAGGGCCGTTGCTAGGGCGCTTGTTAGGGCCGTTGTTAGGGCCGTTGCTAGGGCCGTTGTTAGGTCCGTTGTCAGGGCCGTTGTTTGGACTGTTGTCAGGGCCGTTGTTAGGGCCGTTGCTAAGGCCGTTGCTAGGGCCGTTGTTAGGGCCCTTGTTAAGGCCGTTGCTAGGGCCCTTGTTAGGGCCGTTGCTAGGGCCCTTGTTAGGGCCGTTGCTAGGGCCCTTGTTTGGGCCGTTGTTAGGGCCGTTGCTAGGGCCGTTGCTAGGGCCGTTGCTAGGGCCGTTGTTTGGGCCGTTGTTAAAGCCGTTGCTAGCGCCGTTGCTAGGGCCCTTGTTAGGGCCGTTGCTAGGGCCCTTGTTAGGGCCGTTGCTAGGGCCCTTTTTAGGGCCGTTGCTAGGGCCCTTGTTAGGGCCGTTGTTAGGGCCCTTGTTAGGGCCGTTGCTAGGGCCCTTGTTAGGGCCGTTGCTAGGGCCCTTGTTAGGGCCGTTGCTAGGGCCCTTGTTAGGGCCGTTGCTTGGGCCCTTGTTAGGGCCGTTTCAAGGGCCGTTGTTAGGGCCGTTGCTAGGGCCGTTGCTAGGGCCGTTGTTAGGGCCGTTGCTAGGGCCGTTTCTAGGGCCCTTGTTAGGGCCGTTGCTAGGGCCGTTGCTAGGGCCCTTGTTAGGGCCGTTGCTAGGGCCGTTGCTAGGGCCGTTGCTAGGGCCGTTGGTAGGGCCCTTGTTAGGGCCGTTATAGGGCCGTAGCTAGGGCCGTTGCTAGGGCCGTTGCTAGGGCTCTTGTTAGGGCCGTTGCTAGGGCCCTTGTTAGGGCCGTTGCTAGGGCCCTTTTTAGGGCCGTTGCTAGGGCCGTTGCTAGGGCCGTTGCTAGGGCGTTGTTAGGGCCGTTGCTAGGGCCGTTGCTAGGGCCGTTGCTAGGGCCGTTGCTAGGGCACTTGTTAGGGCCGTTGCTAGGGCCGTTGCTAGGGCCGTTGCTAGGGCCGTTGCTAGGGCCCTTGTTAGGGCCGTTGATAGGGCCCTTGTTAGGGCCGTTGCTAGGGCCGTTGCTAGGGCCGTTGCTAGGGTCGTTGTTAGGTCCGTTGTCAGGGCCGTTGTTTGGACCGTTGTCAGGGCCGTTGTTAGGGCCGTTGCTAAGACCGTTGCTAGGGCCGTTGTTTGGGCCGTTGTTTGGGCCGTTGTTAGGGCCGTTGCTAGGGCCGTTGCTAGGGCCGTTGTTAGGGCCGTTGCTAGGGCCGTTGCTAGGGCCGTGGTTAGGGCAGTTGCTAGGGCCATTGTTAGGGCCGTTGCTAGGGCCTTTGTTAGGGCCGTTGCTAGGGCCGTTGCTAGGGCCGTGGTTAGGGCAGTTGCTAGGGCCATTGTTAGGGCCGTTCCTAGGGCCGTTGTTAGGGCCGTTGCTAGGGCCGTTGCTAGGGCCGTTGTTAGGGCCGTGGCTAGGGCCCTTGTTAGGGCCGTTGCTAGGGCCCTTGTTAGGGCCGTTGCTAGGGCCCTTGTTAGGGCCGTTGCTAGGGCCCTTGTTAGGGCCGTTGCTAGGGCCCTTGTTAGGGCCGTTGCTAGGGCCGTTGCTACGGCCGTTGCTAGGGCCGTTGCTAGGGCCGTTGCTAGGGCCCTTGTTAGGGCCGTTGCTAGGGCCCTTGTTAGGGCCGTTGCTAGGGCCCATGTTAGGGCCGTTGCTAGGGCCCTTGTTAGGGCCGTTGCTAGGGCCCTTGTTAGGGCCGTTGCTAGGGCCGTTGTTAGGGCCGTTGCTAGGGCCGTTGCTAGGGCCGTTGCTAGGGTTGTTCCTAGGGCCGTTTCAAAGGCCATTGTTAGGGCCGTTGCTAGGGCCGTTGTTAGGGCCGTTGCTAGGGCCGTTGTTAGGGCCGTTGCTAGGGCCGTTTCTAGGGCCCTTGTTAGGGCCGTTGCTAGGGCCGTTGCTAGGGCCCTTGTTAGTGCCGTTGCTAGGGTCGTTGCTAGGGCCGTTGCTAGGGCCGTTGCTAGGGCCCTTGTTAGGGCCGTTATAGGGCCGTAGCTAGGGCCGTTGCTAGGGCCGTTGCTAGGGCCCTTGTTAGGGCCGTTGCTAGGGCCCTTGTTAGGGCCGTTGCTAGGGCCCTTGTTAGGGCCGTTGCTAGGGCCCTTGTTAGGGCCGTTGCTAGGGCCCTTGTTAGGGCCGTTGCTAGGGCCGTTGCTAGGGCCGCTGTTAGGGCCGTTGCTAGGGCCGTTGCTTGGGCCCTTGTTAGGGCCGTTGCTAGGGCCGTAGCTAGGGCCGTTGCTAGGGCCGTTGCTAGGGCCGTGGTTAGGGCCGTTGTTAGGGCCGTTGCTAGGGCCGTTGCTAGGGCCGTTGCTAGGGCCGTTGTTAGGTCCGTTGCTAGGGCCCTTGTTAGGGCCGTTGCTAGGGCCCTTTTTAGGGCCGTTGCTAGGGCCCTTTTTAGGGCCGTTTCAAGGGCCGTTGCTAGGGCCGTTGCTAGGTCCCTTGTTAGGGCCGTTGCTAGGGCCGTTGCTAGGGCCGTTGCTAGGGCCGTTGCTAGGGCCCTTATTAGGGCCGTTGCTAGGGCCGTTGCTAGGGCCGTTGCTAGGGCCGTTGCTAGGGCCCTTTTTAGGGCCGTTTCTAGGGCCGTAGCTAGGGCCGTTGCTAGGGCCGTTGCTCGGGCCCTTGTTAGGGCCGTTGATAGGGCCCTTGTTAGGGCCGTTGCTAGGGCCCTTGTTAGGGCCGTTGCTAGGGCCCTTGTTAGGGCCGTTGCTAGGGCCCTTGTTAGGGCCGTTGCTAGGGCCCTTGTTAGGGCCGTTGCTAGGGACGTGGCTAGGGCCGTTGTGAGGGCCGTTGCTAGGGCCGTTGCTAGGGCTGTTGCAAGGGCTGTTGTTAGGGCCGTTGCTAGGGCTTTTTTTAGGGCCGTTGCTAGGGCCGTTGCTAGGGCCGTTGCTAGGGCCGTTGCTAGGGCCGTGGTTAGGGCCGTTGCTAGGGCCGTTGCTAGGGCCGTTGCTAGGGCCGTTCCTAGGGCCGTTGTTAGGGCCGTTGCTAGGGCCGTTGGTAGGGCCGTTGCAAGGGCCGTTGTTAGGGCCGTTGCTAGGGCCCTTGTTAGGGCCGTTGCTAGGGACGTGGCTAGGGCCGTTGATAGGGCCGTTTCTAGGGCCGTTGCTAGGGCTGTTGCAAGGGCTGTTGTTAGGGCCGTTGCTAGTGCTTTTTTTAGGGCCGTTGCTAGGGCCGTTGCTAGGGCCGTTGCTAGGGCCGTTGTTAGTACCGTTGCTAGGGCCGTTGCTAGGGCCGATGCTAGGGCCCTTGTTAGGGCCGTTGCTAGGGCCATTGCTAGGGCCGTTGCTAGGGCCGTTGCTAGGGCCATTTTTATGGCCGTTGCTAGGGCCGTAGCTAGGGCCGTTGCTAGGGCCGTTGCTAGGGCCGTTGCTAGGGCCCTTGTTAGGGCCGTTGCTAGGGCCCTTGTTAGGGCCGTTGCTAGGGCCCTTGTTAGGGCCGTTGCTAGGGCCGTTGCTAGGGCCGTTGCTAGGGCCGTTGCTAGGGCCTTTTCTAGGGCCGTTGCTAGGGCCGTTGCTAGGGCCGTTGCTAGGGCCGTTGCTAGGGCCGTTGCTAGGGCCGTTGCTAGAGCCGTTGCTAGGGCCGTTGCTAGGGCCGTTGCTAGGGCCTTTGCTAGGGCCGTTGCTAGGGCCGTTGCTAGGTCCGTTGTTAGGGCCGTTGCTAGGGCCGTTGCTAGGGCCGTTGCTAGGGCCCTTGCTAGGGCCGTTGCTAGGGCCGTTGCTAGGGCCGTTGCTTGGGCCGTTGCTAGGGCCGTTGCTAGGGCCGTTGCAAGGGCCCTTGTTAGGGCCGTTGCTAGTGCCGTTGTTAGGTTCGTTGCTAGGGCTGTTGCTAGGGCCGTTGCAATACCCTTGTTAGGGTCGTTGCTAGTGCCGTTGTTAGGGCCGTTGCTAGGGCCGTTGCTAGGGCCGTTGCTAGGGCCGTTGTTAGGGCCGTTGTTAGGGCCGTTGTTAGGGCCGTTGCTAGGGCCGTTGTTAGGGCCCTTGTTAGGGCCGTTGCTAGGGCCGTTGTTAGGGCCGTTGCTAGGGCCCTTGTTAGGGCCATTGCTAGGGCTTTTGTTAGGGCCGTTGCTAGGGCCGTTTCTAGGGCCGTTGTTAGGGCCGTTGTTAGGGCCCTTGTTAAAGCCGTTGCTATGGCCGTTGCTAGGGCCGTTGTTAGGGCCGTTGCTAGGGCCCTTGTTAGGGCCGTTGCTAGGGCCGTTGCTAGGGCCGTTGCTAGGGCCGTTGCTAGGGCCGTTGTTAGGGCCGTTGTTAGGGCCGTTGTTAGGGCCGTTGCTAGGGCCGTTGCAAGGGCCGTTGTTAGGGCCGTTGCTAGGGCCGTTGCTATGGCCGTTGCTAGGGCCGTTGTAAGGGCCGTTGCTAGGGCCGTTGCTAGGGCCGTTGCTAGGGCCCTTGCAAGGGCCGTTGTTAGGGCCGTTGCTAGGGCCGTTGCTAGGGCCGTTGCTAGGGCCGTTGCTAGGGCCGTTGCAAGGGCCGATGTTAGGGCCGTTGGTAGGGCCGTTGTTACGGCCGTTGCTAGGGCCGTTGTTAGGGCCGTTGCTAGGGCCGTTGTTAGGGCCAGTGTTAGGGCCCTTGTTTGGGCCGTTTTTAGGGCCCTTGTTAGGGCCGTTGTTACAGCCCTTGCTAGGGCCGTTGCTAGGGCCGTTCCTAGGGCCGTTGCTAGGGCTTTTGTTAGGGCCGTTGTCAGGGCCGTTGTTAGGGCCGTTGCTAGGGCCATTGTTAGGGCCGTTGCTAGGGTCGTTGATAGAACCGTTGCTAGGGCCCTTGTTAGGGCCGTTGCTAGGGCCGTTGATAGGGCCCTTGTTTGGGCCGTTGCTAGGGCCCTTGTTAGGGCAGTTGCTAGGGCCTTTGCTAGGGCCGTTGTTAGGGCCGTTGTTAGGGCCTTTGTTTGGGCCCTTGTTAGGGCCGTTGCTAGGGTCGTTGCTAGGGCCGTTTCTAGGGCCGTTGCTAGGGCCCTTGTTAGGCCCGTTGCTAGGGCCCTTGTTAGGGCCGTTCTACTGCCGTTTCTAGGGCCGTTGCTAGGGCCGTTGCTAGGGCCGTTGTTAGGGCCGTTGCTAGGGCCCTTGTTAGGGCCGTTGCTAGGGCCGTTGCTAGGGCCGTTGCTAGGGCCGTTGTTAGGGCCGTTGCTAGGGCCGTTGCTAGGGCTGTTGCTAGGGCCGTTGCAATACCCTTGTTAGGGCCGTTGCTAGTGCCGTTGTTAGGGCCGTTGCTAGGGCCGTTGCTAGGGCCGTTGCTAGGGCCGTTGCTAGGGCCGTTGCTAGGGCTTTTGTTAGGGTCGTTGTCAGGGCCGTTGTGAGGGCCGTTGCTAGGGCCGTTGTTAGGGCCGTTGCTAGGGCCGTTGATAGAACCGTTGCTAGGGCCCTTGTTAGGGCCGTTGCTAGGGCCGTTGTTAGGGCCGTATCTAGGGCCGTTGCTAGGGTCCTTGTTAGGC
>NC_137978.1:2240000-2260000 GCF_963924665.1 Micromys minutus
TAGGTTTTAGGGTAAAGGTTTAGGTTTTAGGATTGTTTAATGTTTAGGGTGGATTATTTTTAGGGTTTAGTGTTTTGTGTTTGGGATATCGTTAGGGTTAGGTTTAGGGTTTAGGGATTACTGTTAGGGTTAGGGTTAGGGTTAGGGTTAAGGTTAGTGTTAGGTTTAGGGTTAGGGTTAGGGTTAGGGTTAGGTTTAGGTTTATTGTTAGGATTAGGGTTAGAGTTAGGATTAGGGTTAGGGTTAGGGTTAGGGTTAGGGTCAGGTTTAGGGTTAGGGTTAGGGTTAGGACAACGTTTAGTGTTAGTGTTAGGTTTAGGGTTATGGTTAGGGTTATGTTTAGTGTTAGGGTTACGTTTAGGGTTAGGGTTAGGGTTAGGATTAGGGTTAGGGTTATGGTAATTGTTAGGTTTAGGGTTTAAGGTTTAGGGTTTAGGATTGTTTAAGGTTTATCATAAATTAAATTATGGTTTACAATTTAGTGTTAGGGTTATGGTTAGTGTTAGTGTTAGGGTTAGGGTTAGGTTTAGGGTTCACGGTTTAGGGTTTAGGATTGTTTAAGGTTGAGAGTAGATTAGGTTTAGGATTTAAAGTTTAGTTTTAGGGTTAGGGTTAGGTTTAGGGTTTATGGTTTAGTGTTAGGATTAGGGTTAGGGTTAAAGTTAGTGTTAGGGTAAGGGTTAGGATTAGGTTTAGGGTTAGGGTTAGGGTTAGGGTTAGGGTTAGGGTTAGGGTTAGGGTTAGGATTAGGGTTAGGGTTAGGGTTAGGGTAAAGTTTAGGGGTTAGGGTTAGGGTTATGGTTATTGTTAGGTTTAGGGTTTAGGTTTTAGTGTTTAGGGTTTAAGGTTTAGGGTTTAGGATTGTTTAAGATTTAGGGTGGTTTAGGTTAAGGGTTTAGGGTTTAGAGTTTAGGATTGTTTAAGGTTTAGGGTTGTTTAGGGTATAGTGTTTAGGGTTAAAAGTTTAGGGTTGTTTAGGGTTTAGTGTTTAGGGTTTAGGGTTGTTTAAGGTTTAGTGTTTAAGGTTTAGGTTTTAGGGTTGTTTTGGGTTTAGTGTTTAGTGTTGTTTAGGGTATAGTGTTAATGGTTTAGGGTTTAGGGTTATTTAGGGTTTAGTGTTTAATGTTTAGGGTATAGGGTTGTTTAGGGTTTAGTGTTTAGGGTTGTTTATGGTTTAGTGATTAGGGTTGTTTAGGGTTGTTTAGAGGTTAGTGTTTAGGGTTGTTCAGGGTTTATGATTTAGGGTTGTTCAGGATTTAGGATTTATGGTTGTTCAGGGTTTAGGATTTAGGGATTAAGGTTAAGGGGTTAGGGTTAGGTTTAGGGTTAGGGTTAGGGTTAGGGTTAGGGTTAGGGTTAGCGTTAGTTTTAGGGTTAGGGTTAAGGTTAGGGTTAGGGTTAGGGTTAGGGTTATGGTTAGTGTTAGGATTATGGTTAGGGTTAGGGTCAGGGTTAGGTTTAGGGTTAGGGTTAGGGGTTAGTGTTAGGGTTAGGGTTAGGGTTAGGTTTAGGGTTAGGGTTAGGGTTAGGGTTAGATTTAGGGTCAGGTTTAGGTTTATTGTTAGATTTAGGGTTTAGGGTTTAAGGTTTATGGTTTAGGATTGTTTAAGGTTTAGGGTGGATTAGGTTTAGGGTTTAGAGTTTAGTGTTATGGTTATGGTTAGTGTTATGGTTAGGGTTAGGGTTAGGGTTAGGGTTAGGGTTAGGGTAATGGTTAGGGTTAGGGTTAGGGTTAGGGTTAGGGTAAGGGTTAGGGGTTAGTGTTAGGGTTAGGGTTAGGGTTAGGTTCAGGTTAGGGTTAGGGTTAGGGTTAGGGTTAGGGTTAGGGGTTAGGGTTAGTGTTAGTGTTAGGGTTATTATTAGGGGGTTAGGGTTAAGTTTAGGATTAGTGTTAGGGTTAGAATTAGAAATAGGGTTAGTGTTAGGATTAGGGTCATGGTTAGGTTTAGGGTAAGGTTAGGGGTTAGGGTTAGGGTTATGATTATTGTTAGGTTTAGTGTTTAGGGTTTAGTGTTTAGGGTTTAAGGTTTAGGGTTTAGGATTGTTTAAGATTTAGGGTGGTTTAGGTTAAGGGTTTAGGGTTTAGAGTTTAGGATTGTTTAAGGTTTAGGGTTGTTTAGGGTATAGTGTTAATGGTTTTAGGGTTTAGGCTTGTTTAGGGTTTAGTGTTTAGGGTTTAGGGTTTAGGGTTTTTTAGCGTTTAGTGTTTATAGTTTAGGGTTTAGGGTGCTTTTGGAATTAGTGTTTAGGGGTGTTCAGGGTTTAGGGTTTAGGATTTAGGGTGTTAGGGTTAGTTTTAGGGTTAGGTTTAGGGTTAAGGTGAGGGTTAGGGTGAGGGTTGAGGTTAGGGTTAGGGTTAAGGTTAGTGTTAGTGTTAGAATAAGGGTTAGGGTTAGGGATAGGGTTAGGGTTAGGGTTAGGGTTAGGGTTAAGGTTAGGGTTAGGGTTAGGGTTAGGGTTAGGGGTTTGGGTTAGGGTTAGTGTTAAGGGTTAGGGGTTAGTGTTAGGGTTAGGGTTAGGTTTAGTGTTAGGGTTATTATTAGGGGGTTAGGTTTTAGTTTAGGATTAGTGTTAGGGTTTGAATTAGAAATAGGGTTAGTGTTAGGATTAGGGTCAGGGTTAGGTTTAGAAATATGGTTAGGTTTAGGGTTAAGGGTAGGGTTAGTGTTATGGTTAGAATTAAAGTTTAGGGTTTAGTGTTAGGATTAGGGATAGTGTGAGGTTTAGGGTTAGGTTTAGGGTTAGGGTTAGGGTTAGTGTTTAGGTTATGATTAGTGTTAGGATTAGGATTAGGGTTAGGGTCAGGTTTATGTTCAGGGTTAGGGTTAGAGTTAGGGTTAGGTTTAGGGTTAGGTTTAGGTTTATTGTTAGAATTAGGGTTTAGGGTTTAAGGTTTATGGTTTAGGATTGTTTAAGTTTAAGGGTGGATTAGGTTTAGGGTTTAGAGTTTAGTATTATGGTTATGGTTAGGGTTAGGGTTAGGGTTAGAGTTAGGGTTAGGGTTAGGGTTAGGGTTAGGGTTAAGGTTAGGGTTAGTGTTAGTGTTAGGGTTATGGTTAGTGTTAGGATTAGGGTTAGGGTTAGGGTCAGGGTTAGGTTTAAGGTTAAGGTTAGGGTTAGGGTTAGGGTTAGGGTTAGGGTTAGGATTAGGGTTAGGGTTAGGGTTAGGGTAAGGGTTAGGGGTTAGGGTTAGGGTTATGGTTATTGTTAGGTTTAGGGTTTAGGGTTTAGTGTTTAGGGTTTAAAGTTTATGGTTGAGGATTGTTTAAGGTTTAGGGTGGATTAGGTTTAGGGTTTAGAGTTTAGTGTTATGGTTACGGTTAGGGTTAGGGTTAGGGAGAGGGTTAGGGTTAGGGTTAGGGCTATGGTAAGGGTTAGGTTTAGGGTTAGGGTTAGGGTTAGGGTAAAAGTTAGGGGGTTAGTGTTAGGGTTTGTGTTAGGGTTAGGGTTAGGGTTAGGGTTAGGTTAGGGTTAGGGTTAGGGTTAGGGTTAGGGGTAGGGTTAGGTTAGGGTTAGGGTTAGGGTTAGGGTTAGGGTTAGGGGTTAGGGTTAGTGAAAGGGTTAGGGTTATTATTAGGGGGTTAGGTTTAAGTTTAGGATTAGTGTTAGGCTTAGAATTAGAAATAGAGTTAGTGTTAGGATTAGGGTCAGGGTTAGGTTTAGGGTTAGGGTTAGGGTTAGGGTCAGGGAGGGTTTAGGGTTAGGGTTAGGGTTAGTGTTAGATTTAGGGTTAGGTTTATGTTTATTGTTAGATTTAGGATTTAGGGTCTAAGGTTTATGGTTTAGGATTGTTTAACGTTTAGGGTGGATTAGGTTTAGGGTTTAGAGTTTAGTGTTATGGTTACGGTTAGGGTTAAGGTTAGGGTTAGAGTTAGGTTTAGGGTTAGGGTTAGGGTTAGGGTTACGGTTAGGGTTAGGATTAGGTTTAGGTTTAGGGTTACGGTTAGGGTTAGGGTTAGGGTTAGGATTAGTGTTAAGGTTAGGGTTAGGTTTAGGGTTAGGGTTAGGGTTAGGGTTAGGGTTAGGGTTAGGGTTAGGGTTAGGATTAGGGTTAGGGTTAGGGTTAGGGTAAGGGTTAGGGGTTAGGGTTAGGGTTATGGTTATTGTTAGGTTTAGGGTTTAGGGTTTAGTGTTTAGGGTTTAAGGTTTAGGGTTTAGGATTGTTTAAGATTTAGGGTGGTTTAGGTTAAGGGTTTAGGGTTTAGAGTTTAGGATTGTTTAAGGTTTAGGGTTGTTTAGGGTATAGTGTTTAGGGTTAAAAGTTTAGGGTTGTTTAGGGTTTAGTGTTTAGGGTTTAGGTTTGTTTAAGGTTTAGTGTTTAAGGTTTAGGTTTTAGGGTTGTTTTGGATTTAGTGTTTAGTGTTGTTTAGGGTATAGTGTTAATGGTTTAGGGTTTAGGGTTATTTAGGGTTTAGTGTTTAAGGTTTAAGGTATAGGGTTGTTTAGGGTTTAGTGTTTAGGGTTGTTTATGGTTTAGTGATTAGGGTTGTTTAGGGTTGTTTAGAGGTTAGTGTTTAGGGTTATTCAGGGTTTATGATTTAGGGTTGTTCAGGGTTTAGGATTTATGGTTGTTCAGGGTTTAGGATTTAGGGATTAAGGTTAAGGGGTTAGGGTTAGGGTTAGGGTTAGGGTTAGCATTAGGGTTAGAGTTAGGGTTAGAGTTAGGGTTATGGGGTTATGTTAGGCTTAAGGTTAGGGTTAGGGTTATGGGGTTAAGGTTAGGGTTGGGGTTAGGGTTAGGTTTAGGTTTAGGTTTAGGGTTAGGGTTAGGGTTATGGTTATTCTTAGATTTATGGTTTAAAATTTAGGGTTTATGGTTTAAGGTTTAGGGTTTAGGATTGTTTAAGTTTTAGGGTGGTTTAGGTTTAGGGTTCAAAATTTAGCGTTTAAGATTGTTTAATGGTTAGGGTTGTTTAGGTTTTAGCGTTTAGAGTTGTTTAGGGTTTTTTAGGGTTGTTTATAATTTAGTGTTTAGGGTTGTTCATTATTTATGATTTAGGATATTTTAAGGTTTAGGGTTTAAGGTTGTATAGTGTTTTAGGGTTTAGGGTATAATGTTTAGGGTTAAGGGTTTAGGGTTGTTTAGGTTATAGTGTTAATGGTTTTAGGGTTTAGGCTTGTTTAGGGTTTAGTGTTTAGGGTTTAGGGTTTAGGGTTTTTTAGCGTTTAGTGTTTATAGTTTAGGGTTTAGGGTGCTTTTGGAATTAGTGTTTAGGGTTTTTCGGGGTTTAGGGTTTAGGATTTAGGGTGTTAGGGTTAGTGTTAGGGTTAGGTTTAGGGTTAAGGTGAGGGTTAGGGTGAGGGTTAAGGTTAGGGTTAGGGTTAAGGTTAGTGTTAGTGTTAGGGTAAGGGTTAGGGTTAGGGATAGGGTTAGGGTTAGGGTTAGAGTTAGGGTTAAGGTTAGGGTTAGGGTTAGGGTTAGGGTTAGGGGTTTGGTTTAGGGTTAGTGTTAGGTGTTAGGGGTTAGTGTTAGGGTTAGGATTAGGGTTAGGGTTCGGGTTAGGTTTAGTGTTAGGGTTATTATTAGGGGGTTAGGTTTTAGTTTAGGATTAGTGTTAGGGTTAGAATTAGAAATAGGGTTAGTGTTAGGATTAGGGTCAGGATAAGGTTTAGAAATATGGTTAGGGTTAGGGTTAAGGGTAGGGTTAGGGTTAGGGTTAGAATTAAGGTTTAGGGTTTAGTGTTAAGATTAGGAATAGGGTGAGGTTTAGAGTTAGGTTTAGGGTTAGGCTTAGGGTTAGTGTTTGGGTTATGATTAGTGTTAGGATTAGGATTAGGGTTAGGGTCAGGTTTATGTTTAGGGTTAGGGTTAGGGTTAGGGTTAGATTTAGGGTTAGGTTTAGGTTTATTGTTAGATTTAGGGTTTAGGGTTTAAGGTTTATGGTTTAGGATTGTTTAAGTTTAAGGGTGGATTAGGTTTAGGGTTTAGAGTTTAGTATTATGGTTACGGTTAGGGTTAGGGTTAAGGATGGGGATAGGGTTAGGGTTAGGGTTATGGTAAGGGTTAGGTTTAGGGTTAGGGTTAATGTCAGGGTAAAAGTTAGGGGGTTAGTGTTAGGGTTTTTGTTAGGGTTAGGGTTAGGGTTAGGTTAGGGTTAGGGTTAGGGTTAGGGTTAGTGTTAGGGTTAGGGTTAGGTTAGGGTTAGGGTTAGGGTTAGGGTTAGGGTTAGGGGTTAGGGTTAGTTAAAGGGTTAGGGTTATTATTAGGGGGTTAGGTTTAAGTTTAGGATTAGTGTTAGGGTTAGAATTAGAAATAGGGTTAGTGTTAGGATTAGGGTCAGGGTTAGGTTTAGGGTTAGGGTTAGGGTTAGGGTTAGGGTCAGGGAGGGTTTAGGGTTAGGGTTAGGGTTAGGGTTAGATTTAGGTTTAGGTTTAGGTTTATTGTTAGATTTAGGATTTAGGGTCTAAGGTTTATGGTTTAGGATTGTTTAAGGTTTAGGGTGGATTAGGTTTAGGGTTTAGAGTTTAGTGTTATGGTTACGGTTAGGGTTAGGGTTAGGGTTAGGATTAGGGTTAAGGTTAGGGTTAGGATTAGGTTTAGGGGTAGGGTTAGGGTTAGGGTTAGGGTTAGGGTTAGGGTTAGGATTAGGGTTAGGGTTTGGGTTAGGGTAAGGGTTAGGGGTTAGGGTTAGGGTTATGGTTATTGTTAGGTTTAGGGTTTAGGGTTTAGTGTTTAGGGTTTAAGGTTTAGGGTTTAGGATTGTTTAAGATTTAGGGTGGTTTAGGTTAAGGGATTAGGGTTTAGAGTTTAGGATTGTTTAAGGTTTAGTGTTGTTTAGGGTATAGTGTTTAGGGTTAAAAGTTTAGGGTTGTTTAGGGTTTAGTGTTTAGGGTTTAGGGTTGTTTAAGGTTTAGTGTTTAAGGTTTAGGTTTTAGGGTTGTTTTGGGTTTAGTGTTTAGTGTTGTTTAGGGTATAGTGCTAATGGTTTAGGGTTTAGGATTATTTAGGGTTTAGTGTTTAAGGTTTAGGGTATAGGGTTGTTTAGGGTTTAGTGTTTAGGGTTGTTTATGGTTTAGTGATTAGGGTTATTTAGGGTAGTTTAGAGGTTAGTGTTTAGGGTTATTCAGGGTTTATGATTTAGGGTTGTTCAGGGTTTAGGATTTATGGTTGTTAAGGGTTTAGGATTTAGGGATTAAGCTTAAGTGGTTAGGGTTAGGGTTAGGGTTAGGGTTAGGGTTAGGGTTAGGGTTAGGGTTAAGGTTAGGGTTAGGGTTAGGGTTAGGGTTATGGTAAGGGTTAGGTTTAGGGTTAGGGTTAGGGTTAGGGTAAAAGTTAGGGGGTTAGTGTTAGGGTTTGTGTTAGGGTTAGGGTTAGGGTTAGGGTTAGGTTAGGGTTAGGGTTAGGGTTAGGGTTAGGGTTAGGTTAGGGTTAGGGTTAGGGTTAGGGTTAGGGTTAGGGATTAGGGTTAGTGAAAGGGTTAGGGTTATTATTAGGGGGTTAGGTTTAAGTTTAGGATTAGTGTTAGGGTTAGAATTAGAAATAGGGTTAGTGTTAGGATTAGGGTCAGGGTTAGGTTTAGGGTTAGGGTTAGGGTTAGGGTTAGGGTCAGGGAGGGTTTAGGGTTAGGGTTAGGGTTAGGGTTAGATTTAGGTTTAGGTTTAGGTTTATTGTTAGATTTAGGGTTTAGGGTCTAAGGTTTATGGTTTAGGATTTTTTAAGGTTTAGGGTGGATTAGGTTTAGGGTTTAGAGTTTAGTGTTATGGTTACGGTTAGGGTTATGGTTAGGGTTAGGATTCGGGTTAAGGTTAGGGTTAGGATTAGGTTTAGGGTTAGGGTTAGGGTTAGGGTTAGGGTTAGGGTTAGGGTTAGGATTAGGGTTAGGGTTAGGGTTAGGGTAAGGGTTAGGGGTTAGGGTTAGGGTTATGGTTATTGTTAGGTTTAGGGTTTAGGGTTTAGTGTTTAGGGTTTAAGGTTTAGGGTTTAGGATTGTTTAAGATTTAGGGTGGTTTAGGTTAAGGGATTAGGGTTTAGAGTTTAGGATTGTTTAAGGTTTAGTGTTGTTTAGGGTATAGTGTTTAGGGTTAAAAGTTTAGGGTTGTTTAGGGTTTAGTGTTTAGGGTTTAGGGTTGTTTAAGGTTTAGTGTTTAAGGTTTAGGTTTTAGGGTTGTTTTGGGTTTAGTGTTTAGTGTTGTTTAGGGTATAGTGCTAATGGTTTAGGGTTTAGGATTATTTAGGGTTTAGTGTTTAAGGTGTAGGGTATAGGGTTGTTTAGGGTTTAGTGTTTAGGGTTGTTTATGGTTTAGTGATTAGGGTTATTTAGGGTAGTTTAGAGGTTAGTGTTTAGGGTTATTCAGGGTTTATGATTTAGGGTTGTTCAGGGTTTAGGATTTATGGTTGTTCAGGGTTTAGGATTTAGGGATTAAGGTTAAGGGGTTAGGGTTAGGGTTAGGGTTAGGGTTAGGGTTAGGGTTAAAGTTAGGGTTAGTGTTAGGGTTAGGGTTATGGTTAGTGTTAGGATTAGGGTTAGTGTTAGGGTCAGGGTTAGGTTTAGGGTTAGGGTTAGGGTTAGGGTTAGATTTAGGGTCAGGTTTAGGTTTATTGTTAGATTTAGGGTTTAGGGTTTAAGCTTTATGGTTTAGGATTGTTTAAGGTTTAGGGTGGATTAGGTTTAGGGTTTAGAGTTTAGTGTTATGGTTACGGTTAGTGTTAGGGTTAGGGTTAGGGTTAGGGTTAGTGTTAAGGTTAGGGTAATGGTTAGGATGAGGGTTAGGGTTAGGGTTAGGGTAAGGGTTAGGGGTTAGTGTTAGGGTTAGGATTAGGGTTAGGGTTAGGGTTAGGTTAGGGTTAGGGTTAGGGTTAGGGGTTAGGGTTAGTGTTAGGGTTAGGGTTATTATTATGGGTTTAGGTTAAAGTTTAGGATTAGTGTTAGGGTTAGAATTAGAAATAGGGTTAGTGTTAGGATTAGGGTCAGGGTTAGGTTTAGGGTTAGGGTTAGGGTTAGGGTGAGGGTTAGGGTCAGGGAGGGTTTAGGGTTAGGGTTAGGGTTAGGGTAAGATTTAGGGTTAGGTTTAGGTTTATTGTTAGATTTAGGATTTAGGGTCTAAGGTTTATGGTTTAGGATTGTTTAAGGTTTAGGGTGGATTAGGTTTAGGGTTTAGAGTTTAGTGTTATGGTTACGGTTAGGGTTAGGGTTAGGGTTAGGATTAGGGTTAAGGTTAGGGTTAGGATTAGGTTTAGGTTTAGGGTTAGGGTTAGGGTTAGGGTTAGGGTTAGGGTTAGGATTAGGGTTAGGGTTAGAGTTAGGGTAAGGGTTAGGGGTTAGGGTTAGGGTTATGGTTATTGTTAGGTTTAGGGTTTAGGGTTTAGTGTTTAGGGTTTAAGGTTTAGGGTTTAGGATTGTTTAAGATTTAGGGTGGTTTAGGTTAAGGGTTTAGGGTTTAGAGTTTAGGATTGTTTAAGGTTTAGGGTTGTTTAGGGTATAGTTTTTAGGGTTAAAAGTTTAGGGTTGTTTTGGGTTTAGTGTTTAGGGTTTAGGGTTGTTTAAGGTTTAGTGTTTAAGGTTTAGGTTTTAGGGTTGTTTTGGGTTTAGTGTTTAGTGTTGTTTAGGGTATAGTGTTAATGGTTTATGGTTTAGAGTTATTTAGGGTTTAGTGTTTAAGGTTTAGGGAATAGGGTTGTTTAGGATTTAGTGTTTAGGGTTGTTTATGGTTTAGTGATTAGGGTTATTTAGGGTTGTTTAGAGGTTAGTGTTTAGGGTTATTCAGGGTTTATGATTTAGGGTTGTTCAGGGTTTAGGATTTATGGTTGTTCAGGGTTTAGGATTTAGGGCTTAAGGTTAAGGGGTTAGGGTTAGGGTTAGGGTTAGGGTTAGCATTAGGGTTAGAGTTAGTGTTAGAGTTAGGGTTATGGGGTTATGTTAGGCTTAAGGTTAGGGTTAGGGTTATGGGGTTAAGGTTAGGGTTGTGGTTAGGGTTAGGTTTAGGTTTAGGGTTAGGGTTAGGGTTATGGTTATTCTTAGATTTAAGGTTTAAATTTTAGGGTTTATGGTTTAAGGTTTAGGGTTTAGGATTGTTTAAGTTTTAGGGTGGTTTAGGTTTAGGGTATAGGGTTTAGCGTTTAAGATTCTTTAATGTTTAGGGTTGTTTAGGTTTTAGCGTTTAGAGTTGTTTAGGGTTTTTTAGGGTTGTTTATGATTTAGTGTTTAGGGTTGTTCAGGTTTTATGATTTAGGATATTTTAAGGTTTAGGGTTTAAGGTTGTATAGTGTTTTAGGGTTTAGGGTATATTGTTTAGGGTTAAGGGTTTAGGGTTGTTTAGGGTATAGTGTTAATGGTTTTAGGGTTTAGGCTTGTTTAGTGTTTAGTGTTTAGGGTTTAGGGTTTAGGGTTTTTTAGCGTTTAGTGTTTACAGTTTAGGAATTAGGGCGCTTTTGGAATTAGTGTTTAGGGTTTTTCGGGGTTTAGTGTTTAGGATTTAGGGTGTTAGTGTTAGTGTTAGAGTTAGGTTTGGGTTAAGGTGAGGGTTAGGGTGAGGGTTAAGGTTAGGGTTAGGGTTAAGGTTAGTGTTAGTGTTAGGGTAAGGGTTAGGGTTAGGGATAGGGTTAGGGTTAGGGTTAGGGTTAGGGTTAAGTTTAGGGTTAGGGTTAGGGTTAGGGTTAGGGGTTAGGGTTAGGGTTAGTGTTAGGGGTTAGGGGTTAGTGTTAGGGTTAGGGTTAGGGTTAGGGTTAGGTTAGTGTTATTATTAGGGGGTTAGGTTTTAGTTCAGGATTAGTGTTCGGGTTAGAATTAGAAATAGGGTTAGTGTTAGGATTAGGGTCAGGGTTAGGTTTAGGGATATGGTTAGGGTTAGGGTTAAGGGTAGGGTTAGTGTTAGGGTTAGATTTAAAGTTTAGGGTTTAGTGTTAGGAATAGGGATAGTGTGAGGTTTAGGGTTAGGTTTAGGGTTAGGGTTAGGGTTAGTGTTTGGGTTATGATTAGTGTTATTATTAGGGTTAGGGTTAGGGTCAGGTTTAGATTAAGGGTTAGGGTTAGGGTTAGGGTCAGATTTAGGGTTAGGTTTAGGTTTATTGTTAGATTTAGGGTTTAGGGTTTAAGGTTTAAGATTTAGGATTGTTTAAGGTTTAGGGTAGATTAGGTTTAGGGTTTAGAGTTTAGTATTATGGTTACGGTTAGTGTTAGGGTTAGGGTTAGAGTTAGGGTTAGGGTTTGGGTTAGGGTTAGGGTTAGGGTTAGGGTTAAGGTTAGGGTTAATGTTAGGGTTAGAGTTATGGTTAGTGTTAGGATTAGGGTTAGGTTTAGGGTCAGGGTTAGGTTTAGGGTTAGGGATAGGGTTAGGGTTAGATTTAGGGTTAGGTTTAGGTTTATTGTTAGATTAAGATTTAGGGTCTAAGGTTTATGGTTTAGGATTGTTTAAGGTTTAGGGTAGATTAGGTTTAGGGTTTAGAGTTTAGTGTTATGGTTACAGTTAGGGTTAGGGTTAGGGATGGGGTTAGGGTTAGGGTTAGGGTTATGGTAAGGGTTAGGGTTAGGGTTAGGGTTAGGGTTATGGTAAAAGTTAGGGGGTTAGTGTTAGGGTTTGGGTTAGGGTTAGGGTTAGGGTTAGGGTTAGGTTAGGGTTAGGGTTAGGGTTAGGGTTAGGGTTAGGTTTAGGGGTTAGGGTTAGTGTTAGGGTTAGGGTTAGGGCTAGGGTTAGGTTAGGGTTAGGGTTAGGGTTAGAGTTAGGGTTAGAGTTAGGGTTAGAGTTAGGGTTATGGGGTTATGTTAGGCTTAAGGTTAGGGTTAGGGTTATGGGGTTAAGGTTAGGGTTGGGGTTAGGGTTAGGTTTAGGTTTAGGGTTAGGGTTAGGGTTATGGTTATTCTTAGATTTATGGTTGAAAATTTAGGGCTTATGGTTTAAGGTTTAGTCTTTAGGATTGTTTAAGTTTTAGTGTGGTTTAGGTTTAGGGTATAGAATTTAGCGTTTAAGATTGTTTAATGGTTAGGGTTGTTTAGGTTTTAGCGTTTAGAGTTGTTTAGGGTTTTTTAGGGTTGTTTATAATTTAGTGTTTAGGGTTGTTCAGTATTTATGATTTAGGATATTTTAAGGTTTAGGGTTTAAGGTTGTATAGTGTTTTAGGGTTTAGTGTATAATGTTTAGGGTTAAGGGTTAAGGGTTGTTTAGGGTATAGTGTTAATGGTTTTAGGGTTTAGGCTTGTTTAGGGTTTAGTGTTTAGGGTTTAGTGTTTAGGGTTTTTTAGCGTTTAGTGTTTATAGTTTAGGGTTTAGGGTGCTTTTGGAATTAGTGTTTAGGGTTTTTCGGGGTTTAGGGTTTAGGATTTAGGGTGTTAGGGTTAGTGTTAGGGTTAGGTTTAGGGTTAAGGTGAGGGTTAGGGTGAGGGTTAAGGTTAGGGTTAGGGTTAAGGTTAGTGTTAGTGTTAGGGTAAGGGTTAGGGTTAGGGATAGGGTTAGGGTTAGGTTTAGGGTTAGGGTTAGGGTTAGGGTTAGTGTTAGGGGTTAGGGTTAGGTTTAGTGTTAGGGGTTAGGGGTTAGAGTTAGGGTTAGGGTTAGGGTTAGGGTTAGGGTTAGGTTTAGTGTAGGGTTATAATTAGGGGGTTAGGTTTTAGTTTAGGATTAGTGTTAGGGTTAGAATTAGAAATAGGGTTAGTGTTAGGATTAGGGTCAGGGTTAGGTTTAGGGATAGGGTTAGGGTTAGGGTTAAGGGTAGGGTTAGGGTTAGGGTTAGATTTAAAGTTTAGGGTTTAGTGTTAGGATTAGGGATAGTGTGAGGTTTAGGGTTAGGTTTAGGGTTAGGGTTAGGGTTAGTGTTTGGGTTATGATTAGTGTTAGGATTAGGGTTAGGGTTAGGGTCAGGTTTAGGTTTAGGGTTAGGGTTAGGGTTAGGGTTATATTTAGGGTTAGGTTTAGGTTTATTGTTAGATTTAGGGTTTAGGGTTTAAGGTTTATGGTTTAGGATTGTTTAAGGTTTAGGGTGGATTAGGTTTAGGGTTTAGAGTTTAGTATTATGGTTACGGTTAGGGTTAGGGTTAGGGTTAGAGACAGGGTTAGGGTTAGGGTTAGGGTTAGGGTTAAGGTTAGGGTTAGTGTTAGGGTTAGGGTTATGGTTAGTGTTAGGATTAGGGTTAGGGTTAGGGTCAGGGTTAGGTTTAGGGTTAGATATAGGGTTAGGGTTAGATTTAGGGTTAGGTTTAGGTTTATTGTTAGATTTAGGGTTTAGGGTTTAAGGTTTATGGTTTAGGATTGTTTAAGGTTTAGGGTGGATTAGGTTTAGGGCTTAGAGTTTAGTGTTATGGTTACGGTTAGGGTTAGGGTTAGGGTTGGGGTTATGGTTAGGGTTAGGGTTATGGTAAGGGTTAGGGTTAGGGTTAGGGTTAGGGTAAAAGTTAGGGGGTTAGTGTTAGGGTTTGGGTTAGGGTTAGGGTTAGGGTTAGGGTTAGTGTTAGTTTAGGGTTATGGTTAGGGTTAGGGTTAGGGGTTAGGTTTAGTGTTATGGTTAGGGTTATTATTAGGGGGTTAGGTTTAAGTTTAGGATTAGTGTTAGGGTTAGAATTAGAAATAGGGTTAGTGTTAGGATTAGTGTCAGGGTTTGGTTTAGGGTTAGGGTTAGGGTTAGGGTTAGGGTTAGGGTTAGGGTTACGGTTAGGGTTAGGGTTAGGGTTAGGTTTAGGTTTAGGGTTAGGTTTAGGGTTAGGGTAAGGGTTAGGGGTTAGGGTTAAGGTTAGGGTTAAGGTTAGGGTTAGGGTTAAGGTTAGGGTTAGGGTTAGGGTTAGGGTTAGGGTTAGGGTAAGGTTAGGGTTAGGGTTAGGGTTAGGGTTAGGGGTTAGGGTTAGGGTTAGTGTTAGGGGTTAGGGGTTAGGGTTAGGTTTATGGTTAGGGTTAGGGTTAGGGTTAGGGTTAGGGTTAGGGTTAGGGTGATGGTTAGGGTTAGGGTTATGTGGTTATGTTAGGCTTAAGGTTAGGGTTAGGGTTATGGGGTTAAGGTTAGGGTTGGGGTTAGGGTTAGGTTTAGGTTTAGGGTAAGGGTTAGGGTTATGGTTATTCTTAGATTTATGGTTTAAAATTTAGGGTTTATGGTTTAAGGTTTAGGGTTTAGGATTGTTTAAGTTTTAGGGTGGTTTAGGTTTAGGGTATAGGGTTTAGCGTTTAAGATAGTTTAATGTTTAGGGTTGTTTATGTTTTAGCGTTTAGAGTTGTTTAGGTTTTTTTAGGGTTTTTTATGATTTAGTGTTTAAGGTTGTTCAGGATTTATGATTTAGGATATTTTAAGGTTTAGGGTTTAAGGTTGTATAGTGTTTTAGGGTTTAGGCTATAATGTTTAGGGTTAAGAGTTTAGGGTTGTTTAGGGTATAGTGTTAATGGTTTTAGGGTTTAGGCTTGTTTAGGGTTTAGTGTTTAGGGTTTAGGGTTTAGGGTTTTTTAGCGTTTAGTGTTGAGAGTTTAGGGGTTAGGGTGCTTTTGGAATTATTGTTTAGGGTTTTTCTGGGTTTAGGGTTTAGGATTTAGGGTTTTAGGGTTAGGTTTAGGGTTAGGGTGATGGTTAGGGTGAGGGTTAAGGTTAGGGTTAGGGTTAAGGTTAGTGTTAGTGTTAGGATAAGGGTTAGGGTTAGGGATAGGGTTAGGGTTAGGGTTAGGGTTAGGGTTAGGGTTAGGGTTAGGGTTAGGGTTAGGGTTAGGGTTAGGTTTAGGGTTAGAGTTTAGGGTTAGGGTTAGTGTTAGGGGTTAGGGATAGTGTTAGGGTTAGGGTTAGGGTTAGGGTTAGGGTTAGTGTTAGGGTTAGGGATAGGGTAGGTGTGAGGTTTAGGGTTACGGTTATGTTTAGGGTTAGGGTTAGTCTTTGTTTGGGTTATGGTTATTGTTAGGATTAGGCTTTGGTTTATGGTCAGGGGAAGGTTTAGGTTTACGTTTAGGGTTAGTGTTAGATTTAGGGTTAGGTTTAGGTTTATTGTTAGATTTAGGGTTTTGGGTTTAAGGTTTATGGTTTAGGATTGTTTAAGGTTTACGGTGGATTAGGTTTAGGGTTTAGAGTTTAGTCTTATGGTTACGGTTAGGGTTAGGGTTAGGGTTAGGGTTAGGGTTAGGGTTAGGGTTAGGGTTAGGTTTAGGGTTAGGGTTAGGGTAAGGGTTAGGTTTAGAGTTAGTGTTAGGGTTAGGGATAGAGTTACGGTTAGGGTTAGGGTTAGAGTTACGGTTAGGGTTAGGGTTAGGGTTAAGGTTAGGGTTGGGGGGGTTAGGGTTAGGGTTAGGTTTAGGGTTAGGCTTATTATTAGGGAGTTAGGTTTAAATTTAGGATTAGTGTTAGGGTTACAATTAGAAATAGGGTTAGTGTTAGGATTAGGGTAAGGGTTAGGTTTAGGGATAGGGTTAGGGTTAGGGTTAGGGGTAGGGTTAGGGTTAGGGTTAGATTTAAAGTGTAAGGTTTTGTGTTAGGATTAGGGTTAGTGTGAGGTTTAGGGTTAGGGTTAGGTTTAGGGTTAGGGTTAGGGTTAGTGTTTGGGTTAAGGTTAGTGTTAGGATTAGGTTTAGGTTTAGGGTTAGGGTTAGGGTTAGATTTAGGTTTAGGTTTAGGTTTATTGTTAGATTTAGGGTTTAGGGTTTAAGGTTTGTGGTTTAGGATTGTTTAAGGTTTAGGGTGGATTAGGTTTAGGGTTTATAGTTTAGTGTTATGGTTTCGGTTATGGTTAGGGTTAGGTTTAGGGTTAGGGTTTGGGTTAGGGTTAGGGTTAGGTTTAGGGTTAGGGTTATGGTTAGGGTTAAGGTTAGGGTTAGGCTTAGGGTTAGGGTAAGGGTTATGATTATGTTTATTGTTAGGTTTAGGGTTAAAGTTAGGGTTAAGGTTCGGTTTATGGTTAGGGTTAGGTTTATGGTTAGGCTTAAGGTTAGGGTTAGGTTTAGGGTTAGGGTTACGGTTAGGGTTAGGTTTAGGGTTAGGGTTCGGGTTAGGGTTAGGGTTAGGTTTATTGTTAGGTTTAGGGTTTAGTGTTTAGGGACTAAGGTTTTGGGTTTAGGATTGTTTAAGGTTTAGGGTAGATTAGGTTTAGGGTTTAGAGTTTAGTGTTAAGGTTAGGGTTAGGTTTAGGGTTTAGGGTTTAGTGTTCGGATTAGGGTTAGGGTTAGGGTTAGGTTTAGGGTTACGTTTAGGGTCATGGATATTGTTAGGTTTAGGGTTTAGGGTTTAGGGTAAAGGTTTAGGATTTAGGATTGTTTAAGGTTTAGGGTGGATTATTTTTAGGGTTTAGAGTTTTGTGTTTGGGATATTGTTAGGGTTAGGTTTAGGGTTTAGGGATTACTGTTAGGGGTAGGGTTAGGGTTAGGGTTAAGGTTAGTGTTAGGTTTAGTGTTAGGGTTAGGGTTAGGTTTAGGTTTATTGTTAGGATTAGGGTTAGAGTTAGGATTAGGGTTAGGGTTAGGGTTAGTGTTAGGGTCAGGTTTAGGGTTAGGGTTAGGGTTAGGATTAGGTTTAGTGTTAGTGTTAGTTTTAGGGTTAGGGTTAGGGTTAGTGTTAGGGTTAGTGTTAGGGTTACGTTTAGGGTTAGGGTTAGGGTTAGGATTAGGGTTAGGGTTATGGTAATTGTTAGGTTTAGGGTTTAAGGTTTAGGGTTTAGGATTGTTTAAGGTTTATCGTAACTTAAATTTAGGGTTTACAATTTAGTGTTAGGGTTATGGTTTGTGTTAGGGTTAGGGTTAGGGTTAGGTTTAGGGTTCAGGGTTTAGGGTTTAGGATTGTTTAAGGTTTAGGGTAGATTAGGTTTAGGATTTAAAGTTTAGTTTTAGGGTTAGGGTTAGGTTTAGGGTTTTGGGTTTAGTGTTAGGATTAGGGTTAGGGTTAAAGTTAGGGTTAGGGTAAGGGTTAGGATTAGGTTTAGGGTTAGAGTTAGTGTTTGGGTTATGGTTAATGTTAGGATTAGGTTTAGGGTTAGGGTTAGGGTTAGGGTTAGATTTAGGGTTAGGTTTAGGTTTATTGTTAGATTTAGGGTTTAGGGTTTAAGGTCTGTGGTTTAGGATTGTTTAAGGTTTAGGGTGGATTAGGTTTAGGGTTTAGAGTTTAGTGTTATGGTTACGGTTAGGGTTAGGGTTAGGTTTAGGGTTAGGGTTTGGGTTAGGGTTAGTGTTAGGTTTAGGGTTAGGGTTATGGTTAGGGTTAAGTTTGTGCTTAGGGTTAGGATTAGGGTTATGGTTAGTGTTAGGATTAGGGTTAGGGTTAAGGTCAGGGTTAGGTTTAGGGTTAGGGTTAGGGTTAGGGATAGATTTAGGATTAGGTTTAGGTTTATTGTTAGATTTAGGGTTTAGGGTTTAAGGTTTATGGTTTAGGATATTTAAGGTTTAGGGTGGATTAGGTTTAGGGTTTAGAGTTTAGTGTTATGGTTAAGGTTAAGGTTAGGGTTAGGGTTAGGTTTAGGGTTAGGGTTAGTGTTACGGTTAGGGTTAGGGTTAGGGTTACGGTTAGGGTTAGGGTTAGGGTTAGGTTTATGGTTAGGCTTAAGTTTAGGGTTAGGTTTAGGGTTAGGGTTACGGTTAGGGTTAGGTTTAGGGTTAGGGTTAGGGTTAGGTTTAGGTTTATTGTTAGGTTTAGGGTTTAGTGTTTAGGGTCTAAGGTTTTGGGTTTAGGATTGTTTAAGGTTTAGGGTAGATTAGGTTTAGGGTTTAGAGTTTAGTGTTAAGTTTAGGGTTAGGTTTAGGGTTTAGGGTTTAGTGTTCGGATTAGGGTTAGGGTTAGGGTTAGGTTTAGGGTTACGTTTAGGGTCTTGGATATTGTTAGGTTTAGGGTTTAGGGTTTAGGGTAAAGGTTTAGGATTTAGGATTGTTTAAGGTTTAGGGTGGATTATTTTTAGGGTTTAGAGTTTTGTGTTTGGGATATCGTTAGGGTTAGGTTTAGGGTTTAGGGATTACTGTTAGGTTTAGGGTTAGGGTTAGGGTTAAGGTTAGTGTTAGGTTTAGGGTTAGGGTTAGGGTTAGGTTTAGGTTTATTGTTAGGATTAGGGTTAGAGTTAGAATTAAGGTTAGGGTTAGGGTTAGGGTTAGGGTCAGGTTAGGGTTAGGGTTAGGGTTAGGATTAGGTTTAGTGTTAGTGTTAGGTTTATGGTTAGGGTTAGGGTTAGGGTTAGGGTTAGGTTTAGTGTTAGGGTTACGTTTAGGGTTAGGGTTAGGGTTAGGATTAGGTTTAGGGTTATGGTAATTGTTAGGTTTAGGGTTTAAGGTTTAGGGTTTAGGATTGTTTAAGGTTTATCGTAACTTAAATTTAGGGTTTACAATTTAGTGTTTGGGTTATGGTTAGTGTTAGGGTTAGGGTTAGGGTTAGGTTTAGGGTTCAGGGTTTAGGGTTTAGGATTGTTTAAGGTTTAGGGTAGATTAGGTTTAGGATTTAAAGTTTAGTTTTAGGGTTAGGGTTAGGTTTATGGTTTAGGGTTTAGTGTTAGGATTAGGGTTAGGGTTAAAGTTAGGGTTAGGATAAGGTTTAGGATTAGGTTTAGGTTTAGGGTTAGGGTTAGGGTTAGGGTTAGGGTTAGTATTAGGGTTAGGGTTAAGGTTAGGGGTTAGGGTTAGTGTTAGGGTTAGGGTTATTATTAGGGGGTTAGGTTTAAGTTTAGGATTAGTGTTAGGGTTAGAATTAGAAATAGGGTTAGTGTTAGGATTAGGGTCAGGGTTAGGTTTAGGGTTAGTGTTAGGGTTAGGGTTAGGGTTAGGGTCAGGGAGGGTTGAGGGTTAGGGTTAGGGTTAGGGTTAGATTTAGGGTTAGGTTTAGGTTTATTGTTAGATTTAGGATTTAGGGTCTAAGGTTTATGGTTTAGGATTGTTTAAGGTTTAGGGTGGATTAGGTTTAGGGTTTAGAGTTTAGTGTTATGGTTACGGTTAGGGTTAAGGTTAGGGTTAGGGTTAGGATTAGGGTTAAGGTTAGGGTTAGGATTAGGTTTAGGCTTAAGGTTAGGGTTAGGGTTAGGGTTAGGGTTAGGGTTAGGGTTAGGGTTAGGATTATGGTTAGGGTTAGGGTTAGGGTAAGGGTTAGGGGTTAGGGTTAGGGTTATGGTTATTGTTAGGTTTAGGGTTTAGTGTTTAGTGTTTAGGGTTTAAGGTTTAGGGTTTAGGATTGTTTAAGATTTAGGGTGGTTTAGGTAAAGGGTTTAGGGTTTAGACTTTAGGATTGTTTAAGGTTTAGGGTTGCTTAGTGTATAGAGTTTAGGGATAAAAGTTTAGGGTTGTTTAGGCTTTAGTGTTTAGGGTTTAGGGTTGTTTAAGTTTTAGAGTTTAAGGTTTAGGTTTTAGGGTTGTTTTGGGTTTAGTGTTTAGTGTTGTTTAGGGTATAGTGTTAATGGTTTAGGGTTTAGGGTTATTTAGGGTTTAGTGTTTAAGGTTTAGGGTATAGGGTTGTTTAGGGTTTAGTGTTTAGGGTTGTTTATTGTTTAGTGATTAGGGTTGTTTAGGGTTGTTTAGAGGTTAGTGTTTAGGGTTATTCAGGGTTTATGATTTAGGGTTGTTCAGGGTTTAGGATTTATGTTTGTTCAGGGTTTAGGATTTAGGGATTAAGGTTAAGGGGTTAGGGTTAAGGTTAGGGTTAGGGTTAGGGTTAGGGTTAGGGTTACGGTTAGGGTTAGGGTTAGTGTTAGGGTTAGGGTTAGGGTTAAGGTTAGGGTTAGGGTTAGGGTTAAGGTAATGTTTAGTGTTAGGATTAGGGTTACGGTTAGGGTCAGGGTTAGGTTTAGGGTTAGGGTTAGGGTTAGGGTTAGATTTTGGGTCAGGTTTAGGTTTATTAGATTTAGGGTTTAGGGTTTAAGGTTTATGGTTTAGGATTGTTTAAAGTTTAGGGTGGATTAGGTTTAGGGTTTAGAGTTTAGTGTTATGGTTACGGTTAGTATTAGGGTTAGGGTTAGGGTTAGGGTTAGGGTTAGGTTAGGGTTAGGGTTTAGGGTTTAGTGTTTAGGGTTTAAGGTTTAGGGTTTAGGATTGTTTAAGATTTAGGGTGGTTTAGGTTAAGGGATTAGGGTTTAGAGTTTAGGATTGTTTAAGGTTTAGGATTGTTTAGGGTATAGTGTTTAGGTTTAAATGTTTAGGGTTGTTTAGGGTTTAGTGTT
>NC_137978.1:2265000-2285000 GCF_963924665.1 Micromys minutus
TTAGGGTTAGGGTTAGGGTTAGGATTAGGGTTAAGGTTAGGGTTAGGATTAGGTTTAGGGTTAGGTTAGGGTTAGGGTTAGGGTTAGGGTTAGGGTTAGGGTTAGGATTAGGGTTAGGGTTAGGGTTAGGGTAAGGGTTAGGGCTTAGAGTTAGGGTTATGGTTATTGTTAGGTTTAGGGTTTAGGGTTTAGTGTTTAGGGTTTAAGGTTTAGGGTTTAGGATTGTTTAAGATTTAGGGTGGTTTAGGTTAAGGGTTTAGGGTTTAGAGTTTCGGATTGTTTAAGGTTTAGGGTTGTTTAGGGTATAGTGTTTAGGGTTAAAAGTTTAGGGTTTTTTAGGGTTTAATGTTTAGGGTTTAGGGTTGTTTAAGGTTTAGGTTTTAGGGTTGTTTTGGGTTTAGTGTTTAGTGTTGTTTAGGGTATAGTGTTAATGGTTTAGGGTTTAGGGTTATTTAGGGTTTAGTGTTTAAAGTTTAGTGTATAGGGTTGTTTAGGGTTTAGTGTTTAGGGTTGTTTATGGTTTAGTGATTAGGGTTGTTTAGGGTTGTTTAGAGGTTAGTGTTTAGGGTTATTCAGGGTTTATGATTTAGGGTTGTTCAGGGTTTAGGCTTTATGGTTGTTCAGGGTTTAGGATTTAGGGATTAAGGTTAAGGGGTTAAGGTTAGGGTTAGGGTTAGGGTTAGGGTTAGCATTAGGGTTAGAGTTAGGGTGAGAGTTAAGGTTATGGGGTTATGTTAGGCTTAAGGTTAGGGTTAGAGTTATGGGGTTAAGGTTAGGGTTGGGGTTAGGGTTAGGTTTAGGTTTGGGGTTAGGGTTAGGGTTATGGTTATTCTTAGATTTATGGTTTAAAATTTAGGGTTTATGGTTTAAGGTTTAGGGTTTAGGATTGTTTAAGTTTTAGGGTGGTTTAGGTTTAGGGTATAGGGTTTAGCGTTTAAGATTGTTTAATGTTTAGGGTTGTTTAGGTTTTAGCGTTTAGAGTTGTTTAGGGTTTTTTAGGGTTGTTTATGATTTAGTGTTTACGGTTGTTCAGGATTTATGATTTAGGATATTTTAAGGTTTAGGGTTTAAGGATGTATAGTGTTTTAGGGTTTAGGGTATAATGTTTAGTGTTAAGGGTTTAGGGTTGTTTAGGGTATAGTGTTAATGGTTTTAGGGTTTAGGCTTGTTTAGGGTTTAGTGTTTAGGGTTTAGGGTTTAGGGTTTTTTAGAGTTTAGTGTTTATAGTTTAGGGATTAGGGTGCTTTTGGAATTAGTGTTTAGGGTTTTTCGGGGTTTAGGGTTTAGGATTTAGGGTGTTAGGGTTAGTGTTAGGGTTAAGTTTAGGGTTAAGGTGAGGGTTAGGGTGAGGGTTAAGGTTAGGGTTAGGGTTAAGGTTAGTGTTAGTGTTAGAATAAGGGTTAGGGTTAGGGATAGGGTTAGGGTTAGGTTTAGGGTTAGGGTTGAGGTTAGGGTTAGGGTTAGGGTTAGGGTTAGGGGTTTGAGTTAGGGTTAGTGTTAGGGGTTAGGGGTTAGTGTTAGGGTTAGGGTTAGGGTTAGGTTTAGGGTTAGGTTTAGTGTTAGGGTTATTATTAGGGGGTTAGGTTTTAGTTTAGGATTAGTGTTAGGGTTAGAATTAGAAATAGGGTTAGTGTTAGGATTAGGGTCAGGGTTAGGTTTAGAAATATGGTTAGGGTTAGGGTTAAGGGTAGGGTTAGGGTTAGGGTTAGAATTAAAATTTAGGGTTTAGTGTTAGGATTAGGGATAGTGTGAGGTTTAGGGTTAGGTTTAGGGTTAGGGTTAGGGTTAGTGTTTGGGTTATGATTAGTGTTAGGATTAGGATTATGGTTAGGGTCAGGTTTATGTTTAGGGTTAGGGTTAGGGTTAGGGTTAGATTTAGGGTTAGGTTTAGGTTTATTGTTAGATTTAGGGTTTAGGGTTTAAGGTTTATGGTTTAGGATTGTTTAAGTTTAAGGGTGGATTAGGTTAAGGGTTTAGAGTTTAGTATTATGGTTACGGTTAGGGTTAGGGTTAGGGTTAGAGTTAGGGTTAGGGTTAGGGTTAGGGTTTGGGTTAAGGTTAGGGTTAGTGTTAGGGTTAGGGTTATGGTTAGTGTTAGGATTAGGGTTAGGGTTAGGTCAGGGTTAGGTTTAGGGTTAGGGATAGGGTTAGGGTTAGATTTAGGGTTAGGTTTAGGTTTATTGTTAGATTTAGGGTTTGGGGTTTAAGGTTTATTGTTTAGGATTGTTTAAGGTTTAGGGTGGATTAGGTTTAGGGTTTAGAGTTTATTGTTATAGTTACGGTTAGGGTTAGGGTTAGGGATGGGGTTAGGGTTAGGGTTAGGGTTATGGTAAGGGTTAGGTTTAGGGTTAGGGTTAGGGTTAGGGTAAAAGTTAGGGGGTTAGTGTTAGGGTTTGTGTTAGGGTTAGGGTTAGGGTTAGGTTAGGGTAAGGGTTAGGGTTAGGGTTAGGGTTAGGGTTAGGTTAGGGTTAGGGTTAGGCTTAGGGTTAGGGTTAGGGGTTAGGGTTCGTGAAAGGGTTAGGATTATTATTAGGGGGTTAGGTTTAAGTTTAGGATTAGTGTTAGGGTTAGAATTAGAAATAGGGTTAGTGTTAGCATTAGGGTCAGGGTTAGGTTTAGGGTTAGGGTTAGGGTTAGGGTCAGGGTGGGTTTAGGGTTAGGGTTAGGGTTAGGGTTAGATTTAGGGTTAGGTTTAGGTTTATTGTTAGATTTAAAATTTAGGGTCTAAGGTTTATGGTTTAGGATTGTTTAAGGTTTAGGGTGGATTAGGTTTATGGTTTAGAGTTTAGTGTTATGGTTACGGTTAGGGTTAGGGTTAGGGTTAGGATTAGGGTTAAGTTTAGGGTTAGGATTAGGTTTAGGGTTAGGTTTAGGGTTAGGGTTAGGGTTAGGGTTAGGGTTAGGGTTAGGATTAGTTTTAGGGTTAGGGTTACGGTTAGGGTTAGGGTTAGGGGTAGGATTAGGGTTAAGATTAGGGTTAGGTTTAGGGTTAGGGTTAGGGTTAGGGTTTGGGTTAGGGTTAGGGTTAGGTTTACGATTAGGGTTAGGGTAAGGGTTAGGGTAAGGGTTAGGGGTTAGGGTTAGGGTTATGGTTATTGTTAGGTTTAGGGTTTAGGGTTTAGTGTTTAGGGTGTAAGGTTTAGGGTTTTGGATTGTTTAAGATTTAGGGTGGTTTAGGTTAAGGGTTTAGGGTTTAGAGTTTAGGATTGTTTAAGGTTTAGGGTTGTTTAGGGTATAGTGTTTAGAGTTAAAAATTTAGGGTTGTTTAGGGTTTAGTGTTTAGGGTTTAGGGTTGTTTAAGGTTTAGTGTTTAAGGTTTAGGTTTTAGGGTTGTTTTGGGTTTAGTGTTTAGTGTTGTTTAGGGTATAGTGTTAATGGTTTAGGGTTTAGGGTTATTTAGGGTTTAGTGTTTAAGGTTTAAGGAATAGGGTTGTTTAGGGTTTAGTGTTTAGGGTTGTTTATGGTTTAGTGATTAGGGTTGTTTAGGGTTGTTTCGAGGTTAGTGTTTAGGGTTATTCAGGGTTTATGATTTAGGGTTGTTCAGGGTTTAGGATTTATGGTTGTTCAGGGTTTAGGATTTAGGGATTAAGGTTAAGGGGTTAGGGTTAGGGTTAGGGTTAGGGTTAGCATTAGGGTTAGAGTTAGGGTTAGAGTTAGGGTTATGGGGTTATGTTAGGCTTAAGGTTAGGGTTAGGGTTATGGGGTTAAGGTTAGGGTTGGGGTTAGGGTTAGGGTTATGGTTATTCTTAGATTTATGGTTTAAAATTTAGGGTTTATGGTTTAAGGTTTAGGGTTTAGGATTGTTTAAGTTTTAGGGTGGTTTAGGTTTAGGGTATAGAATTTAGCGTTTAAGATTGTTTAATGGTTAGGGTTGTTTAGGTTTTAGCGTTTAGAGTTGTTTAGGGTTTTTTAGGGTTGTTTATAATTTAGTGTTTAGGGTTGTTCAGGATTTATGATTTAGGATATTTTAAGGTTTAGGGTTTAAGGTTGTATAGTGTTTTAGGGTTTAGGGTATAATGTTTAGGGTTAAGGGTTTAGGGTTGTTTAGGGTATAGTGTTAATGGTTTTAGGGTTTAAGCTTGTTTAGGGTTTAGTGTTTAGGGTTTAGGGTTTAGGGTTTTTTAGCGTTTAGTGTTTATAGTTTAGGGTTTAGGGTGCTTTTGGAATTAGTGTTTAGGGTTTTTCGGGGTTTAGGGTTTAGGATTTAGGGTGTTAGGGTTAGGGTTAGGGTTAGGTTTAAGGTTAAGTTGAGGGTTAGTGTTAGGGTTAAGGTTAGGGTTAGGGTTAAGGTTAGTGTTAGTGTTAGAATAAGGGTTAGGGTTAGGGATAGGGTTAGGGTTAGGGTTAGGGTTAGGATTAAGGTTAGGGTTAGGGTTAGGGTTAGGGTTAGGTGTTTGGGTTAGGGTTAGTGTTAGGGGTTAGGGGTTAGTGTTAGGGTTAGGGTTAGGGTTAGGGTTAGGGTTAGGTTTAGTTTTAGGGTTATTATTAGGGGTTTAGGTTTTAGTTTAGGATTAGTGTTAGGGTTAGAATTAGAAATAGGGTTAGTGTTAGGATTAGGGTCAGGGTTAGGTTTAGAAATATGGTTAGGGTTAGGGTTAAGGGTAGGGTTAGGGTTAGGGTTAGAATTAAAGTTTAGGGTTTAGTGTTAGGATTAGGGATAGTGTGAGGTTTAGGGTTAGGTTTAGGGTTAGGGTTAGGGTTAGTGTTTGGGTTATGATTAGTGTTGGGATTAGGATTAGGGTTAGGGTCAGGTTTATGTTTAGTGTTAGGGTTAGGGTTAGGGTTAGATTTAGGGTTAGGTTTAGGTTTATTGTTAGATTTAGGGTTTAGGGTTTAAGGTTTATGGTTTAGGATTGTTTAAGTTTAAGGGTGGATTAGGTTTAGGGTTTAGAGTTTAGTATTATGGTTACGGTTAGGGTTAGGGTTAGAGTTAGGGTTAGGGTTAGGGTTAGGGTTAGGGTTAAGGTTAGGGTTAGTGATAGGGTTATGGTTATGGTTAGTGTTAGGATTAGGGTTAGGGTTAGGGTCAGGGTTAGGTTTAGGTTTAGGGATAAGGTTAGGGTTAGATTTAGGGTTAGGTTTAGGTTTATTGTTAGATTTAGGGTTTAGGGTTTAAGGTTTATGGTTTAGGATTGTTTAAGGTTTAGGGTGGATTAGGTTAAGGGTTTAGAGTTTAGTGTTATGGTTACGGTTAGGGTTAGGGTTAGGGATGGGTTTAGAGATAGGGTTAGGGTTATGGTAAGGGTTTGGTTTAGGGTTAGGGTTAGGGTTAGGGTAAAAGTTAGGGGGTTAGTGTTAGGGTTTGTGTTAGGGTTAGGGTTAGGGTTAGGGTTAGGTTAGGGTTAGGGTTAGGGTTAGGTTAGGGTTAGGGTTAGGGTTAGGGTTTGGGTTAGGGGTTAGGGTTAGTGAAAGGGTTAGGGTTATTATTAGGGGGTTAGGTTTAAGTTTAGGATAATGTTAGGGTTAGAATTAGAAATAGGGTTAGTGTTAGGGTTAGGGTCAGGGTTAGGTTTAGGGTTAGGGTTAGGGTTAGGGTCAGGGAGGGTTTAGGGTTAGGGTTAGGGTTAGGGTTAGATTTAGGGTTAGGTTTAGGTTTATTGGTAGATGTAGGATTTGGGGTCTAAGGTTTATGGTTTAGGATTGTTTAAGGTTTAGGGTGGATTAGGTTTAGGGTTTAGAGTTTAGTGTTATGGTTACGGTTAGGGTTAGGGTTAGGGTTAGGATTAGGGTTAAGGTAAGGGTTAGGATTAGGTTTAGGGTTAGGGTTAGGGTTAGGGCTAGGGTTAGGATTAGGGTTAGGGTTAGGGTTAGGGTAAGGGTTAGGGGTTAGGGTTAGGGTTATGGTTATTGTTAGGTTTAGGGTTTAGGGTTTTGTGTTTAGGGTTTAAGGTTTAGGGTTTAGGATTGTTTAAGTTTTAGGGTGGTTTAGGTTAAGGGTTTAGGGTTTAGAGTTTATGATTGTTTAAGGTTTACGGTTGTTTAGGGTATAGTGTTTAGGGTTAAAAGTTTAGGGTTGTTTAGGGTTTAGTGTTTAGGGTTTAGGGTTGTTTAAGGTTTAGTGTTTAAGGTTTTGGTTTTATGGTGGTTTTGGGTTTAGTGTTTAGTGTTGTTTAGGGTATAGTGTTAATGGTTTAGGGTTTAGGGTTATTTAGGGTTTAGTGTTTAAGGTTTAGGGTATAGGGTTGTTTAGGATTTAGTGTTTAGGGTTGTTTATGGTTTAGTGATTAGGGTTGTTTAGGGTTGTTTAGAGGTTAGTGATTAGGGTTATTCAGGGTTTATGATTTAGGGTTGTTCAGGGTTTAGGATTTATTGTTGTTCAGGGTTTAGGATTTAGGGATTAAGGTTAAGGGGTTAGGGTTAGGGTTAGGGTTAGGGTTAGGGTTAGCATTAGGGTTAGAATTAGGGTTAGAGTTAGGGTTATGGGGTTATGTTAGGCTTAAGGTTAGGGTTAGGGTTATGGGGTTAAGGTTAGGGTTTGGGTTAGGGTTAGGTTTAGGTTTAGGGTTAGGGTTAGGGTTATGGTTATTCTTAGATTTAAGGTTTAAATTTTAGGGTTTATGGTTTAAGGTTTAGGGTTTAGGATTGTTTAAGTTTTAGGGTGGTTTAGGTTTAGGGTATAGGGTTTAGCGTTTAAGATTGTTTAATGGTTAGGGTTGTTTAGGTTTTAGCGTTTAGAGTTGTTTAGGGTTTTTTAGGGTTGTTTATGATTTAGTGTTTAGGGTTGTTCAGGATTTATGATTTAGGATATTTTAAGGTTTAGGGTTTAAGGTTGTATAGGGTTTTAGGGTTTTGGGTATAATGTTTAGGGTTAAGGGTTTATGGTTGTTTAGGGTATAGTGTTAATGGTTTTATGGTTTAGGATTGTTTAGTGTTTAGTGTTTAGGGTTTAGGGTTTAGGGTTTTTAGCGTTCAGTGTTTATAGTTTAGGGTTTAGGGTGCTTTTGGAATTAGTGTTTAGGGTTTTTCGGGGTTTAGGGTTTAGGATTTAGGGTGTTAGGGTTAGTGTTAGGGTTAGGTTAAGGGTTAAGGTGAGGGTTAGGGTGAGGGTTAAGGTTAGAGTTAGGGTTAAGGTTAGTGTTAGTGTTAGGGTAAGGGTTAGGGTTAGGGTTAGGGTTAGGGGTTAGGGTTAGGGTTAGTGTTAGGGGTTAGGGGTTAGAGTTAGGGTTAGGGTTAGGGTTAGGGTTAGGGTTAGGTTTAGTGTTAGGGTTATTATTAGGGGGTTAGGTTTTAGTTTAGGATTAGTGTTAGAGTTAGAATTAGAAATAGGGTTAGTGTTAGGATTAGGGTCAGGGTTAGGTTTAGGGATATGGTTAGAATTAGGGTTAAGGGTAGGGTTAGGGTTAGGGTTAGATTTAAAGTTTAGGGTTTAGTGTTAGGATTAGGGATAATGTGAGGTTTAGGGTTAGGTTTAGGGTTAGGGTTAGGGTTATGGTTAGGGTTAGATTTAGGGTTAGGTTTAGGTTTATTGTTAGATTTTGGGTTTAGGGTTTAAGGTTTAAGGTTTAGGATTGTTTAAGGTTTACGGTAGATTAGGTTTAGGGTTTAGAGTTTAGTATTATGGTTACGGTTAGGGTTAGGGTTAGGGTTAGAGTTAGGGTTAGAGTTAGGGTTAGGGTTAGGGTTAGGGTAAAGGTTAGGGTTAATGTTAGGGTTAGGGTTATGGTTAGTGTTAGGATTAGGGTTAGGTTTAGGGTCAGGGTTAGGTTTAGGGTTAGGGATAGGGTTAGGGTTAGATTTAAGGTTAGGTTTAGGTTTATTGTTACATTTAGGGTTTAGGGTTTAAGGTTTATGGTTTAGGATTGTTTAAGGTTTAGGGTGGACTAGGTTTAGGGTTTAGAGTTTAGTGTTATGGCTACGGTTAGGGTTAGGGTTAGGGATGGGGTTAGGGTTAGGGTTAGGGTTATGGTAAGGGTTAGGGTTAGGGTTAGGGTTATGGTAAAAGTTAGGGGGTTAGTGTTAGGGTTTGGGTTAGGGTTAGGGTTAGGGTTAGGGTTAGGTTAGGGTTAGGGTAGGGGTTAGGGTTAGGGGTTAGGGTTAGTGTTAGGGTTAGGGTTATTATTAGGGGGTTAGGTTTAATTTTAGGATTAGTGTTAGGGTTAGAATTAGAAATAGGGTTAGTGTTAGGATTAGGGTCAGGGTTAGGTTTAGGGTTACGGTTAGGGTTAGGGTTAGGGTTAAAGTCAGGGAGGGTTTAGGGTTAGGGTTATGGTTAGGGTTAGATTTAGGGTTAGGTTTAGGTTTATTGTTAGATTTAGGATTTAGGGTCTAAGGTTTATGGTTTAGGATAGTTTAAGGTTTAGGGTTGATTAGGTTTAGGGTTTAGAGTTTAGTGTTATGGTTACGGTTAGGGTTAGGGTTAGGGTTAGGGTTAGGATTAGGGTTAAGGTTAGGGTTAGGATTAGGTTTAGGGTTAGGGTTAGGGTTAGGGTTAAGGTTAGGGTTAGGGTTAGGGTTAGGGTTAGGATTAGGGTTAGGGTTAGGGTTAGGGTAAGGGTTAGGGGTTAGGGTTAGGGTTATGGTTATTGTTAGGTTTAGGGTTTAGGGTTTAGGGTTTAGGGTGCTTTTGGAATTAGTGTTTAGGGTTTTTCGGGGTTTAAGGTTTAGGATTTAGGGTGTTAGGGTTAGTGTTAGGGTTAGGTTTAGGGTTAAGGTGAGGGTTAGGGTGAGGGTTAAGGTTAGGGTTAGGGTTAAGGTTAGTGTTAGTGTTAGGGTAAGGGTTAGGGTTAGGGATAGGGTTAGGGTTAGGGTTAGGGTTAAGGTTAGGGTTAGGGTTAGGGTTAGGGGTTAGGGTTAGGGTTAGTGTTAGGGGTTAGGGGTTAGTGTTAGGGTTAGGGTTAGGGTTAGGGTTAGGGTTAGGTTTAGTGTTAGGGTTATTATTAGGGGGTTAGGTTTTAGTTAAGGATTAGTGTTAGGGTTAGAATTAGAAATAGGGTTAGTGTTAAGATTAGGGTCAGGGTTAGGTTTAGGAATAGGGTTAGGGTTAGGGTTAAGGGTAGGGTTAGGGTTAGGGTTAGATTTAAAGTTTAGGGTTTAGTGTTAGGATTAGGGATAGTGTGAGGTTTAGGGTTAGGGTTAGGTTTAGGGTTAGGGTTAGGGTTAGTGTTTGGGTTATGGTTAGTGTTAGGATTAGGGTTAGGGTTAGGGTCAGGGTTAGGTTTAGGGTTAGGGTTAGGGTTAGGTTAGATTTAGGGTCAGGTGTAGGTTTATTGTTAGATTTAGGGATTAGGTTTTAAGGTTTATGGTTTAGGATTGTTTAAGGTTTAGGGTGGATTAGGTTTAGGGTTTAGAGTTTAGTGTTATGGTTACGGTTAGGGTTAGGGTTAGGGTTAGGGTTAGGGTTAGATTTAGGGTTAGGTTTAGGTTTATTGGTAGATGTAGGATTTGGGGTCTAAGGTTTATGGTTTAGGATTGTTTAAGGTTTAGGGTGGATTAGGTTTAGGGTTTAGAGTTTAGTGTTATGGTTACGGTTAGGGTTAGGGTTAGGGTTAGGATTAGGGTTAAGGTAAGGGTTAGGATTAGGTTTAGGGTTAGGGTTAGGGTTAGGGCTAGGGTTAGGATTAGGGTTAGGGTTAGGGTTAGGGTAAGGGTTAGGGGTTAGGGTTAGGGTTATGGTTATTGTTAGGTTTAGGGTTTAGGGTTTTGTGTTTAGGGTTTAAGGTTTAGGGTTTAGGATTGTTTAAGTTTTAGGGTGGTTTAGGTTAAGGGTTTAGGGTTTAGAGTTTATGATTGTTTAAGGTTTACGGTTGTTTAGGGTATAGTGTTTAGGGTTAAAAGTTTAGGGTTGTTTAGGGTTTAGTGTTTAGGGTTTAGGGTTGTTTAAGGTTTAGTGTTTAAGGTTTTGGTTTTATGGTGGTTTTGGGTTTAGTGTTTAGTGTTGTTTAGGGTATAGTGTTAATGGTTTAGGGTTTAGGGTTATTTAGGGTTTAGTGTTTAAGGTTTAGGGTATAGGGTTGTTTAGGATTTAGTGTTTAGGGTTGTTTATGGTTTAGTGATTAGGGTTGTTTAGGGTTGTTTAGAGGTTAGTGATTAGGGTTATTCAGGGTTTATGATTTAGGGTTGTTCAGGGTTTAGGATTTATTGTTGTTCAGGGTTTAGGATTTAGGGATTAAGGTTAAGGGGTTAGGGTTAGGGTTAGGGTTAGGGTTAGGGTTAGCATTAGGGTTAGAATTAGGGTTAGAGTTAGGGTTATGGGGTTATGTTAGGCTTAAGGTTAGGGTTAGGGTTATGGGGTTAAGGTTAGGGTTTGGGTTAGGGTTAGGTTTAGGTTTAGGGTTAGGGTTAGGGTTATGGTTATTCTTAGATTTAAGGTTTAAATTTTAGGGTTTATGGTTTAAGGTTTAGGGTTTAGGATTGTTTAAGTTTTAGGGTGGTTTAGGTTTAGGGTATAGGGTTTAGCGTTTAAGATTGTTTAATGGTTAGGGTTGTTTAGGTTTTAGCGTTTAGAGTTGTTTAGGGTTTTTTAGGGTTGTTTATGATTTAGTGTTTAGGGTTGTTCAGGATTTATGATTTAGGATATTTTAAGGTTTAGGGTTTAAGGTTGTATAGGGTTTTAGGGTTTTGGGTATAATGTTTAGGGTTAAGGGTTTATGGTTGTTTAGGGTATAGTGTTAATGGTTTTATGGTTTAGGATTGTTTAGTGTTTAGTGTTTAGGGTTTAGGGTTTAGGGTTTTTAGCGTTCAGTGTTTATAGTTTAGGGTTTAGGGTGCTTTTGGAATTAGTGTTTAGGGTTTTTCGGGGTTTAGGGTTTAGGATTTAGGGTGTTAGGGTTAGTGTTAGGGTTAGGTTAAGGGTTAAGGTGAGGGTTAGGGTGAGGGTTAAGGTTAGAGTTAGGGTTAAGGTTAGTGTTAGTGTTAGGGTAAGGGTTAGGGTTAGGGTTAGGGTTAGGGGTTAGGGTTAGGGTTAGTGTTAGGGGTTAGGGGTTAGAGTTAGGGTTAGGGTTAGGGTTAGGGTTAGGGTTAGGTTTAGTGTTAGGGTTATTATTAGGGGGTTAGGTTTTAGTTTAGGATTAGTGTTAGAGTTAGAATTAGAAATAGGGTTAGTGTTAGGATTAGGGTCAGGGTTAGGTTTAGGGATATGGTTAGAATTAGGGTTAAGGGTAGGGTTAGGGTTAGGGTTAGATTTAAAGTTTAGGGTTTAGTGTTAGGATTAGGGATAATGTGAGGTTTAGGGTTAGGTTTAGGGTTAGGGTTAGGGTTATGGTTAGGGTTAGATTTAGGGTTAGGTTTAGGTTTATTGTTAGATTTTGGGTTTAGGGTTTAAGGTTTAAGGTTTAGGATTGTTTAAGGTTTACGGTAGATTAGGTTTAGGGTTTAGAGTTTAGTATTATGGTTACGGTTAGGGTTAGGGTTAGGGTTAGAGTTAGGGTTAGAGTTAGGGTTAGGGTTAGGGTTAGGGTAAAGGTTAGGGTTAATGTTAGGGTTAGGGTTATGGTTAGTGTTAGGATTAGGGTTAGGTTTAGGGTCAGGGTTAGGTTTAGGGTTAGGGATAGGGTTAGGGTTAGATTTAAGGTTAGGTTTAGGTTTATTGTTACATTTAGGGTTTAGGGTTTAAGGTTTATGGTTTAGGATTGTTTAAGGTTTAGGGTGGACTAGGTTTAGGGTTTAGAGTTTAGTGTTATGGCTACGGTTAGGGTTAGGGTTAGGGATGGGGTTAGGGTTAGGGTTAGGGTTATGGTAAGGGTTAGGGTTAGGGTTAGGGTTATGGTAAAAGTTAGGGGGTTAGTGTTAGGGTTTGGGTTAGGGTTAGGGTTAGGGTTAGGGTTAGGTTAGGGTTAGGGTAGGGGTTAGGGTTAGGGGTTAGGGTTAGTGTTAGGGTTAGGGTTATTATTAGGGGGTTAGGTTTAATTTTAGGATTAGTGTTAGGGTTAGAATTAGAAATAGGGTTAGTGTTAGGATTAGGGTCAGGGTTAGGTTTAGGGTTACGGTTAGGGTTAGGGTTAGGGTTAAAGTCAGGGAGGGTTTAGGGTTAGGGTTATGGTTAGGGTTAGATTTAGGGTTAGGTTTAGGTTTATTGTTAGATTTAGGATTTAGGGTCTAAGGTTTATGGTTTAGGATAGTTTAAGGTTTAGGGTTGATTAGGTTTAGGGTTTAGAGTTTAGTGTTATGGTTACGGTTAGGGTTAGGGTTAGGGTTAGGGTTAGGATTAGGGTTAAGGTTAGGGTTAGGATTAGGTTTAGGGTTAGGGTTAGGGTTAGGGTTAAGGTTAGGGTTAGGGTTAGGGTTAGGGTTAGGATTAGGGTTAGGGTTAGGGTTAGGGTAAGGGTTAGGGGTTAGGGTTAGGGTTATGGTTATTGTTAGGTTTAGGGTTTAGGGTTTAGGGTTTAGGGTGCTTTTGGAATTAGTGTTTAGGGTTTTTCGGGGTTTAAGGTTTAGGATTTAGGGTGTTAGGGTTAGTGTTAGGGTTAGGTTTAGGGTTAAGGTGAGGGTTAGGGTGAGGGTTAAGGTTAGGGTTAGGGTTAAGGTTAGTGTTAGTGTTAGGGTAAGGGTTAGGGTTAGGGATAGGGTTAGGGTTAGGGTTAGGGTTAAGGTTAGGGTTAGGGTTAGGGTTAGGGGTTAGGGTTAGGGTTAGTGTTAGGGGTTAGGGGTTAGTGTTAGGGTTAGGGTTAGGGTTAGGGTTAGGGTTAGGTTTAGTGTTAGGGTTATTATTAGGGGGTTAGGTTTTAGTTAAGGATTAGTGTTAGGGTTAGAATTAGAAATAGGGTTAGTGTTAAGATTAGGGTCAGGGTTAGGTTTAGGAATAGGGTTAGGGTTAGGGTTAAGGGTAGGGTTAGGGTTAGGGTTAGATTTAAAGTTTAGGGTTTAGTGTTAGGATTAGGGATAGTGTGAGGTTTAGGGTTAGGGTTAGGTTTAGGGTTAGGGTTAGGGTTAGTGTTTGGGTTATGGTTAGTGTTAGGATTAGGGTTAGGGTTAGGGTCAGGGTTAGGTTTAGGGTTAGGGTTAGGGTTAGGTTAGATTTAGGGTCAGGTGTAGGTTTATTGTTAGATTTAGGGATTAGGTTTTAAGGTTTATGGTTTAGGATTGTTTAAGGTTTAGGGTGGATTAGGTTTAGGGTTTAGAGTTTAGTGTTATGGTTACGGTTAGGGTTAGGGTTAGGGTTAGGGTTAGGATTAGGGTTAAGGTTAGGGTTAGGATTAGGTTTAGGGTTAAGGTTAGGGTTAGGGTTAGGGTTATGGTTAGGGTTAGGGTTAGGATTAGGGTTAGGGTTAGGGTTAGGGTAAGGGTTAGGGGTTAGGGTTAGGGTTATGGTTATTGTTAGGTTTAGGGTTTAGTGTTTAGTGTTTAGGGTTTAAGGTTTAGGGTTTAGGATTGTTTAAGATTTAGGGTGGTTTAGGTTAAGGGTTTAGGGTTTTGACTTTAGGATTGTTTAAGGTTTAGGGTTGTTTAGGGTATAGTGTTTAGGGTTAAAAGTTTAGGGTTGTTTAGGCTTTAGTGTTTAGGGTTTAGGGTTGTTTAAGTTTTAGTGTTTAAGGTTTAGGTTTTAGGGTTGTTTTGGGTTTAGTGTTTAGTGTTGTTTAGGGTATAGTGTTAATGGTTTAGGGTTTAGGGTTATTTAGTGTTTAGTGTTTAAGGTTTAGGGTATAGGGTTGTTTAGGGTTCAGTGTTTAGGGTTGTTTATGGTTTAGTGATTAGGGTTGTTTAGGGTTGTTTAGAGGTTAGTGTTTAGGGTTATTCAGGGTTTATGATTTAGGGTTGTTCAGGGTTTAGGATTTATGCTTGTTCAGGGTTTAGGATTTAGGGATTAAGGATAAGGGGTTAGGGTTAGGGTTAGGGTTAGGGTTAAGGTTAGGGTTAGGGTTAAGGTTAGGGTTAGGGTTAGGGTTAAGGTTATGGTTAGTGTTAGGATTAGGGTTAGGGTTAGGGTCAGGGTTAGGTTTAGGTTTAGGGTTAGGGTTAGGGTTAGATTTAGGGTCAGGTTTAGGTTTATTGTTAGATTTAGGGTTTAGGGTTTAAGGTTTATGGTTTAGGATTGTTTAAAGTTTAGGGTGGATTAGGTTTAGGGTTTTGAGTTTAGTGTTATGGTTATGGTTAGTGTTAGGGTTAGGGTTAGGGTTAGGGTTAGGGTTAGGGTTAGGGTTAGGGTTAGGTTAGGGTTAGGGTTAGGGTTAGGGTTAGGTTAGGGTTAGGGTTAGGGTTAGGGTTAGGGTTTAGGGTTTAGTGTTTAGGGTTTAAGGTTTAGGGTTTAGGATTGTTTAAGATTTAGGGTGGTTTAGGTTAAGGGTTTACGGTTTAGAGTTTAGGATTGTTTGAGGTTTAGGGTTGTTTAGGATATAGTGTTTAGGTTTAAAAGTTTAGGGTTGTTTAGGCTTTAGTGTTTAGGGTTTAGGGTTGTTTAAGTTTTAGTGTTTAAGGTTTTGGTTTTAGGGTTGTTTTGGGTTTACTGTTTAGTGTTGTTTAGGGTATAGTGTTAATGGTTTAGGGATTAGGGTTATTTAGGGTTTAGTGTTTAAGGTTTAGGGTATAGGGTTGTTTAGGGTTTAGTGTTTAGGGTTGTTTATGGTTTAGTGATTAGGGTTGTTTAGGGTTGTTTAGAGGTTAGTGTTTAGGGTTATTCAGGTTTTATGATTTAGGGTTGTTCAGGGTTTAGGATTTATGGTTGTTCAGGGTTTAGGATTTAGGGATTAAGGTTAAGGGGTTAAGGTTAGGGTTAGGGTTAGGGTTAGCATTAGGGTTAGAGTTAGGGTTACAGTTAAGGTTATGGGGTTATGTTAGGCTTAAGGTTAGGGTTAGGGTTATGGGGTTAAGGTTAGGGTTGGGGTTAGGGTTAGGTTTAGGTTTAGGGTTAGGGTTAGGGTTATGGTTATTCTTAGACTTATGGTTTAAAATTTAGGGTTTATGGTTTAAGGTTTAGGGTTTAGGATTGTTTAAGTTTTAGGGTGGTTTAGGTTTAGGGTATAGGGTTTAGCGTTTAAGATTGTTTAATGTTTAGGGTTGTTTAGGTTTTAGCATTTAGAGTTGTTTAGGTTTTTTTAGAGTTGTTTATGATTTAGTGTTTAGGCTTGTTCAGGATTTATGATTTAGGATATTTTAAGGTTTAGGGTTTAAGGTTGTATAGTGTTTTAGGGTTTAGGGTATAATGTTTAGGGTTAAGGGTTTAGGGTTGTTTAAGGTATAGTGTTAATGGTTTTAGGGTTTAGGCTTGTTTAGGGTTTAGTGTATAGGGTTTAGGGTTTAGGGTTTATTAGCGTTTAGTGTTTATACTTTAGGGTTTAGGGTGGTTTTGGAATTAGTGTTTAGGGTTATTCGGGGTTTAGGGTTTAGGATTTAGGGTGTTAGGGTTAGTGTTAGGGTTAGGTTTAGGGTTAAGGTGAGGGTTAGGGTGAGGGTTAAGGTAAGGGTTAGGGTTAAGGTTAGTGTTAGTGTTAGAATAAGGGTTAGGGTTAGGGATAGTGTTAGGGTTAGGGTTAGGGTTAGGGTTAAGGTTAGGGTTAGGGTTAGGGTTAGGGTTAGGGGTTTGGGTTAGGGTTAGTGTTAGGGGTTAGGGGTTAATGTTAGGGTTAGGGTTAGGGTTAGGGTTAGGGTTAGGGTTAGGGTTAGGTTTAGTGTTAGAGTTATTATTAGGGGGTTAGGTTTTAGTTTAGGATTAGTGTTAGGGTTAGAATTAGAAATAGGGTTAGTGTTAGGATTAGGATCAGGGTTAGGTTTAGAAATATGGTTAGGGTTAGTGTTAAGGGTAGGGTTAGGGTTAGGGTTAGATTTAAAGTTTAGGGTTTAGTGTTAGGATTAGGGATAGTGTGAGGTTTAGGGTTAATTTTAGTGTTAGGGTTAGGGTTACTGTTTGGGTTATGATTAGTGTTCGGATTAGGATTAGGGTTAGGGTCAGGTTTATGTTTAGGGTTAGGGTTAGGGTTAGGGTTAGATTTAGGGTTAGGTTTAGGTTTATTGTTAGATTTAGGGTTTAGGGTTTAAGGTTTATGGTTTAGGATTGTTTAAGTTTAAGGGTGGATTAGGTTTAGGGTTTAGAGTTTAGTATTATGGTTACGGTTAGGGTTAGGGTTAGGGTTAGAGTTAGGGTTAGGGTTAGGGTTAGGGTTAGGTTTAAGGTTAGGGTTAGTGTTAGGGTTAGGGTTATGGTTAGTGTTAGGATTAGGGTTAGAGTTAGGGTCAGGGTTAGGTTTAGGGTTAGGGATAGGGTTAGGGTTAGATTTAGGGTTAGGTTTAGGTTTATTGTTAGATTTAGGGTTTAGGGTTTAAGGTTTATGGTTTAGGATTGTTTAAGGTTTAGGGTGGATTAGGTTTAGGGTTTAGAGTTTAGTGTTATGGTTACGGTTAGGGGTAGGGTTAGGGATGGGGTTAGGGTTAGGGTTAGGGTTATGGTAAGGGTTAGGTTTAGGGTTAGGGTTAGGGTTCGGGTAAAAGTTAGGGGGTTAGTGTTAGGGTTTGTGTTAGGGTTAGGGTTAGGGTTAGGGTTAGGTTAGGGTTAGGGTTAGGGTTAGGGTTAGGGTTAGGTTAGGGTTGGGGTTAGGGTTAGGGTTAGGATTAGGGGTTAGGGTTAGTGTTAGGGTTAGGGTTATTATTAGGGGGTTAGGTTTAAGTTTAGGATTAGTGTTAGGGTTAGAATTAGAAATAGGGTTAGTGTTAGGATTAGGGTCAGGGTTAGGTTTAGGGTTAGGGTTAGGGTTAGGGTTAGGGTTAGGGTCAGGGAGGGTTTAGGGTTAGGGTTAGGGTTAGGGTTAGATTTAGGATTAGGTTTAGGTTTATTGTTAGATTTAGGATTTAGGTCTAAGGTTTATGGTTTAGGATTGTTTAAGGTTTAGGGTGGATTAGGTTTAGGGTTTAGAGTTTAGTGTTATGGTTACGGTTAGGGTTAGGGTTAGGGTTAGGATTAGGGTTAAGGTTAGGGTTAGGATTAGGTTTAGGTTTAGGGTTAGGGTTAGGGTTAGGTTTAGGGTTAGGGTTAGGGTTAGGATTAGGGTTAGGGTTAGGGTTAGGGTAAGGGTTAGGGGTTAGGGTTAGGTTTATGGTTATTGTTAGGTTTAGGGTTTAGGGTTTAGTGTTTAGGGTTTAAGGTTTAGGGTTCAGGATTGTTTAAGGTTTATCGTAACTTAAATTTAGGGTTTAAAATTTAGTGTTAGGGTTATGGTTAGTGTTAGGGTTAGGGTTAGGGTTAGGTTTAGGGTTCAGGGTTTAGGGTTTAGGATTGTTTAAGGTTTAGGGTAGATTAGGTTTAGGATTTAAAGTTTAGTTTTAGGGTTAGGGTTAGGTTTAGGGTTTAGGGTTTTGTGTTAGGATTAGGGTTAGGGTTAAAGTTCGGGTTAGGGTAAGGGTTAGGATTAGGTTTAGGGTTAGGGTTAGGGTTAGGGTTAGGGTTAGGGTTAGGGTTAGGGTTAGGATTAGGGTTAGGGGTAGGGGTAGGGTAAGGGTTAGGTGTTAGGGTTAGGGTTATGGTTATTGTTAGGTTTAGGGTTTAGATTTAGTGTTTAGGGTTTAAGGTTTAGGGTTTAGGATTGTTTAAGATTTAGGGTGGTTTAGGTTAAGGGTTTAGGGTTTAGACTTTAGGATTGTTTAAGGTTTAGGGTTGTTTAGGGTATAGTGTTTAGGGTTAAAAGTTTAGGGTTGTTTAGGGTTTAGTGTTTAGGGTTTAGGATTGTTTAAGGTTTAGTGTTTAAGGTTTAGGTTTTAGGGTTGTTTTGGGTTTAGTGTTTAGTGTTGTTTAGGGTATAGTGTTAATGGTTTAGGGTTTAGGGTTATTTAGGGTTTAGTGTTTAAGGTTTAGGGTATAGGGTTGTTTAGGGTTTAGTGTTCAGGGTTGTTTATGGTTTAGTGATTAGGGTTGTTTAGGGTTGTTTAGAGGTTAGTGTTTAGGGTTATTCAGGGTTTATGATTTAGGTTTGTTCAGGGTTTAGGATTTATGGTTGTTCAGGGTTTAGGATTTAGGGATTAAGGTTAATGGGTTAGGGTTAGGGTTAGGGTTAGGGTTAGGGTTAGGGTTAGGGTTAGGGTTAGGGTTAGGGTTAGGGTTAAGGTTAGGGTTAGGGTTAGGGTTAGGGTTATGGTTAGTGTTAGGATTAGGGTTAGGGTTAGGGTCAGGGTTAGGTTTAGGGTTAGGGTTAGGGTTAGGGTTAGTTTTAGGGTCAGGTTTAGGTTTATTGTTAGATTTAGGGTTTAGGGTTTAAGGTTTATGGTTTAGGATTGTTTAAGTTTTAGGGTGGATCAGTTTTAGTCTTTAGAGTTTAGTGTTATGGTTACGGTTAGTGTTAGGGTTAGGGTTAGGGTTAGGGTAATGGATAGGGTTAGGGTTAGGATTAGGGTTAGGGTAAGGGTTAGGGGTTAGTGTTAGGGTTAGGGTTAGGGTTAGGGTTAGGGTTAGGGTTAGGGGTTAGGGTTAGTGTTAGAGTTAGGGTTATTATTAGGGTGTTAGGTTTAAGTTTAGGATTAGTGTTAGGGTTAGAATTAGAAATAGGGTTAGTGTTAGGATTAGGGTCAGGGTTAGGTTTAGGGTTAGGGTTTGGGTTAGGGTTAGGGCTAGGGTCAGAGAGGGTTTAGGGTTAGGGTTAGGGTTAGGGTTAGATTTAGGGTTAGGTTTAGGTTTATTGTTAGATTTAGGATTTAGGGTCTAAGGTTTATGGTTTAGGATTGTTTAAGGTTTAGGGTGGATTAGGTTTAGGGTTTAGAGTTTAGTGTTATGGTTACGGTTAGGGTTAGGGTTAGGGTTAGGGTTAGGATTAGGGTTAAGGTTAGGGTTAGGATTAGGTTTAGGGTTAGGGTTAGGGTTAGGATTAGTGTTAGGGTTAGGTTTAGGGTTAGGGTTAGGATTAGGGTTAGGGTTAGGGTTAGGGATAGGGTAAGGGTTTGGGGTTAGGGTTAGGGTTATGGTTATTGTTAGGTTTAGGGTTTAGAGTTTAGTGTTTAGGGTTTATGGTTTAGGGTTTAGGATTGTTTAAGATTTAGGGTAGTTTAGGTTAAGGGTTTAGGGTTTAGAGTTTAGGATTGTTTAAGGTTTAGGGTTGTTTAGGGTATAGTGTTTAGGGTTAAAAGGTTAGGGTTGTTTAGGGTTTACTGTTTAGAGTTTAGGGTTGTTTAAGGTTTAGTGTTAAAGTTTAGGTTTTAGGGTTGTTTTGGGTTTAGTGTTTAGTGTTGTTTAGGGTATAGTGTTAATGGTTTAGGGTTTAGGGTTATTTAGGGTTTAGTGTTTAAGGTTTAGGGTATAGGGTTGTTTAGGGTTTAGTGTTTAGGGTTGTTTATGGTTTAGTGATTAGGGTTGTTTAGGGTTGTTTAGAGGTTAGTGTTTAGGGTTATTCAGGGTTTATGATTTAGGTTGTTCAGGGTTTAGGATTTATGGTTGTTCAAGGTTTAGGATTTAGGGATTAAGGTTAAGGGGATAAGGTTAGGGTTAGGGTTAGGGTTAGGGTTAGCATTAGAGTTAGAGTTAGGATTAGAGTTAAGGTTATGGGGTTATATTAGGCTTAAGGTTAGGGTTAGGGTTATGGGGTTAAGGTTAGGGTTGGGGTTAGGGTTAGGTTTAGGTTTAGGGTTAGGGTTAGGGTTATGGTTATTCTTAGATTTATGGTTTAAAATTTAGGGTTTATGGTTTAAGGTTTAGGGTTTAGGATTGTTTAAGTTTTAGGGTGGTTTAGGTTTAGGGTATAGGGTTTAGCGTTTAAGATTGTTTAATGTTTAGGGTTGTTTATGTTTTAGCGTTTAGAGTTTCTTAGGGTTTTTTAGGGTTGTTTATGATTTAGTGTTGAGGCTTGTTCAGGATTTATGATTTAGGATATTTTAAGGTTTAGGGTTTAAGGTTGTATAGTGTTTTAAGGTTTAGGGTATAATGTTTAAGGTTAAGGGTTTAGGGTTGTTTAGGGTATAGTGTTAATGGTTTTAGGGTTTAGGCTTGTTTAGGGTTTAGTGTTTAGGGTTTAGGGTTTAGGGTTTTTTAGCGTTTAGTGCTTATAGTTTAGGGTTTAGGGTGATTTTGTAATTAGTGTTTAGGGTTATTCGGGGTTTAGGGTTTAGGATTTAGGGTGTTAGGGTTAGTGTTAGGGTTAGGTTTAGGGTTAAGGTGA
>NC_137978.1:2287500-2302500 GCF_963924665.1 Micromys minutus
TAGGGTTAAGGTTAGGGTTAGGGTTAGGGTTAGGGATATGGTTAGTGTTAGGATTAGGGTTAGGGTTAGGGTCAGGGTTAGGTTGAGGGTTTGGGTTAGGGTTAGGGTTAGATTTAGGGTCAGGTTTAGGTTTATTGTTAGATTTAGGGTTTAGGGTGTAAGGTTTATGGTTTAGGATTGTTTAAGGTTTAGGGTGGATTAGGTTTAAAGTTTAGAGTTTAGTGTTATGGTTATGGTTAGTGTTAGGGTTAGGGTTAGGGTTAGGGTTAGGGTTAGGGTTAGGGTTAGGGTTAGGGTTAGGGTTAGGGTAAGGGTTAGGGGTTTGTGTTAGTGTTAGGGTTAGGGTTATGGTTAGGTTAGGGTTAGGGTTAAGGTTAGGGTTAGGGTTAGGTTAGGGTTAGGGTTAGGGTTAGGGTTATTATTAGGGGGTTAGGTTTAAGTTTAGGATTAGTGTTAGGGTTAGAATTAGAAATAGGGTTAGTGTTAGGATTAGGGTCAGGGTTAGGTTTAGGGTTAGGGTTAGGGTTAGGGTTAGGGTTAGGGTCAAGGAGAGTTTAGGGTTAGGGTTAGAGTTAGGGTTAGATTTAGGGTTAGGTTTAGGTTTATTGTTAGATTTAGGATTTAGGGTCTAAGGTTTATGGTTTAGGATTGTTTAAGGTTTAGGGTGGATTAGGTTTAGGGTTTAGAGTTTAGTGTTATGGTTACGGTTAGGGTTAGGGTTAGGGTTAGGGTTAGGATTAGGGTTAAGGTTAGGGTTAGGATTAGGTTTAGGGTTAGGGTTAGGGTTAGGGTTAGGGTTAGGGTTAGGGTTAGGGTTAGGATTAGGGTTAGGGTTAGGGTTAGGGTAAGGGTTAGGGCTTAGGGTTAGGGTTATGGTTATTGTTAGGTTTAGGGTTTAGGGTTTAGTGTTTAGGGTTTAAGGTTTAGGGTTTAGGATTGTTTAAGATTTAGGGTGGTTTAGGTTAAGGGTTTAGGGTTTAGAGTTTAGGATTGTTTAAGGTTTAGGGTTGTTTAGGGTATAGTGTTTAGGGTTAAAGTTTAGGGTTGTTTAGGGTTTAGTGTTTAGGGTTTAGGGTTGTTTAAGTTTTAGTGTTTAAGGTTTAGGTTTTAGGGTTGTTTTGGGTTTAGTGTTTAGTGTTGTTTAGGGTATAGTGTTAATGGTTTAGGTTTTAGGGTTATTTAGGGTTTAGTGTTTAAGGTTTAGGGTATAGGGTTGTTTAGGGTTTAGTGTTTAGGGTTGTTTATGGTTTAGTGATTAGGGTTGTTTAGGGTTGTTTAGAGGTTAGTGTTTAGGGTTATTCAGGGTTTATGATTTAGGGTTGTTCAGGGTTTAGGATTTATGGTTGTTCAGGGTTTAGGATTTAGGGATTAAGGTTAAGGGGTTAAGGTTAGCGTTAGGGTTAGGGTTAGGGTTAGCATTAGGGTTAGAGTTAGGGTTAGAGTTAAGGTTATGGGGTTATATTAGGCTTAAGGTTAGGGTTAGGGTTATGGGGTTAAGGTTAGGGTTGGGGTTAGGGTTAGGTTTAGGTTTAGGGTTAGGGTTAGGGTTATGGTTATTCTTAGATTTATGGTTTAAAATTTAGGGTTTATGGTTTAAGGTTTAGGGTTTAGGATTGTTTAAGTTTTAGGGTGGTTTAGGTTTAGGGTATAGAATTTAGCGTTTAAGATTGTTTAATGGTTAGGGTTGTTTAGGTTTTAGCGTTTAGAGTTGTTTAGGGTTTTTTAGGGTTGTTTATAATTTAGTGTTTAGGGTTGTTCAGGATTTATGATTTAGGATATTTTAAGGTTTAGGGTTTAAGGTTGTATAGTGTTTTAGGGTTTAGGGTATAATGTTTAGGGTTAAGGGTTTAGGGTTGTTTAGGGTATAGTGTTAATGGTTTTAGGGTTTAGGCTTGTTTAGGGTTTAGTGTTTAGGGTTTAGGGTTTAGGGTTTTTTAGCGTTTAGTGTTTATAGTTTAGGGTTTAGGGTGCTTTTGGAATTAGTGTTTAGGGTTTTTCGGGGTTTAGGGTTTAGGATTTAGGGTGTTAGGGTTAGGGTTAGGGTTAGGTTTAAGGTTAAGGTGAGGGTTAGTGTTAGGGTTAAGGTTAGGGTTAGGGTTAAGGTTAGTGTTAGTGTTAAAATAAGGGTTAGGGTTAGGGATAGGGTTAGGGTTAGGGTTAGGGTTAGGGTTAGGGTTAGGTGTTTGGGTTAGGGTTAGTGTTAGGGGTTAGGGGTTAGTGTTAGGGTTAGGGTTAGGGTTAGGGTTAGGTTTAGTGTTAGGGTTATTATTAGGGGTTTAGGTTTTAGTTTAGGATTAGTGTTAGGGTTAGAATTAGAAATAGGGTTAGTGTTAGGATTAGGGTCAGGGTTAGGTTTAGAAATATGGTTAGGGTTAGGGTTAAGGGTAGGGTTAGGGTTAGGGTTAGAATTAAAGTTTAGGGTTTAGTGTTAGGATTAGGGATAGTGTGAGGTTTAGGGTTAGGTTTAGGGTTAGGGTTAGGGTTAGTGTTTGGGTTATGATTAGTGTTGGGATTAGGATTAGGGTTAGGGTCAGGTTTATGTTTAGTGTTAGGGTTAGGGTTAGGGTTAGATTTAGGGTTAGGTTTAGGTTTATTGTTAGATTTAGGGTTTAGGGTTTAAGGTTTATGGTTTAGGATTGTTTAAGTTTAAGGGTGGATTAGGTTTAGGGTTTAGAGTTTAGTATTATGGTTACGGTTAGGGTTAGGGTTAGAGTTAGGGTTAGGGTTAGGGTTAGGGTTAGGGTTAAGGTTAGGGTTAGTGATAGGGTTATGGTTATGGTTAGTGTTAGGATTTGGGTTAGGGTTAGGGTCAGGGTTAGGTTTAGGTTTAGGGATAAGGTTAGGGTTAGATTTAGGGTTAGGTTTAGGTTTATTGTTAGGTTTAGGGTTTAGGGTTTAAGGTTTATGGTTTAGGATTGTTTAAGGTTTAGGGTGGATTAGGTTAAGGGTTTAGAGTTTAGTGTTATGGTTACGGTTAGGGTTAGGGTTAGGGATGGGTTTAGAGATAGGGTTAGGGTTATGGTAAGGGTTTGGTTTAGGGTTAGGGTTAGGGTTAGGGTAAAAGTTAGGGGGTTAGTGTTAGGGTTTGTGTTAGGGTTAGGGTTAGGGTTAGGGTTAGGTTAGGGTTAGGGTTAGGGTTAGGGTTAGGTTAGGGTTAGGGTTAGGGTTAGGGTTTGGGTTAGGAGTTAGGGTTAGTGAAAGGGTTAGGGTTATTATTAGGGGGTTAGGTTTAAGTTTAGGATAATGTTAGGGTTAGAATTAGAAATAGGGTTAGTGTTAGGGTTAGGGTCAGGGTTAGGTTTAGGGTTAGGGTTAGGGTTAGGGTCAGGGAGGGTTTAGGGTTACGGTTAGGGTTAGGGTTAGATTTAGGGTTAGGTTTAGGTTTATTGGTAGATGTAGGATTTGGGGTCTAAGGTTTATGGTTTAGGATTGTTTAAGGTTTAGGGTGGATTAGGTTTAGGGTTTAGAGTTTAGTGTTATGGTTACGGTTAGGGTTAGGGTTAGGGTTAGGATTAGGGTTAAGGTAAGGGTTAGGATTAGGTTTAGGGTTAGGGTTAGGGTTAGGGCTAGGGTTAGGATTAGGGTTAGGGTTAGGGTTAGGGTAAGGTTTAGGGGTTAGGGTTAGGGTTATGGTTATTGTTAGGTTTAGGTTTTAGGGTTTTGTGTTTAGGGTTTAAGGTTTAGGGTTTAGGATTGTTTAAGTTTTAGGGTGGTTTAGGTTAAGGGTTTAGGGTTTAGAGTTTAGGATTGTTTAAGGTTTACGGTTGTTTAGGGTATAGTGTTTAGGGTTAAAAGTTTAGGGTTGTTTAGGGTTTAGTGTTTAGGGTTTAGGGTTGTTTAAGGTTTAGTATTTAAGGTTTAGGTTTTATGGTGGTTTTGGGTTTAGTGTTTAGTGTTGTTTAGGGTATAGTGTTAATGGTTTAGGGTTTAGGGTTATTTAGGGTTTAGTGTTTAAGGTTTAGGGTATAGGGTTGTTTAGGATTTAGTGTTTAGGGTTGTTTATGGTTTAGTGATTAGGGTTGTTTAGGGTTGTTTAGAGGTTAGTGATTAGGGTTATTCAGGGTTTATGATTTAGGGTTGTTCAGGGTTTAGGATTTATTGTTGTTCAGGGTTTAGGATTTAGGGATTAAGGTTAAGGGGTTAGGGTTAGGGTTAGGGTTAGGGTTAGGGTTAGCATTAGGGTTAGAATTAGGGTTAGAGTTAGGGTTATGGGGTTATGTTAGGCTTAAGGTTAGGGTTAGGGTTATGGGGTTAAGGTTAGGGTTTGGGTTAGGGTTAGGTTTAGGTTTAGGGTTAGGGTTAGGGTTATGGTTATTCTTAGATTTAAGGTTTAAATTTTAGGGTTTATGGTTTAAGGTTTAGGGTTTAGGATTGTTTAAGTTTTAGGGTGGTTTAGGTTTTGGGTATAGGGTTTAGCGTTTAAGATTGTTTAATGGTTAGGGTTGTTTAGGTTTTAGCGTTTAGAGTTGTTTAGGGTTTTTTAGGGTTGTTTATGATTTAGTGTTTAGGGTTGTTCAGGATTTATGATTTAGGATATTTTAAGGTTTAGGGTTTAAGGTTGTATAGGGTTTTAGGGTTTAGGGTATAATGTTTAGGGTTAAGGGTTTATGGTTGTTTAGGGTATAGTGTTAATGGTTTTATGGTTTAAGATTGTTTAGTGTTTAGTGTTTAGGGTTTAGGGTTTAGGGTTTTTAGCGTTCAGTGTTTATAGTTTAGGGTTTAGGGTGCTTTTGGAATTAGTGTTTAGGGTTTTTCGGGGTTTAGGGTTTAGGATTTAGGGTGTTAGGGTTAGTGTTAGGGTTAGGTTTAGGGTTAAGGTGAGGGTTAGGGTGAGGGTTAAGGTTAGGGTTAGGGTTAAGGTTAGTGTTAGTGTTAGGGTAAGGGTTAGGGTTAGGGTTAGGGTTAGGGGTTAGGGTTAGGGTTAGTGTTAGGGGTTAGGGGTTAGTGTTAGGGTTAGGGTTAGGGTTAGGGTTAGGGTTAGGTTTAGTGTTAGGGTTATTATTAGGGGGTTAGGTTTTAGTTTAGGATTAGTGTTAGAGTTAGAATTAGAAATAGGGTTAGTGTTAGGATTAGGGTCAGGGTTAGGTTTAGGGATATGGTTAGAATTAGGGTTAAGGGTAGGGTTAGGGTTAGGGTTAGATTTAAAGTTTAGGGTTTAGTGTTAGGATTAGGGATAATGTGAGGTTTAGGGTTAGGTTTAGGGTTAGGGTTAGGGTTAGGGTTAGGGTTAGATTTAGGGTTAGGTTTAGGTTTATTGTTAGATTTTGGGTTTAGGGTTTAAGGTTTAAGGTTTAGGATTGTTTAAGGTTTACGGTAGATTAGGTTTAGGGTTTAGAGTTTAGTATTATGGTTACGGTTAGGGTTAGGGTTAGGGTTAGAGTTAGGGTTAGAGTTAGGGTTAGGGTTAGGGTTAGGGTTAAGGTTAGGGTTAATGTTAGGGTTAGGGTTATGGTTAGTGTTAGGATTAGGGTTAGGTTTAGGGTCAGGGTTAGGTTTAGGGTTAGGGATAGGGTTAGGGTTAGATTTAAGGTTAGGTTTAGGTTTATTGTTACATTTAGGGTTTAGGGTTTAAGGTTTATGGTTTAGGATTGTTTAAGGTTTAGGGTGGACTAGGTTTAGGGTTTAGAGTTTAGTGTTATGGTTACGGTTACGGTTAGGGTTAGGGATGGGGTTAGGGTTAGGGTTAGGGTTATGGTAAGGGTTAGGGTTAGGGTTAGGGTTAGGGTTATGGTAAAAGTTAGGGGGTTAGTGTTAGGGTTTGGGTTAGGGTTAGGGTTAGGGTTAGGGTTAGGTTAGGGTTAGGGTAGGGGTTAGGGTTAGGGGTTAGGGTTAGTGTTAGGGTTAGGGTTATTATTAGGGGGTTAGGTTTAATTTTAGGATTAGTGTTAGGGTTAGAATTAGAAATAGGGTTAGTGTTAGGATTAGGGTCAGGGTTAGGTTTAGGGTTACGGTTAGGGTTAGGGTTAGGGTTAAAGTCAGGGAGGGTTTAGGGTTAGGGTTAGGGTTAGGGTTAGATTTAGGGTTAGTTTTAGGTTTATTGTTAGATTTAGGATTTAGGGTCTAAGGTTTATGGTTTAGGATTGTTTAAGGTTTAGGGTGCATTAGGTTTAGGGTTTAGAGTTTAGTGTTATGGTTACGGTTAGGGTTAGGGTTAGGGTTAGGGTTAGGATTAGGGTTAAGGTTAGGGTTAGGATTAGGTTTAGGGTTAGGGTTAGGGTTAGGGTTAAGGTTAGGGTTAGGGTTAGGGTTAGGGTTAGGATTAGGGTTAGGGTTAGGGTTAGGGTAAGGGTTAGGGGTTAGGGTTAGGGTTATGGTTATTGTTAGGTTTAGGGTTTAGGGTTTAGGGTTTAGGGTGCTTTTGGAATTAGTGTTTAGGGATTTTCGGGGTTTAAGGTTTAGCATTTAGGGTGTTAGGGTTAGTGTTAGGGTTAGGTTTAGGGTTAAGGTGAGGGTTAGGGTGAGGGTTAAGGTTAGGGTTAGGGTTAAGGTTAGTGTTAGTGTTAGGGTAAGGGTTAGGGTTAGGGATAGGGTTAGGGTTAGGGTTAGGGTTAAGGTTAGGGTTAGGGTTAGGGTTAGGGGTTAGGGTTAGGGTTAGTGTTAGGGGTTAGGGGTTAGTGTTAGGGTTAGGGTTAGGGTTAGGTTTAGGGTTAGGTTTAGTGTTAGGGTTATTATTAGGGGGTTAGGTTTTAGTTAAGGATTAGTGTTAGGGTTAGAATTAGAAATAGGGTTAGTGTTAAGATTAGGGTCAGGGTTAGGTTTAGGAATAGGGTTAGGGTTAGGGTTAAGGGTAGGGTTAGGGTTAGGGTTAGATTTAAAGTTTAGGGTTTAGTGTTAGGATTAGGGATAGTGTGAGGTTTAGGGTTAGGGTTAGGTTTAGGGTTAGGGTTAGGGTTAGTGTTTGGGTTATGGTTAGTGTTAGGATTAGGGTTAGGGTTAGGGTCAGGGTTAGGTTTAGGGTTAGGGTTAGGGTTAGGTTAGATTTAGGGTCAGGTTTAGGTTTATTGTTAGATTTAGGGATTAGGTTTTAAGGTTTATGGTTTAGGATTGTTTAAGGTTTAGGGTGGATTAGGTTTAGGGTTTAGAGTTTAGTGTTATGGTTACGGTTAGTGTTAGGGTTAGGGTTAGGGTTAGGGTTAGGGTTAGGGTAATGGATAGGGTTAGGGTTAGGGTTAGGGTTAGGGTAAGGGTTAGGGCTTAGTGTTAGGGTTAGTGTTAGGGTTAGGATTAGGGTTAGGGTTAGAGGTTAGCGTTAGTGTTAGGGTTAGGTTTATTATTAGGGGGTTAGGTTTAAGTTTAGGATTAGTGTTAGGGTTAGAATTAGAAATAGGGTTAGTGTTAGGATTAGGGTCAGGGTTAGGTTTAGGGTTAGGGTTAGGGTTAGGGTTAGGGTTAGGGTCAGGGAGTGTTGAGGGTTAGCGTTAGGGTTAGGGTTAGATTTAGGGTTAGGTTTAGGTTTATTGTTAGATTTAGGATTTAGGGTCTAAGGTTTATGGTTTAGGATTGTTTAAGGTTTAGGGTGCATTAGGTTTAGGGTTTAGAGTTTAGTGTTATGGTTACGGTTAGGGTTAGGGTTAGGGTTAGGGTTAGGATTAGGGTTAAGGTTAGGGTTAGGATTAGGTTTAGGGTTAAGGTTAGGGTTAGGGTTAGGGTTAGGGTTAGGGTTAGGGTTAGGATTAGGGTTAGGGTTAGGGTTAGGGTAAGGGTTAGGGGTTAGGGTTAGGGTTATGGTTATTGTTAGGTTTAGGGTTTAGTGTTTAGTGTTTAGGGTTTAAGGTTTAGGGTTTAGGATTGTTTAAGATTTAGGGTGGTTTAGGTTAAGCGTTTAGGGTTTAGACTTTAGGATTGTTTAAGGTTTAGGGTTGTTTAGGGTATAGTGTTTAGGGTTAAAAGTTTAGGGTTGTTTAGGCTTTAGTGTTTAGGGTTTAGGGTTGTTTAAGTTTTAGTGTTTAAGGTTTAGGTTTTAGGGTTGTTTTGGGTTTAGTGTTTAGTGTTGTTTAGGGTATAGTGTTAATGGTTTAGGGTTTAGGGTTATTTAGTGTTTAGTGTTTAAGGTTTAGGGTATAGGGTTGTTTAGGGTTCAGTGTTTAGGGTTGTTTATGGTTTAGTGATTAGGGTTGTTTAGGGTTGTTTAGAGGTTAGTGTTTAGGGTTATTCAGGGTTTATGATTTAGGGTTGTTCAGGGTTTAGGATTTATGGTTGTTCAGGGTTTAGGATTTAGGGGTTAAGGATAAGGGGTTAGGGTTAGGGTTAGGGTTAGTGTTAGGGTTAGGGTTAGGGTTAGGGTTAAGGTTAGGGTTAGGGTTAGGGTTAAGGTTATGGTTAGTGTTAGGATTAGGGTTACGGTTAGGGTCAGGGTTAGGTTTAGGGTTAGGGTTAGGGTTAGGGTTAGATTTAGGGTCAGGTTTAGGTTTATTGTTAGATTTAGGGTTTAGGGTTTAAGGTTTATGGTTTAGGATTGTTTAAAGTTTAGGGTGGATTAGGTTTAGGGTTTTGAGTTTAGTGTTATGGTTATGGTTAGTGGTAGGGTTAGGGTTAGGGTTAGGGTTAGGGTTAGGGTTAGGTTAGGGTTAGGGTTAGGGTTAGGGTTAGGTTAGGGTTAGGGTTAGGGTTAGGGTTAGGGTTTAGGGTTTAGTGTTTAGGGTTTAAGGTTTAGGGTTTAGGATTGTTTAAGATTTAGGGTGGTTTAGGTTAAGGGTTTCCGGTTTAGAGTTTAGGATTGTTTGAGGTTTAGGGTTGTTTAGGATATAGTGTTTAGGTTTAAAAGTTTAGGGTTGTTTAGGCTTTAGTGTTTAGGGTTTAGGGTTGTTTAAGTTTTAGTGTTTAAGGTTTTGGTTTTAGGGTTGTTTTGGGTTTACTGTTTAGTGTTGTTTAGGGTATAGTGTTAATGGTTTAGGGATTAGGGTTATTTAGGGTTTAGTGTTTAAGGTTTAGGGTATAGGGTTGTTTAGGGTTTAGTGTTTAGGGTTGTTTATGGTTTAGTGATTAGGGTTGTTTAGGGTTGTTTAGAGGTTAGTGTTTAGGGTTATTCAGGTTTTATGATTTAGGGTTGTTCAGGGTTTAGGATTTATGGTTGTTCAGGGTTTAGGATTTAGGGATTAAGGTTAAGGGGTTAAGGTTAGGGTTAGGGTTAGGGTTAGCATTAGGGTTAGAGTTAGGGTTACAGTTAAGGTTATGGGGTTATGTTAGGCTTAAGGTTAGGGTTAGGGTTATGGGGTTAAGGTTAGGGTTGGGGTTAGGGTTAGGTTTAGGTTTAGGGTTAGGGTTAGGGTTATGGTTATTCTTAGACTTATGGTTTAAAATTTAGGGTTTATGGTTTAAGGTTTAGGGTTTAGGATTGTTTAAGTTTTAGGGTGGTTTAGGTTTAGGGTATAGGGTTTAGCGTTTAAGATTGTTTAATGTTTAGGGTTGTTTAGGTTTTACCATTTAGAGTTGTTTAGGTTTTTTTAGAGTTGTTTATGATTTAGTGTTTAGGCTTGTTCAGGATTTATGATTTAGGATATTTTAAGGTTTAAGGTTTAAGGTTGTATAGTGTTTTAGGGTTTAGGGTATAATGTTTAGGGTTAAGGGTTTAGGGTTGTTTAAGGTATAGTGTTAATGGTTTTAGCGTTTAGGCTTGTTTAGGGTTTAGTGTTTAGGGTTTAGGGTTTAGGGTTTATTAGCGTTTAGTGTTTATACTTTAGGGTTTAGGGTGGTTTTGGAATTAGTGTTTAGTGTTATTCGGGGTTTAGGGTTTAGGATTTAGGGTGTTAGGGTTAGTGTTAGGGTTAGGTTTAGGGTTAAGGTGAGGGTTAGGGTGAGGGTTAAGGTTAGGGTTAGGGTTAAGGTTAGTGTTAGTGTTAGAATAAGGGTTAGGGTTAGGGATAGTGTTAGGGTTAGGGTTAGGGTTAGGGTTAAGGTTAGGGTTAGGGTTAGGGTTAGGGTTAGGGGTTTGGTTTAGGGTTAGTGTTAGGGGTTAGGGGTTAATGTTAGGGTTAGGGTTAGTGTTAGGGTTAGGGTTAGGGTTAGGGTTAGGTTTAGTGTTAGAGTTATTATTAGGGGGTTAGGTTTTAGTTTAGGATTAGTGTTAGGGTTAGAATTAGATATAGGGTTAGTGTTAGGATTAGGATCAGGGTTAGGTTTAGAAATATGGTTAGGGTTAGTGTTAAGGGTAGGGTTAGGGTTAGGGTTAGATTTAAAGTTTAGGGTTTAGTGTTAGGATTAGGGATAGTGTGAGGTTTAGGGTTAGTTTTAGTGTTAGGGTTAGGGTTAGTGTTTGGGTTATGATTAGTGTTCGGATTAGGATTAGGGTTATTGTCAGGTTTATGTTTAGGGTTAGGGTTAGGGTTAGGGTTAGATTTAGGGTTAGGTTTAGGTTTATTGTTAGATTTAGGGTTTAGGGTTTAAGGTTTATGGTTTAGGATTGTTTAAGTTTAAGGGTGGATTAGGTTTAGGGTTTAGAGTTTAGTATTATGGTTACGGTTAGGGTTAGGGTTAGGGTTAGAGTTAGGGTTAGGGTTAGGGTTAGGGTTAGGTTTAAGGTTAGGGTTAGTGTTAGGGTTAGGGTTATGGTTAGTGTTAGGATTAGGGTTAGAGTTAGGGTCAGGGTTAGGTTTAGGGTTAGGGATAGGGTTAGGGTTAGATTTAGGGTTAGGTTTAGGTTTATTGTTAGATTTAGGGTTTAGGGTTTAAGGTTTATGGTTTAGGATTGTTTAAGGTTTAGGGTGGATTAGGTTTAGGGTTTAGAGTTTAGTGTTATGGTTACGGTTAGGGGTAGGGTTAGGGATGGGGTTAGGGTTAGGGTTAGGGTTATGGTAAGGGTTAGGTTTAGGGTTAGGGTTAGGGTTCGGGTAAAAGTTAGGGGGTTAGTGTTAGGGTTTGTGTTAGGGTTAGGGTTAGGGTTAGGGTTAGGTTAGGGTTAGGGTTAGGGTTAGGGTTAGGGTTAGGGTTAGGTTAGGGTTGGGGTTAGGGTTAGGGTTAGGATTAAGGGTTAGGGTTAGTGTTAGGGTTAGGGTTATTATTAGGGGGTTAGGTTTAAGTTTAGGATTAGTGTTAGGGTTAGAATTAGAAATAGGGTTAGTGTTAGGATTAGGGTCAGGGTTAGGTTTAGGGTTAGGGTTAGGGTTAGGGTTAGGGTTAGGGTCAGGGAGGGTTTAGGGTTAGGGTTAGGGTTAGGGTTAGATTTAGGATTAGGTTTAGGTTTATTGTTAGATTTAGGATTTAGGGTCTAAGGTTTATGGTTTAGGATTGTTTAAGGTTTAGGGTGGATTAGGTTTAGGGTTTAGAGTTTAGTGTTATGGTTACGGTTAGGGTTAGGGTTAGGGTTAGGATTAGGGTTAAGGTTAGGGTTAGGATTAGGTTTAGGTTTAGGGTTAGGGTTAGGGTTAGGGTTAGGGTTAGGGTTAGGGTTAGGATTAGGGTTAGGGTTAGGGTTAGGGTAAGGGTTAGGGGTTAGGGTTAGGTTTATGGTTATTGTTAGGTTTAGGGTTTAGGGTTTAGTGTTTAGGGTTTAAGGTTTAGGGTTCCGGATTGTTTAAGGTTTATCGTAACTTAAATTTAGGGTTTAAAATTTAGTGTTAGGGTTATGGTTAGTGTTAGGGTTAGGGTTAGGGTTAGGTTTAGGGTTCAGGGTTTAGGGTTTAGGATTGTTTAAGGTTTAGGGTAGATTAGGTTTAGGATTTAAAGTTTAGTTTTAGGGTTAGGGTTAGGTTTAGGGTTTAGGGTTTTGTGTTAGGATTAGGGTTAGCGTTAAAGTTCGGGTTAGGGTAAGGGTTAGGATTAGGTTTAGGGTTAGGGTTAGGGTTAGGGTTAGGGTTAGGGTTAGGGTTAGGATTAGGGTTAGGGTTAGGGGTAGGGTAAGGGTTAGGGGTTAGGGTTAGGGTTATGGTTATTGTTAGGTTTAGGGTTTAGATTTAGTGTTTAGGGTTTAAGGTTTAGGGTTTAGGATTGTTTAAGATTTAGGGTGGTTTAGGTTAAGGGTTTAGGGTTTAGACTTTAGGATTGTTTAAGGTTTAGGGTTGTTTAGGGTATAGTGTTTAGGGTTAAAAGTTTAGGGTTGTTTAGGGTTTAGTGTTTAGGGTTTAGGATTGTTTAAGGTTTAGTGTTTAAGGTTTAGGTTTTAGGGTTGTTTTGGGTTTAGTGTTTAGTGTTGTTTAGGGTATAGTGTTAATGGTTTAGGGTTTAGGGTTATTTAGGGTTTAGTGTTTAAGGTTTAGGGTATAGGGTTGTTTAGAGTTTAGTGTTCAGGGTTGTTTATGGTTTAGTGATTAGGGTTGTTTAGGGTTGTTTAGAGGTTAGTGTTTAGGGTTATTCAGGGTTTATGATTTAGGTTTGTTCAGGGTTTAGGATTTATGGTTGTTCAGGGTTTAGGATTTAGGGATTAAGGTTAATGGGTTAGGGTTAGGGTTAGGGTTAGGGTTAGGGTTAGGGTTAGGGTTAGGGTTAGGGTTAGGGTTAGGGTTAAGGTTAGGGTTAGGGTTAGGGTTAGGGTTATGGTTAGTGTTAGGATTAGGGTTAGGGTTAGGGTCAGGGTTAGGTTTAGGGTTAGGGTTAGGGTTAGGGTTAGTTTTAGGGTCAGGTTTAGGTTTATTGTTAGATTTAGGGTTTAGGGTTTAAGGTTTATGGTTTAGGATTGTTTAAGTTTTAGGGTGGATCAGTTTTAGTCTTTAGAGTTTAGTGTTATGGTTACGGTTAGTGTTAGGGTTAGGGTTAGGGTTAGGGTAATGGATAGGGTTAGGGTTAGGATTAGGGTTAGGGTAAGGGTTAGGGGTTAGTGTTAGGGTTAGGGTTAGGGTTAGGGTTAGGGTTAGGGTTAGGGGTTAGGGTTAGTGTTAGAGTTAGGGTTATTATTAGGGTGTTAGGTTTAAGTTTAGGATTAGTGTTAGGGTTAGAATTAGAAATAGGGTTAGTGTTCGGATTAGGGTCAGGGTTAGGTTTAGGGTTAGGGTTTGGGTTAGGGTTAGGGCTAGGGTCAGAGAGGGTTTAGGGTTAGGGTTAGGGTTAGGGTTAGATTTAGGTTTAGGTTTAGGTTTATTGTTAGATTTAGGATTTAGGGTCTAAGGTTTATGGTTTAGGATTGTTTAAGGTTTAGGGTGGATTAGGTTTAGGGTTTAGAGTTTAGGGTTATGGTTACGGTTAGGGTTAGGGTTAGGGTTAGGGTTAGGATTAGGGTTAAGGTTAGGGTTAGGATTAGGTTTAGGGTTAGTGTTAGGGTTAGGATTAGTGTTAGGGTTAGGTTTAGGGTTAGGGTTAGGATTAGGGTTAGGGTTAGGGTTAGGGATAGGTTAAGGGTTTGGGGTTAGGGTTAGGGTTATGGTTATTGTTAGGTTTAGGGTTTAGAGTTTAGTGTTTAGGGTTTATGGTTTAGGGTTTAGGATTGTTTAAGATTTAGGGTAGTTTAGGTTAAGGGTTTAGGGTTTAGAGTTTAGGATTGTTTAAGGTTTAGGGTTGTTTAGGGTATAGTGTTTAGGGTTAAAAGTTTAGGGTTGTTTAGGGTTTACTGTTTAGGGTTTAGGGTTGTTTAAGGTTTAGTGTTAAAGTTTAGGTTTTAGGGTTGTTTTGGGTTTAGTGTTTAGTGTTGTTTAGGGTATAGTGTTAATGGTTTAGGGTTTAGGGTTATTTAGGGTTTAGTGTTTAAGGTTTAGGGTATAGGGTTGTTTAGGGTTTAGTGTTTAGGGTTGTTTATGGTTTAGTGATTAGGGTTGTTTAGGGTTGTTTAGAGGTTAGTGTTTAGGGTTATTCAGGGTTTATGATTTAGGTTGTTCAGGGTTTAGGATTTATGGTTGTTCAGGGTTTAGGATTTAGGGATTAAGGTTAAGGGGATAAGGTTAGGGTTAGGGTTAGAGTTAGGGTTAGCATTAGGGTTAGAGTTAGGGTTAGAGTTAAGGTTATGGGGTTATATTAGGCTTAAGGTTAGGGTTAGGGTTATAGGGTTAAGGTTAGGGTTGGGGTTAGGGTTAGGTTTAGGTTTAGGGTTAGGGTTAGGGTTATGGTTATTCTTAGATTTATGGTTTAAAATTTAGGGTTTATGGTTTAAGGTTTAGGGTTTAGGATTGTTTAAGTTTTAGGGTGGTTTAGGTTTAGGGTATAGGGTTTAGCGTTTAAGATTGTTTAATGTTTAGGGTTGTTTATGTTTTAGCGTTTAGAGTTTTTTAGGGTTTTTTAGGGTTGTTTATGATTTAGTGTTTAGGCTTGTTCAGGATTTATGATTTAGGATATTTTAAGGTTTAGGGTTTAAGGTTGTATAGTGTTTTAAGGTTTAGGGTATAATGTTTAGGGTTAAGGGTTTAGGGTTGTTTAGGGTATAGTGTTAATGGTTTTAGGGTTTAGGCTTGTTTAGGGTTTAGTGTTTAGGGTTTAGGGTTTAGGGTTTTTTAGCGTTTAGTGCTTATAGTTTAGGGTTTAGGGTGATTTTGTAATTAGTGTTTAGGGTTATTCGGGGTTTAGGGTTTAGGATTTAGGGTGTTAGGGTTAGTGTTAGGGTTAGGTTTAGGGTTAAGGTGAGGGTTAGGGTGAGGGTTAAGGTTAGGGTTAGGGTTAAGGTTAGTGTTAGTGTTAGAATAAGGGTTAGGGTTAGGGATAGGGTTAGGGTTAGGGTTAGGGTTAGGGTTAGGGTTAAGGTTAGGGTTAGGGTTAGGGTTAGGGTTAGGGGTTTCGGTTAGGGTTAGTGTTAGGTGTTAGGGGTTAGTGTTAGGGTTAGGGTTAGGGTTAGGGTTAGGGTTAGGGTTAGGTTTAGTGTTAGGGTTATTATTAGGGGGTTAGGTTTTAGTTTAGGATTAGTGTTAGGGTTAGAATTAGAAATAGGGTTAGTGTTAGGATTAGGGTCAGGGTTAGGTTTAGAAATATGGTTAGGGTTAGGGTTAAGGGTAGGGTTAGGGTTAGGGTTAGATTTAAAGTTTAGGGTTTAGTGTTAGGATTAGGGATAGTGTGAGGTTTAGGGTTAGGTTTAGGGTTAGGGTTAGGGTTAGTGTTTGGGTTATGATTAGTGTTAGGATTAGGATTAGGGTTAGGGTCAGGTTTATGTTT
>NC_137978.1:2305000-2307500 GCF_963924665.1 Micromys minutus
GGTTAGGGTTAGGGTTAGGGTTAAGGTTAGGGTTAGATTAAGGGTTAGGTTTAGGTTTATTGTTAGATTTAGGGTTTAGGGTTTAAGGTTTATGGTTTAGAATTGTTTAAGGTTTAGAATGGATTAGGTTTAGGGTTTAGAGTTTAGTATTATGGTTACGGTTAGGGTTAGGGTTAGGGTTAGAGTTAGGGATAGGTTTAGGGTTAAGGTTAGGTTTAGGGTTAGGGTCAGGGTTAGGTTTAGGGTTAGAGATAGGGTTAGGGTTAGATTTAGGGTTAGGTTTAGGTTTATTGTTAGATTTAGGGTTTAGGGTTTAAGGTTTATGGTATAGGATTGTTTAAGGTTTATGGTGGTTTAGGTTTAGGGTTTAGAGTTTAGTGTTATGGTTACGGTTAGGGTTAGGGTTAGGGATGGGGTTAGGGTTAGGGTTAGGGTTATGGTAAGGGTTAGGTTTAGGGTTAGGGTTAGGGTTAGGGTAAAAGATAGGGGGTTAGTGTTAGGGTTTGTGTTAGGGTTAGGGTTAGGTTTAGGGTTAGGTTAGGGTTAGGGTTAGGGGTTAGGGTTAGTGTTAGGGTTAGGGTTATTATTAGGGGGTTAGGTTTAAGTTTAGGATTAGTTTTGGGGTTAGAATTAGAAATAGGGTTAGTGTTAGAATTAGGGTCAGGGTTAGGTTTAGGGTTAGGGTTAGGGTTAGGGTTAGGGTTAGGGTCAGGGAGGGTTTAGGGTTAGGGTAGGGTTTAGGGTTAGATTTAGGGTTAGGTTTAGGTTTATTGTTAGATTTAGGATTTAGGGTCTAAGGTTTATGGTTTAGGATTGTTTTAGGTTTAGGGTGGATTAGGTTTAGGGTTTAGAGTTTAGTGTTATGGTTACGGTTAGGGTTAGGGTTAGGGTTAGGGTTAGGGTTAGGATTAGGGTTAAGGTTAGGGTTAGGATTAGGTTTAGGGTTAGGGTTAGGGTTAGGGTTAGTGTTATGGTTAGGATTAGGGTTAGGGTTAGGGTTAGGGTAAGGGTTAGGGGTTAGGGTTAGGGTTATGGTTATTGTTAGGTTTAGGGTTCAGTGTTTAGTGTTTAGGGTTTAAGGTTTAGGGTTTATGATTGTTTAAGATTTAGGGTGGTTTAGGTTAAGGGTTTAGGGTTTAGAGTTTAGGATTGTTTAAGGTTTAGGGTTGTTTAGGGTATAGTGTTTAGGGTTAAAAGTTTAGGGTTGTTTAGGGTTTAGTGTTTAGGGTTTAGGGTTGTTTAAGGTTTAGTGTTTAAGGTTTAGGTTTTATGATTGTTTTGGGTTTAGTGTTTAGTGTTGTTTAGGGTATAGTGTTAATGGTTTAGGGTTTAGGGTTATTTAGGGTTTAGTGTTTAAGGTTTAGGGTATAGTGTTGTTTAGGGTTTAGTGTTTAGGGTTGTTTATGGTTTAGTGATTAGGGTTGTTTAGGGTTGTTTAGAGGTTAGTGTTTAGGGTTATTCAGGGTTTATGATTTAGGGTTTTTCAGGGTTTAGGATTTATGGTTGTTCAGGGTTTAGGATTTAGGGATTAAGGTTAAGTGGTTAGGGTTAGGGTTAGGGTTAGGGTTAGCATTAGGGTTAGAGTTAGGGTTAGAGTTAGGTTTATGGGTTTATGTTAGGCTTAAGTTTAGGGTTAGGGTTATGGGGTTAAGGTTAGGGTTGGGGTTAGGGTTAGGTTTAGGTTTAGGTTTAGGGTTAGGGTTATAGTTATTCTTAGATTTATGGTTTAAAATTTAGGGTTTATGGTTTAAGGTTTAGGGTTTAGGATTGTTTAAGTTTTAGGGTGGTTTAGGTTTAGGGTATAGGGTTTAGCGTTTAAGATTGTTTAATGTTTAGGGTCGTTTAGGTTTTAGCGTTTAGAGTTGTTTAGGGTTTTTTAGGGTTGTTTATAATTTAGTGTTTAGGGTTGTTCAGGATTTATGATTTAGGATATTTTAAGGTATAGGGTTTAGGGTTGTATAGTGTTTTAGGGTTTAGGGTATAATGTTTAGGGTTAAGGGTTTAGGGTTGTTTAGGGTATAGTGTTAATGGTTTTAGGGTTTAGGCTTGTTTAGGGTTTAGTGTTTAGGGTTTAGGGTTTAGGGTTTTTTAGCTTTTAGTGTTTATAATTTAGGGTTTTGGGTGCTTTTGGAATTAGTGTTTAGGGTTTTTCGGGGTTTAGGGTTTAGGATTTAGGGTGTTAGGGTTAGTGTTAAGGTTAGGTTTAGGATTAAGGTGAGGGTTAGGGTTAAGGTTAGTGTTAGTGTTAGGGTAAGGGTTAGGGTTAGGGATAGGGTTAGGGTTAGGGTTAGGGTTAGGGTTAGGGTTAGGGTTAGGGTTAGGGTTAGGGTTAGGGGTTAGGGTTAAGGTTAGTGTTAGGGGTTAGGGGTTAGTGTTAGGGTTAGTGTTAGGGTTAGGGTTAGGGTTAGGTTTAGTGTTAGGGTTATTATTAGGGGGTTAGGTTTTAGTTAAGGATTAGTGTTAGGGTTAGAATTAGAAATAGGGTTAGTGTTAGGATTAG
>NC_137978.1:2312500-2337500 GCF_963924665.1 Micromys minutus
GTTAGATTTAGGGTTTAGGGTTTAAGGTTTATGGTTTAGGATTGTTTAAGGTTTAGGGTGGATTAGTTTTAGGAATTAGAGTTTAGTGTTATGGTTACGGTTAGTGTTAGGGTTAGGGTTAGGGTTAGGGTAATGGTTAGGGTTAGGGTTAGGGTTAGGGTTAGGGTAAGGGTTAGGGGTTAGTGTTAGGGTTAGGGTTAGGGTTAGGGTTAGGGTTAGGGTTAGGGTTAGGGTTATGGTTAGTGTTAGGATTAGGGTTTAGGGTTTAGTGTTTAGGGTTTAAGGTTTAGGGTTTAGGATTGTTTAAGATTTAGGGTGGTTTAGGTTAAGGGTTTAGGGTTTAGACTTTAGGATTGTTTAAAGTTTAGGGTTGTTTAGGGTATAGTGTTTAGGGTTAAAAGTTTAGGGTTGTTTAGGCTTTAGTGTTCAGTGTTTAGGTTTTTTTAAGTTTTAGTGTTTAAGGTTTAGGTTTTAGGGTTGTTTTGGGTTAATGTTTAGTGTTGTTTAGGGTATAGTGTTAATGGTTTAGGGTTTAGGTTTATTTAGGGTTTAGTGTTTAAGGTTTAGGGTATAGGGTTGTTTAGGGTTTAGTGTTTAGGGTTGTTTATGGTTTAGTGATTAGGGTTGTTTAGGGTTGTTTAGAGGTTAGTGTTTAGGGTTATTCAGGGTTTAGGATTTATGGTTGTTCAGGGAATAGGATTTAGGGATTAAGGTTAAGGAATTAGGGTTAGGGTTAGGGTTAGGGTTAGGGTTAGGGTTAGGGTTAAGGTTAGGGTTAGGGTTAGGGTTAGGGTTATGGTTAGTGTTAGGATTAGGGTTAGGGTTAGGGTCAGGGTTAGGTTTAGGTTTAGGGTTAGGGTTAGGGTTAGATTTAGGGTCAGGTTTAGGTTTATTGTTAGATTTAGGGTTTAGGGTTTAAGGTTTATGGTTTAGGATTGTTTAAGGTTTAGGGTGGATTAGGTTTAGGGTTTAGAGTTTAGTGTTATGGTTACGTTTAGTGTTAGGGTTAGGGTTAGGGTTAGGTTAGGGTTAGGGTTAGGGTTAGGGTAATGGTTAGGGTTAGAGTTAGGGTTAGGGTTAGGGTAAGGGTTAGGGGTTAGTGTTAGGGTTAGGGTTAGGGTTAGGGTTAGGGTTAAGTTTAGGGGTTAGGGTTAGTGTTAGTGTTAGGGTTATTATTAGGGGGTTAGGTTTACGTTTAGGATTAGTGTTAGGGTTAGAATTAGAAATAGGGTTAGTGTTAGGATTAGGGTCAGCATTAGGTTTAGGGTTAGGGTTAGGGTTAGGGTTAGGGTTAGGGTTAGGGTAAGGGTCAGGGAGGGTTTAGGGTTAGGGTTAGGGTTAGGGTTAGATTTAGAGTTAGGTTTATGTTTATTGTTAGATTTAGGATTTAGGGTCTAAGGTTTATGGTTTAGGATTGTTTAAGGTTTAGGGTGGATTAGGTTTAGGGTTTAGAGTTTAGTGTTATCGTTACGGTTAGGGTTAGGGTTAGGGTTAGGATTAGGGTTAAGGTTAGGGTTAAGATTAGGTTTAGAGTTAGGGTTAGGGTTAGGGTTAGGGTTAGGGTTAGGGTTAGTGTTAGGATTAGGGTTAGGGTTAGGGTTAGGGTAAGGGTTAGGGGTTAGGGTTAGGGTTATGGTTATTGTTAGGTTTAGGGTTTAGGGTTTAGTGTTTAGGGTTTAAGGTTTAGGGTTTAGGATTGTTTAAGATTTAGGGTGGTTTAGGTTAAGGGTTTAGGGTTTAGACTTTAAGATTGTTTAAGGTTTAGGGTTGTTTAGGGTAGTGTTTAGGGTTAAAAGTTTAGGGTTGTTTAGGCTTTAGTGTTTAGGGTTTAGGGTTGTTTAAGTTTTAGTGTTTAAGGTTTAGGTTTTAGGGTTGTTTTGGGTTAATGTTTAGTGTTGTTTAGGGTATAGTGTTAATGGTTTAGGGTTTAGGGTTATTTAGGGTTTAGTGTTTAAGGTTTAGGGTATAGGGTTCTTTAGGGTTTAGTGTTTAGGGTTGTTTATGGTTTAGTGATTAGGGTTGTTTAGGGTTGTTTAGGGTTGTTTAGAGGTTAGTGTTTAGAGTTATTCAGGATTTATGATTTAGGGTTGTTCAGGGTTTAGGATTTATGGTTGTTCAGGGTTTAGGATTTAGGGATTAAGGTTAAGGGGTTAGGGTTAGGTTTAGGGTTAGGGTTAGGGTTAGGGTTAGGGTTAGGGTTAGGGTTAAGGTTAGGGTTAGGGTTAGGGTTATGGTTAGTGTTAGGATTAGGGTTAGGGTTAGGGTCAGGGTAAGGTTTAGGGTTAGGGTTAGGGTTAGGGTTAGATTTAAGGTCAGGTTTAGGTTTATTGTTAGATTTAGGGTTTAGGGTTTAAGGTTTATGGTTTAGGATTGTTTAAGGTTTATGGTGGATTAGGTTTAGGGTTTAGAGTTTAGTGTTATGGTTACGTTTAGTGTTAGGGTTAGGGTTAGGGTTAGGTTAGGGTTAGGGTTAGGGTAATGGTTAGAGTTAGGGTTAGGGTTAGGGTTAGGGTAAGGGTTAGGGGTTAGTGTTAGGGTTAGGGTTAGGGTTAGGGTTAGGGTTAGGGTTAAGGTTAGAAGTTAGGGTTAGTGTTAGGGTTAGGGTTATTATTAGGGGGTTAGGTTTACGTTTAGGATTAGTGTTAGGGTTAGAATTAGAAATAGGGTTAGTGTTAGGATTAGGGTCAGGGTTAGGTTTAGGGTTAAAGTTAGGTTTAGGGTTAGGGTTAGGGTTAGGGTTAGGGTTAGATTTAGGGTTAGGTTTATGTTTATTGTTAGATTTAGGATTTAGGGTCTAAGGTTTATGGTTTAGGATTGTTTAAGGTTTAGGGTTGATTAGGTTTAGGGTTTAGAGTTTAGTGTTATGGTTACGGTTAGGGTTAGGGTTAGGGTTAGGATTAGGGTTAAGGTTAGGGTTAGGATTAGGTTTAGAGTTAGGGTTAGGGTTAGGGTTAGGGTTAGGGTTAGGGTTAGGGTTAGGATTAGGGTTAGGGTTAGGGTTAGGGTAAGGGTTAGGTGTTAGGGTTAGGGTTATGGTTATTTTTAGGTTTAGGGTTTAGGGTTTAGTGTTTAGGGTTTAAGGTTTAGGGTTTAGGATTGTTTAAGATTTAGGGTGGTTTAGGTTAAGGGTTTAGGGTTTAGACTTTAGGATTGTTTAAGGTTTAGGGTTGTTTAGGGTATAGTGTTTAGGGTTAAAAGTTTAGGGTTGTTTAGGCTTTAGTGTTTAGGGTTTAGGGTTGTTTAAGTTTTAGTGTTTAAGGTTTAGGTTTTAGGGTTGTTTTGGGTTAATGTTTAGTGTTGTTTAGGGTATAGTGTTAATGGTTTAGGGTTTAGGGTTATTTAGGGTTTAGTGTTTAAAGTTTAGGGTATAGGGTTGTTTAGGGTTTAGTGTTTAGGGTTGTTTATGGTTTAGTGATTAGGGTTGTTTAGGGTTGTTTAGAGGTTAGTGTTTAGGGTTATTCAGGATTTATGATTTAGGGTTGTTCAGGGTTTAGGATTTATGGTTGTTCAAGGTTTAGGATTTAGGGATTAAGGTTAAGGGGTTAGGGTTAGGTTTAGGGTTAGGGTTAGGGTTAGGGTTAGGGTTAGGGTTAGGGTTAGGGTTAGGGTTAAGGTTAGGGTTAGGGTTAGGGTTAGGGTTATGGTTAGTGTTAGGATTAGGGTTAGGGTTAGGGTCAGGGTAAGGTTTAGGGTTAGGGTTAGGGTAAGGGTTAGATTTAAGGTCAGGTTTAGGTTTATTGTTAGATTTAGGGTTTAGGGTTTAAGGTTTATGGTTTAGGATTGTTTAAGGTTTAGGGTGGATTAGGTTTACGGTTAAGAGTTTAGTGTTATGGTTATGGTTAGTGTTAGGGTTAGGGTTAGGGTTAGGGTTAGGGTTAGGGTTAGGGTAATGGTTAGGGTTAGGGTTAGGGTTAGGGTTAGGGTTAGGGTTTTGGTTTAGGGTTAGTGTTAGGGTTAGGGTTATTATTAGGGGGATAGGTTTAAGTTTAGGATTAGTGTTAGGGTTAGAATTAGAAATAGGGTTAGTGTAAGGATTAGGGTCAGGGTTAGGTTTAGGGTTAGGGTTAGGGTTAGGGTTAGGTTTAGGGTTAGGGTCAGGGAGGGTTTAGGGTTAGGGTTAGGGTTAGGGTTAGATTTAGGGTTAGGTTTAGGTTTATTGTTAGATTTAGGATTAAGGGTCTAAGGTTTATGGTTTAGGATTGTTTAAGGTTTAGGGTGGATTAGGTTTAGGGTTTAGAGTTTAGTGTTATGGTTACGGTTAGGGTTAGGGTTAGGGTTAGGATTAGGGTTAAGGTTAGGGTTAGGATTAGGTTTAGGGTTAGAGTTAGGGTTAGGGTTAGGGTTAGGGTTAGGGTTAGGATTAGGGTTAGTGTTAGGGTTAGGGTAAGGGTTAGGGGTTAGGGTTAGGGTTATGGTTATTGTTAGGTTTAGGGTTTAGGGTTTAGTGTTTAGGGTTTAAGGTTTAGGGTTTAGGATTGTTTAAGATTTAGAGTGGTTTAGGTTAAGGGTTTAGGGTTTAGAGTTTAGGATTGTTTAAGGTTTAGGGTTGTTTAGGGTATAGTGTTTAGGGTTAAAAGTTTAGGGTTATTTAGGGTTTAGTGTTTAGGGTTTAGGGTTTTTTAAGGTTTAGTGTTTAAGGTTTAGGTTTTAGGATTGTTTTGGGTTTAGTGTTTAGTGTTGTTTGGGGTATAGTGTTAATGGTTTAGGGTTTAGGGTTATTTAGGGTTTACTGTTTAAAGTTTAGGGTATAGGGTTTTAGGGTTTAGTGTTTAGGGTTGTTTATGGTTTAGTGATTAGGGTTGTTTAGGGTTGTTTAGAGGTTAGTGTTTAGGGTAATTCAGGGTTTATGATTTAGGGTTGTTCAGGGTTTAGGATTTATGGTTGTTCAGGGTTTAGGATTTAGGGATTAAGGTTAAGGGGTTAGGGTTAGGGTTAAGATAGGGTTAGGGTTAGGGTTAGGGTTAGGGTTAGGGTTAAGGTTAGGGTTAGGTTTAGGGTTAGGGTTATGGTTAGTGTTAGGATTAGGGTTAGGGTTAGGGTCAGGGTTAGGTTTAGGGTTAGGGTTAGGGTTAGGGTTAGATTTAGGGTTAGGTTTAGGTTTATTGTTAGATTTAGGGTTTAGGGTTTAAGGTTTATGGTTTAGGATTGTTTAAGGTTTAGGGTGGATTAGTTTTAGGAATTAGAGTTTAGTGTTATGGTTACGGTTAGTGTTAGGGTTAGGGTTAGGGTTAGGGTAATGGTTAGGGTTAGGGTTAGGGTTAGGGTTAGGGTAAGGGTTAGGGGTTAGTGTTAGGGTTAGGGTTAGGGTTAGGGTTAGGGTTAGGGTTAGGGTTAGGGTTATGGTTAGTGTTAGGATTAGGGTTTAGGGTTTAGTGTTTAGGGTTTAAGGTTTAGGGTTTAGGATTGTTTAAGATTTAGGGTGGTTTAGGTTAAGGGTTTAGGGTTTAGACTTTAGGATTGTTTAAAGTTTAGGGTTGTTTAGGGTATAGTGTTTAGGGTTAAAAGTTTAGGGTTGTTTAGGCTTTAGTGTTCAGTGTTTAGGTTTTTTTAAGTTTTAGTGTTTAAGGTTTAGGTTTTAGGGTTGTTTTGGGTTAATGTTTAGTGTTGTTTAGGGTATAGTGTTAATGGTTTAGGGTTTAGGTTTATTTAGGGTTTAGTGTTTAAGGTTTAGGGTATAGGGTTGTTTAGGGTTTAGTGTTTAGGGTTGTTTATGGTTTAGTGATTAGGGTTGTTTAGGGTTGTTTAGAGGTTAGTGTTTAGGGTTATTCAGGGTTTAGGATTTATGGTTGTTCAGGGAATAGGATTTAGGGATTAAGGTTAAGGAATTAGGGTTAGGGTTAGGGTTAGGGTTAGGGTTAGGGTTAGGGTTAAGGTTAGGGTTAGGGTTAGGGTTAGGGTTATGGTTAGTGTTAGGATTAGGGTTAGGGTTAGGGTCAGGGTTAGGTTTAGGTTTAGGGTTAGGGTTAGGGTTAGATTTAGGGTCAGGTTTAGGTTTATTGTTAGATTTAGGGTTTAGGGTTTAAGGTTTATGGTTTAGGATTGTTTAAGGTTTAGGGTGGATTAGGTTTAGGGTTTAGAGTTTAGTGTTATGGTTACGTTTAGTGTTAGGGTTAGGGTTAGGGTTAGGTTAGGGTTAGGGTTAGGGTTAGGGTAATGGTTAGGGTTAGAGTTAGGGTTAGGGTTAGGGTAAGGGTTAGGGGTTAGTGTTAGGGTTAGGGTTAGGGTTAGGGTTAGGGTTAAGTTTAGGGGTTAGGGTTAGTGTTAGTGTTAGGGTTATTATTAGGGGGTTAGGTTTACGTTTAGGATTAGTGTTAGGGTTAGAATTAGAAATAGGGTTAGTGTTAGGATTAGGGTCAGCATTAGGTTTAGGGTTAGGGTTAGGGTTAGGGTTAGGGTTAGGGTTAGGGTAAGGGTCAGGGAGGGTTTAGGGTTAGGGTTAGGGTTAGGGTTAGATTTAGAGTTAGGTTTATGTTTATTGTTAGATTTAGGATTTAGGGTCTAAGGTTTATGGTTTAGGATTGTTTAAGGTTTAGGGTGGATTAGGTTTAGGGTTTAGAGTTTAGTGTTATCGTTACGGTTAGGGTTAGGGTTAGGGTTAGGATTAGGGTTAAGGTTAGGGTTAAGATTAGGTTTAGAGTTAGGGTTAGGGTTAGGGTTAGGGTTAGGGTTAGGGTTAGTGTTAGGATTAGGGTTAGGGTTAGGGTTAGGGTAAGGGTTAGGGGTTAGGGTTAGGGTTATGGTTATTGTTAGGTTTAGGGTTTAGGGTTTAGTGTTTAGGGTTTAAGGTTTAGGGTTTAGGATTGTTTAAGATTTAGGGTGGTTTAGGTTAAGGGTTTAGGGTTTAGACTTTAAGATTGTTTAAGGTTTAGGGTTGTTTAGGGTAGTGTTTAGGGTTAAAAGTTTAGGGTTGTTTAGGCTTTAGTGTTTAGGGTTTAGGGTTGTTTAAGTTTTAGTGTTTAAGGTTTAGGTTTTAGGGTTGTTTTGGGTTAATGTTTAGTGTTGTTTAGGGTATAGTGTTAATGGTTTAGGGTTTAGGGTTATTTAGGGTTTAGTGTTTAAGGTTTAGGGTATAGGGTTCTTTAGGGTTTAGTGTTTAGGGTTGTTTATGGTTTAGTGATTAGGGTTGTTTAGGGTTGTTTAGGGTTGTTTAGAGGTTAGTGTTTAGAGTTATTCAGGATTTATGATTTAGGGTTGTTCAGGGTTTAGGATTTATGGTTGTTCAGGGTTTAGGATTTAGGGATTAAGGTTAAGGGGTTAGGGTTAGGTTTAGGGTTAGGGTTAGGGTTAGGGTTAGGGTTAGGGTTAGGGTTAAGGTTAGGGTTAGGGTTAGGGTTATGGTTAGTGTTAGGATTAGGGTTAGGGTTAGGGTCAGGGTAAGGTTTAGGGTTAGGGTTAGGGTTAGGGTTAGATTTAAGGTCAGGTTTAGGTTTATTGTTAGATTTAGGGTTTAGGGTTTAAGGTTTATGGTTTAGGATTGTTTAAGGTTTATGGTGGATTAGGTTTAGGGTTTAGAGTTTAGTGTTATGGTTACGTTTAGTGTTAGGGTTAGGGTTAGGGTTAGGTTAGGGTTAGGGTTAGGGTAATGGTTAGAGTTAGGGTTAGGGTTAGGGTTAGGGTAAGGGTTAGGGGTTAGTGTTAGGGTTAGGGTTAGGGTTAGGGTTAGGGTTAGGGTTAAGGTTAGAAGTTAGGGTTAGTGTTAGGGTTAGGGTTATTATTAGGGGGTTAGGTTTACGTTTAGGATTAGTGTTAGGGTTAGAATTAGAAATAGGGTTAGTGTTAGGATTAGGGTCAGGGTTAGGTTTAGGGTTAAAGTTAGGTTTAGGGTTAGGGTTAGGGTTAGGGTTAGGGTTAGATTTAGGGTTAGGTTTATGTTTATTGTTAGATTTAGGATTTAGGGTCTAAGGTTTATGGTTTAGGATTGTTTAAGGTTTAGGGTTGATTAGGTTTAGGGTTTAGAGTTTAGTGTTATGGTTACGGTTAGGGTTAGGGTTAGGGTTAGGATTAGGGTTAAGGTTAGGGTTAGGATTAGGTTTAGAGTTAGGGTTAGGGTTAGGGTTAGGGTTAGGGTTAGGGTTAGGGTTAGGATTAGGGTTAGGGTTAGGGTTAGGGTAAGGGTTAGGTGTTAGGGTTAGGGTTATGGTTATTTTTAGGTTTAGGGTTTAGGGTTTAGTGTTTAGGGTTTAAGGTTTAGGGTTTAGGATTGTTTAAGATTTAGGGTGGTTTAGGTTAAGGGTTTAGGGTTTAGACTTTAGGATTGTTTAAGGTTTAGGGTTGTTTAGGGTATAGTGTTTAGGGTTAAAAGTTTAGGGTTGTTTAGGCTTTAGTGTTTAGGGTTTAGGGTTGTTTAAGTTTTAGTGTTTAAGGTTTAGGTTTTAGGGTTGTTTTGGGTTAATGTTTAGTGTTGTTTAGGGTATAGTGTTAATGGTTTAGGGTTTAGGGTTATTTAGGGTTTAGTGTTTAAAGTTTAGGGTATAGGGTTGTTTAGGGTTTAGTGTTTAGGGTTGTTTATGGTTTAGTGATTAGGGTTGTTTAGGGTTGTTTAGAGGTTAGTGTTTAGGGTTATTCAGGATTTATGATTTAGGGTTGTTCAGGGTTTAGGATTTATGGTTGTTCAAGGTTTAGGATTTAGGGATTAAGGTTAAGGGGTTAGGGTTAGGTTTAGGGTTAGGGTTAGGGTTAGGGTTAGGGTTAGGGTTAGGGTTAGGGTTAAGGTTAGGGTTAGGGTTAGGGTTAGGGTTATGGTTAGTGTTAGGATTAGGGTTAGGGTTAGGGTCAGGGTAAGGTTTAGGGTTAGGGTTAGGGTAAGGGTTAGATTTAAGGTCAGGTTTAGGTTTATTGTTAGATTTAGGGTTTAGGGTTTAAGGTTTATGGTTTAGGATTGTTTAAGGTTTAGGGTGGATTAGGTTTACGGTTAAGAGTTTAGTGTTATGGTTATGGTTAGTGTTAGGGTTAGGGTTAGGGTTAGGGTTAGGGTTAGGGTTAGGGTAATGGTTAGGGTTAGGGTTAGGGTTAGGGTTAGGGTTAGGGTTTTGGTTTAGGGTTAGTGTTAGGGTTAGGGTTATTATTAGGGGGATAGGTTTAAGTTTAGGATTAGTGTTAGGGTTAGAATTAGAAATAGGGTTAGTGTAAGGATTAGGGTCAGGGTTAGGTTTAGGGTTAGGGTTAGGGTTAGGGTTAGGTTTAGGGTTAGGGTCAGGGAGGGTTTAGGGTTAGGGTTAGGGTTAGGGTTAGATTTAGGGTTAGGTTTAGGTTTATTGTTAGATTTAGGATTAAGGGTCTAAGGTTTATGGTTTAGGATTGTTTAAGGTTTAGGGTGGATTAGGTTTAGGGTTTAGAGTTTAGTGTTATGGTTACGGTTAGGGTTAGGGTTAGGGTTAGGATTAGGGTTAAGGTTAGGGTTAGGATTAGGTTTAGGGTTAGAGTTAGGGTTAGGGTTAGGGTTAGGGTTAGGGTTAGGATTAGGGTTAGTGTTAGGGTTAGGGTAAGGGTTAGGGGTTAGGGTTAGGGTTATGGTTATTGTTAGGTTTAGGGTTTAGGGTTTAGTGTTTAGGGTTTAAGGTTTAGGGTTTAGGATTGTTTAAGATTTAGAGTGGTTTAGGTTAAGGGTTTAGGGTTTAGAGTTTAGGATTGTTTAAGGTTTAGGGTTGTTTAGGGTATAGTGTTTAGGGTTAAAAGTTTAGGGTTATTTAGGGTTTAGTGTTTAGGGTTTAGGGTTTTTTAAGGTTTAGTGTTTAAGGTTTAGGTTTTAGGATTGTTTTGGGTTTAGTGTTTAGTGTTGTTTGGGGTATAGTGTTAATGGTTTAGGGTTTAGGGTTATTTAGGGTTTACTGTTTAAAGTTTAGGGTATAGGGTTTTAGGGTTTAGTGTTTAGGGTTGTTTATGGTTTAGTGATTAGGGTTGTTTAGGGTTGTTTAGAGGTTAGTGTTTAGGGTTATTCAGGGTTTATGATTTAGGGTTGTTCAGGGTTTAGGATTTATGGTTGTTCAGGGTTTAGGATTTAGGGATTAAGGTTAAGGGGTTAGGGTTAGGTTTAGGGTTAGGGTTAGAGTTAGGGTTAGTGTTAGGGCTAAGGTTAGGGTTAGGGTTAGGGTTATGGTTAGTGTTAGGATTAGGGTTAGAGTTAGGGTCAGGGTAAGGTTTAGGGTTAGGGTTAGGGTTAGGGTTAGATTTAAGGTCAGGTTTAGGTTTATTGTTAGATTTAGGGTTTAGGGTTTAAGGTTTATGGTTTAGGATTGTTTAAGGTTTAGGGTGGATTAGGTTTAGGGTTTAGAGTTTAGTGTTATGGTTACGTTTAGTGTTAGGGTTAAGGTTAGGGTTAGGTTAGGGTTAGGGTTAGGGTAATGGTTAGAGTTAGGGTTAGGGTTAGGGTTAGGGTAAGGGTTAGGGGTTAGTGTTAGGGTTAGGGTTAGGGTTAGGGTTAGGGTTAAGGTTAGGGGTTAGGGTTAGTGTTAGGGTTAGGGTTATTATTAGGGGGTTAGGTTTACGTTTAGGATCAGTGTTAGGGTTAGAATTAGAAATAGGGTTAGTGTTAGGATTAGGGTCAGGGTTAGGTTTAGGGTTAGGGTTAGGGTTAGGGTTAGGGTCAGGGAGGGTTTAGGGTTAGGGTTAGGGTTAGGGTTAGATTTAGGGTTAGGTTTATGTTTATTGTTAGATTTAGGATTTAGGGTCTAAGGTTTATGGTTTAGGATTGTTTAAGGTTTAGGGTTGATTAGGTTTAGGGTTTAGAGTTTAGTGTTATGGTTACAATTAGGGTTAGGGTTAGGGTTAGGATTAGGGTTAAGGTTAGGGTTAGGATTAGGTTTAGAGTTAGGGTTAGGGTTAGGGTTAGGGTTAGGGTTAGGGTTAGGGTTAGGGTTAGGATTAGGGTTAGGGTTAGGGTTAGGGTAAGGGTTAGGTGTTAGGGTTAGGGTTATGGTTATTTTTAGGTTTAGGGTTTAGGGTTTAGTGTTTAGGGTTTAAGGTTTAGGGTTTAGGATTGTTTAAGATTTAGGGTGGTTTAGGTTAAGGGTTTAGGGTTTAGACTTTAGGATTGATTAAGGTTTAGGGTTCTTTAGGGTATAGTGTTTAGGGTTAAAAGTTTAGGGTTGTTTAGGCTTTAGTGTTTAGGGTTTAGGGTTGTTTAAGTTTTAGTGTTTAAGGTTTAGGTTTTAGGGTTGTTTTGGGTTAATGTTTAGTGTTGTTTAGGGTATAGTGTTAATGGTTTAGGGTTTAGGGTTATTTAGGGTTTAGTGTTTAAAGTTTAGGGTATAGGGTTGTTTAGGGTTTAGTGTTTAGGGTTGTTTATGGTTTAGTGATTAGGTTTGTTTAGGGTTGTTTAGAGGTTAGTGTTTAGGGTTATTCAGGATTTATGATTTAGGGTTGTTCAGGGTTTAGGATTTATGGTTGTTCAAGGTTTAGGATTTAGGGATTAAGGTTAAGGGGTTAGGGTTAGGTTTAGGGTTAGGTTTAGGGTTAGGGTTAGGGTTAGGGTTAGGGTTAAGGTTAGGGTTAGGGTTAGGGTTAGGATTATGGTTAGTGTTAGGATTAGGGTTAGGGTTAGGGTCAGGGTAAGGTTTAGGGTTAGGGTTAGGGTAAGGGTTAGATTTAAGGTCAGGTTTAGGTTTATTGTTAGATTTAGGGTTTAGGGTTTAAGGTTTATGGTTTAGGATTGTTTAAGGTTTAGGTTGGATTAGGTTTACGGTTTAGAGTTTAGTGTTATGGTTATGGTTAGTGTTAGGGTTAGGGTTAGGGTTAGGGTTAGGGTTAGGGTTAGGGTAATGGTTAGGGTTAGGGTTAGGGTTAGGGTTAGGGTTAGGGTTTTGGGTTAGGGTTAGTGTTAGGGTTAGGGTTATTATTAGGGGGATAGGTTTAAGTTTAGGATTAGTGTTAGGGTTAGAATTAGAAATAGGGTTAGTGTAAGGATTAGGGTCAGGGTTAGGTTTAGGGTTAGGGTTAGGGTTAGGGTTAGGTTCAGGGTTAGGGTCAGGGAGGGTTTAGGGTTAGGGTTAGGGTTAGGGTTAGATTTAGGGTTAGGTTTAGGTTTATTGTTAGATTTAGGATTTAGGGTCTAAGGTTTATGGTTTAGGATTGTTTAAGGTTTAGGGTGGATTAGGTTTAGGGTTTAGAGTTTAGTGTTATGGTTACGGTTAGGGTTAGGGTTAGGGTTAGGGTTAGGATTAGGGTTAAGGTTAGGGTTAGGATTAGGTTTAGGGTTAGAGTTAGGGTTAGGGTTAGGGTTAGGGTTAGGGTTAGGATTAGGGTTAGTGTTAGGGTTAGGGTAAGGGTTAGGGGTTAGGGTTAGGGTTATGGTTATTGTTAGGTTTAGGGTTTAGGGTTTAGTGTTTAGGGTTTAAGGTTTAGGGTTTAGGATTGTTTAAGATTTAGAGTGGTTTAGGTTAAGGGTTTAGGGTTTAGAGTTTAGGATTGTTTAAGGTTTAGGGTTGTTTAGGGTATAGTGTTTAGGGTTAAAAGTTTAGGGTTATTTAGGGTTTAGTGTTTAGGGTTTAGGGTTTTTTAAGGTTTAGTGTTTAAGGTTTAGGTTTTAGGATTGTTTTGGGTTTAGTGTTTAGTGTTGTTTAGGGTATAGTGTTAATGGTTTAGGGTTTAGGGTTATTTAGGGTTTAGTGTTTAAAGTTTAGGGTATAGGGTTTTAGGGTTTAGTGTTTAGGGTTGTTTATGGTTTAGTGATTAGGGTTGTTTAGGGTTGTTTAGAGGTTAGTGTTTAGGGTTATTCAGGGTTTATGATTTAGGGTTGTTCAGGGTTTAGGATTTATGGTTGTTCAGGGTTTAGGATTTAGGGATTAAGGTTAAGGGGTTAGGGTTAGGTTTAGGGTTAGGGTTAGGGTTAGGGTTAGGGTTAGGGTTACGGCTAAGGTTAGGGTTAGGGTTAGGGTTATGGTTAGTGTTAGGATTAGGGTTAGGGTTAGGGTCAGGGTAATGTTTAGGGTTAGGGTTAGGGTTAGGGTTAGATTTAAGGTCAGGTTTAGGTTTATTGTTAGATTTAGGGTTTAGGGTTTAAGGTTTATGGTTTAGGATTGTTTAAGGTTTAGGGTGGATTAGGTTTAGGGTTTAGAGTTTAGTGTTATGGTTACGTTTAGTGTTAGGGTTAGGGTTAGGGTTAGGTTAGGGTTAGGGTTAGGGTAATGGTTAGAGTTAGGGTTAGGGTTAGGGTTAGGGTAAGGGTTAGGGGTTAGTATTAGGGTTAGGGTTAGGGTTAGGGTTAAGGTTAGGAGTTAGGGTTAGTGTTAGGGTTAGGGTTATTATTAGGGGGTTAGGTTTACGTTTAGGATTAGTGTTAGGGTTAGAATTAGAAATAGGGTTAGTGTTAGGATTATGGTCAGGGTTAGGTTTAGGGTTAGGGTTAGGGTTAGGGTCAGGGAGGGTTTAGGGTTAGGGTTAGGGTTAGGGTTAGATTTAGGGTTAGGTTTATGTTTATTGTTAGATTTAGGATTTAGGGTCTAAGGTTTATGGTTTAGGATTGTTTAAGGTTTAGGGTTGATTAGGTTTAGGGTTTAGAGTTTAGTGTTATGGTTACGGTTAGGGTTAGGGTTAGGGTTAGGATTAGGGTTAAGGTTAGGGTTAGGATTAGGTTTAGAGTTAGGGTTAGGGTTAGGGTTAGGGTTAGGGTTAGGGTTAGGGTTAGGATTAGGGTTAGGGTTAGGGTTAGGGTAAGGGTTAGGTGTTAGGGTTAGGGTTATGGTTATTTTTAGGTTTAGGGTTTAGGGTTTAGTGTTTAGGGTTTAAGGTTTAGGGTTTAGGATTGTTTAAGATTTAGGGTGGTTTAGGTTAAGGGTTTAGGGTTTAGACTTTAGGATTGTTTAAGGTTTAGGGTTCTTTAGGGTATAGTGTTTAGGGTTAAAAGTTTAGGGTTGTTTAGGCTTTAGTGTTTAGGGTTTAGGGTTGTTTAAGTTTTAGTGTTTAAGGTTTAGGTTTTAGGGTTGTTTTGGGTTAATGTTTAGTGTTGTTTAGGGTATAGTGTTAATGGTTTAGGGTTTAGGGTTATTTAGGGTTTAGTGTTTAAAGTTTAGGGTATAGGGTTGTTTAGGGTTTAGTGTTTAGGGTTGTTTATGGTTTAGTGATTAGGGTTGTTTAGGGTTGTTTAGAGGTTAGTGTTTAGGGTTATTCAGGATTTATGATTTAGGGTTGTTCAGGGTTTAGGATTTATGGTTGTTCAAGGTTTAGGATTTAGGGATTAAGGTTAAGGGGTTAGGGTTAGGTTTAGGGTTAGGGTTAGGGTTAGGGTTAGGGTTAGGGTTAGGGTTAAGTTTAGGGTTAGGGTTAGATTTAAGGTCAGGTTTAGGTTTATTGTTAGATTTAGGGTTTAGGGTTTAAGGTTTATGGTTTAGGATTGTTTAAGGTTTAGGGTGGATTAGGTTTACGGTTTAGAGTTTAGTGTTATGGTTATGGTTAGTGTTAGGGTTAGGGTTAGGGTTAGGGTTAGGGTTAGGATAATGGTTAGGGTTAGGGTTAGGGTTAGGTTTAGGGTTAGGGTTTTGGGTTAGGGTTAGTGTTAGGGTTAGGGTTATTATTAGGGGGTTAGGTTTAAGTTTAGGATTAGTGTTAGGGTTAGAATTAGAAATAGGGTTAGTGTAAGGATTATGGTCATGGTTAGGTTTAGGGTTAGGGTTAGGGTTAGGGTTAGGGTTAGGTTTAGGGTTAGGGTCAGGGAGGGTTTAGGGTTAGGGTTAGGGTTAGGGTTAGATTTAGGGTTAGGTTTAGGTTTATTGTTAGATTTAGGATTTAGGGTCTAAGGTTTATGGTTTAGGATTGTTTAAGTTTTATGGTGGATTAGGTTTAGGGTTTAGAGTTTAGTGTTATGGTTACGGTTAGGGTTAGGGTTAGGGTTAGGGTTAGGGTTAGGATTAGGGTTAAGGTTAGGGTTAGGATTAGGTTTAGGGTTAGAGTTAGGGTTAGGGTTAGGGTTAGGGTTAGGATTAGGGTTAGGGTTAGGGTTAGGGTAAGGGTTAGGGGTTAGGGTTAGGGTTATGGTTATTGTTAGGTTTAGGATTTAGGGTTTAGTGTTTAGGGTTTAAGGTTTAGGGTTTAGGATTGTTTAAGATTTAGAGTGGTTTAGGTTAAGGGTTTAGGGTTTAGAGTTTAGGATTGTTTAAGGTTTAGGGTTGTTTAGGGTATAGTGTTTAGGGTTAAAAGTTTAGGGTTATTTAGGGTTTAGTGTTTAGGGTTTAGGGTTGTTTAAGGTTTAGTGTTTAAGCTTTATGTTTTAGGGTTGTTTTGGGTTTAGTGTTTAGTGTTGTTTAGGGTATAGTGTTAATGTTTTAGGGTTTAGGGTTATTTAGGGTTTAGTGTTTACAGTTTAGGGTATAGGGTTTTAGGGTTTAGTGTTTAGTGTTGTTTATGGTTTAGTGATTAGGGTTGTTTAGGGTTGTTTAGAGGTTAGTGTTTAGGGTTATTCAGGGTTTATGATTTAGGGTTGTTCAGGGTTTAGGATTTATGGTTGTTCAGGGTTTAGGATTTAGGGATTAAGGTTAAGGGGTTAGGGTAAGGGTTAGGGTTAGGGTTAGCATTAGGGTTAGAGTTAGGGTTAGAGTTAGGGTTATGGGGTTATATTAGGCTTAAGGTTAGGGTTAGGGTTATGGGGTTAAGGTTAGGGTTGGGGTTAGGGTTAGGTTTAGGTTTAGGGTTAGGGTTAGGGTTATGGTTATTCTTAGATTTATGGTTTAAAATTTAGGGTTTATGGTTTAAGGTTTAGGTTTTGGATTGTTTAAGTTTTAGGGTGGTTTAGGTTTAGGGTACAGAATTTAGCGTTTAAGATTGTTTAATGGTTAGGGTTGTTTAGGTTTTAGCGTTTAGAGTTGTTTAGGGTTTTTTTGGGTTGTTTATAATTTAGTGTTGAGGGTTGTTCAGGATTTATGATTTAGAATATTTTAAGGTTTAGGGTTTAAGGTTGTATAGTGTTTTAGGGTTTAGGGTATAATGTTTAGGGTTAAGGGTTTAGGGTTATTTAGGGTATAGTGTTAATGGTTTTAGGGTTTAGGCTTGTTTAGGGTTTAGTGTTTAGGGTTTAGGGTTTAGGGTTTAGGGTTTTTTAGCGTTTAGTGTTTATAGTTTAGGGTTTAGGGTGCTTTTGGAATTAGTGTTTAGGGTTTTTCGGGGTTTAGGGTTTAGGATTTAGGGTGTTAGGGTTAGTGTTAGGGTTAGGTTTAAGGTTAAGGTGAGGGTTAGGGTGAGGGTTAAGGTTAGGGTTAGGGTTAAGGTTAGTGTTAGTGTTAGAATAAGGGTTAGGGTTAGGGATAGGGTTAGGGTTAGGGTTAGGGTTAGGGTTAAGGTTATTGTTAGGGTTAGGGTTAGGGTTAGGGGTTTGGGTTAGGGTTAGTGTTAGGGGTTTAAGGTTAAGGTTAGGGTTAGGGTTAGGGTTAGGGTTAGGTTTAGTGTTAGGGTTATTATTAGGGGTTTAGGTTTTAGTTTAGGATTAGTGTTAGGGTTAGAATTAGAAATAGGGTTAGTGTTAGGATTAGGGTCAGGGTTAGGTTTAGAAATATGGTTAGGGTTAGGGTTAAGGGTAGGGTTAGGGTTAGGGTTAGAATTAAAGTTTAGGGTTTAGTGTTAGGATTAGGGATAGTGTGAGGTTTAAGGTTAGGTTTAGGGTTAGGGTTAGGGTTAGTGTTTGGGTTATGATTAGTGTTAGGATTAGGATTAGGGTCAGGGTCAGGTTTATGTTTAGGGTTAGGGTTAGGGTTAGGGTTAGATTTAGGGTTAGGTATAGGTTTATTGTTAGATTTAGGGTTTAGGGTTTAAGGTTTATGGTTTAGGATTGTTTAAGGTTTAGGGTGGATTAGGTTTAGGGTTTAAAGTTTAGTATTATGGTTACGGTTAGGGTTAGGGTTAGGGTTAGAGTTAGGGTTAGGGTTAGGGTTAGGGTTAGTGGTTAGGGTTAGGGTTAGTGTTAGGGGTTAGGGGTTAGTGTTAGGGTTAGGGTTAGGGTTAGGGTTAGGGTTAGGGTTAGGGTTAGGTTTAGTGTTAGGGTTATTATTAGGGGGTTAGGTTTTAGTTAAGGATTAGTGTTAGGGTTAGAATTAGAAATAGGGTTAGTGTTAGGATTAGGGTCAGGGTTATGTTTAGGGATAGGGTTAGGGTTAGGGTTAAGGGTAAGGTTAGGGTTAGGATTAGATTTAAAGTTTAGGGTTAAGTGTGAGGATTAGGGATAGTGTGAGGTTTAGGGTAAGGTTTAGGGTTAGGGTTAGGGTTAGTGTTTGGGTTATGATTAGTTTTAGGATTAGGGTTAGGGTTAGGGTCAGGTTTAGGTTTAGGGTTAGGGTTAGGGTTAGGGTTATATTTAAGATTAGGTTTAGGTTTATTGTTAGATTTAGGGTTTAGGGTTTAAGGATTATGGTTTAGGATTGTTTAAGGTTTAGGGTGTTTTAGGTTTAGGGTTTAGAGTTTAGTATTATGGTTACGGTTAGGGTTAGGGTTAGGGTTAGAGTTAGGGTTAGGGTTAGGGTTAGGGTTAGGGTTAAGATTAGGGTTAGTGTTAGGGTTAGGGTTATGGTTAGTGTTAGGATTAGTGTTAGGTTTAGGGTCAGGGTTAGGTTTAGGGTTAGGGATAGGGTTAGGGTTAGATTTAGGGTTAGGTTTAGGTTTATTGTTAGATTTAGGGTTTAGGGTTTAAGGTTTATGGTTTAGGATTGTTTAAGGTTTAGGGTGGATTAGGTTTAGGGTTTAGAGTTTAGTGTTATGGTTACGGTTAGGGTTAGGGTTAGGGATGGGGTTATGGTTAGGGTTAGGGTTATGGTAAGGGTTAGGGTTAGGGTTAGGGTTAGGGTTAGGGTAAAAGTTAGGGGGTTAGTGTTAGGGTTTGGGTTAGGGTTAGGGTTAGGGTTAGGTTAGGGTTAGGGTTAGGGTTAGGGTTAGGGGTTAGTGTTAGTGTTACGGTTAGGGTTATTATTAGGGGGTTAGGTTTAAGTTTAGGATTACTGTTAGGGTTAGAATTAGAAATAGGTTTAGTGTTAGGATTAGGGTCAGGGTTAGGTTTAGGGTTAGGGTTAGGGTTAGGGTTAGGGTTAGGGTCAGGGAGGGTTTAGGGTTAGGGTTAGATTTAGGGTTAGGTTTAGGTTTATTGTTAGATTTAGGGTTTAGGGTCTACGGTTTATGGTTTAGGATTGTTTAAGTTTTAGGGTGGTTTAGGTTTAGGGTTTAGAGGTTAGTGTTATGGTTAAGGTTAGGGTTAGGGTTAGGGTTAGGGTTAGGATTAGGGTTAAGGTTAGGGTTAGGGTTAGGTTTAGGGTTAGGGTTAGGGTTAGGGTTAGGGTTAGGGTTACGGTTAGGGTTAGGGTTAGGGTTAGGTTTAGGGTTAGGGTTAAAGTTAGGGTTAGGGTAAGGTTTAGGGGTTAGTGTTAAGGTTATGGTTAAGGTTAGGGTTAGGGTTAAGGTTAGGGTTAGGGTTAGGGTTAGTGTTAAGGTTAGGGTTAAGGTTAGGGTTAGGGTAAGGTTAGGGTTAGGGTTAGGGTTAGGGTTAGGGGTTAGGGTTAGGGTTAGTGTTAGGGGTTAGGGGTTAGGGTTAGGGTTAGGGTTAGGGTTAGGGTTAGGGTTAGGGTTAGGGTGAGGGTTAGGGTTAGGGTTATGTGGTTATGTTAGGCTTAAGGTTAGGGTTAGGGTGATGGGGTTAAGGTTAGGGTTGGGGTTAGGGTTAGGTTTAGGTTTAGGGTTAGGGTTAGGGTTATGGTTATTCTTAGATTTATGGTTTAAAATTTAGGGTTTATGGTTTAAGGTTTAGGGTTTAGGATTGTTTAAATTTTAGGGTGGTTTAGGTTTAGGGTATAGGGTTTAGCGTTTAAGATTGTTTAATATTTAGGGTTGTTTAGGTTTTAGCGTTTAGAGTTGTTTAGGGTTTTTTAGGTTTGTTTATGATTTAGTGTTTAGGGTTGTTCAGGATTTATGATTTAGGATATTTTAAGGTTTAGGGTTTAAGGTTGTATAGTGTTTTAGGGTTTAGTGTATAATGTTTAGGGTTAAGGGTTTAGGGTTGATTAGGGTATAGTGTTAATGATTTTAGGGTTTAGGCTTGTTTAGTGTTTAGTGTTTAGGGTTTAGGGTTTAGGGTTTTTTAGCGTTTAGTGTTTAGAGTTTAGGGTTTAGGGTGCTTTTGGAATTAGTTTTAGGGTTTTTCGGGGTTTAGGGTTTAGGATTTAGGGTGTTAGGGTTAGTGTTAGGGTTAGGTTTAAGGTTAAGGTGAGGGTTAGGGTGAGGGTTAAGGTTAGGGTTAGGGTTAAGGTTAGTGTTAGTGTTAGGGTAAGGGTTAGGGTTAGGGATAGGGTTAGGGTTAGGGTTAGGGTTAGGGTTAAGGTTAGGGTTAGGGTTAGGGTTAGGGTTAGGGGTTAGTGTTAGGGTTAGTGTTAGGGGTTATGGGTTAGTGTTAGGGTTAGGGTTAGGGTTAGGGTTAGGGTTAGGTTTAGTGTTAGGGTTATTATTAGGGGGTTAGGTTTTAGTTTAGGATTAGTGTTAGGGTTAGAATTAGAAATAGGGTTAGTGTTAGGATTAGGGTCAGGGTTAGGTTTAGGGATATGGTTAGGGTTAGGGTTAAAGGTAGAGTTAGGGTTAGGGTTAGATTTAAAGTTCAGGGTTTAGTGTTAGGATTAGGGATAGTGTGAGGTTTAGGGTTAGGTTTAGAGTTAGGGTTAGGTTTAGTGTTTGGGTTATGATTAGTGTTATTATTAGGGTTAGGGTTAGGGTCAGGTTTAGGTTTAAAGTTAGGGATAGGGTTAGGGTTAGATTTAGGGTTAGGTTTAGGTTTATTGTTAGATTTAGGGTTTAGGATTTAAGGTTTAAGGTTTAGGATTGTTTAAGGTTTAGGGTAGATTAGGTTTAGGGTTTAGACTTTAGTATTATGGTTACGGTTAGGGTTAGGGTTAGGGTTAGAGTTAGGGTTAGGGTTAGGGTTAGGGTTAGGGTTAGGGTTAAGGTTAGGGTTAATGTTAGGGTTAGGGTTAGGGTAAAAGTTAGGGGGTTAGTGTTAGGGTTAGGGTTAGGGTTAGGGTTAGGGTTAGGGTTAGGTTAGGGTTAGGGTTAGGGTTAGGGTTAGGGTTAGGGGTTAGTGTTAGTGTTAGGGTTAGGGTTATTATTAGGGGGTTAGGTTTAAGTTTAGGATTAGTGTTAGGGTTAGAATTAGAAATAGGGTTAGTGTTAGGATTTGGGTCAGGATTAGGTTCAGGGTTAGGGTTAGGGTTAGGGTTAGGGTTAGGGTCAGGGAGGGTTTAGGTTTAGGATTAGGGTTAGGGTTAGATTTAGGGTTAGGTTTAGGTTTATTGTTAGATTTAGGATTTAGGGTCTAAGGTTTATGGTTTAGGATTGTTTAAGGTTTAGGGTGGATTAGGTTTAGGGTTTAGAGTTTAGTGTTATGGTTACGGTTAGGGTTAGGGTTAGGGTTAGGGTTAGGGTTAGGGTTAGGGTTAGGGTTAGGGTAATGGTCAGGGTTAGGGTTAGGGTTAGGGTAAGGGTTAGGGGTTAGTGTTAGGGTTAGGGTTAGGGTTAGGGTTAGGGTTAGGGTTAGGGTTAGGATTATGGTTATTCTTAGATTTATGGTTTAAAATTTAGGGTTTATGGTTTAAGGTTTAGGGTTTAGGATTGTTTAAGTTTTAGGGTGGTTTATGTTTAGGGTATAGGGTTTAGCGTTTAAGATTGTTTAATGTTTAGGGTTGTTTAGGTTTAGTGTTTAGAGTTGTTTAGGGTTTTTTAGGGTTGTTTATGATTTAGTGTTTAGGGTTGTTCAGGATTTATGATTTAGGATATTTTAAGGTTTAGGGTTTAAGGTTGTATAGTGTTTTAGGGTTTAGGGTATAATGTTTAGTGTTAAGGGTTTAGGGTTGTTTAGGGTATAGTGTTAATGGTTTTAGGGTTTAGGCTTGTTTAGGGTTTAGTGTTTAGGGTTTAGGGTTTAGGGTTTTTTAGCGTTTAGTGTTTATAGTTTAGGGTTTAGGGTGCTTTTGGAATTAGTGTTTAGGGTTTTTCGGGGTTTAGGGCTTAGGATTTAGGGAGTAAGGGTTAGTGTTAGGGTTAGGTTTAGGGTTAAGGTGAGGGTTAGGGTGAGGGTTAAGGTTAGGGTTAGGGTTAATGTTAGTGTTAGTGTTAGAATAAGGGTTAGGGTTAGGGATAGGTTTATGGTTAGGGTTAGGGTTAGGGTTAAGGTTAGGGTTAGGGTTAGGGTTAGGGTTAGGGGTTTGGGTTAGGGTTAGTGTTAGGGGTTAGGGGTTAGTGTTAGGGTTAGGGTTAGGGTTAGGGTTAGGGTTAGGTTTAGTGTTAGGGTTATTATTAGGGTGTTAGGTTTTAGTTTAGGATGAGTGTTAGGGTTAGAATTAGAAATAGGGTTAGTGTTAGGATTAGGGTCAGGGTTAGGTTTAGAAATATGGTTAGGGTTAGGGTTAAGGGTAGGGTTAAAGTTAGGGATAGAATTAAAGTTTAGGGTTTAGTGTTAGGATTAGGGATAGTGTGAGGTTTAGGGTTACGTTTAGGGTTAGGTTTAGGGTTAGTGTTTGGGTTATGATTAGTGTTAGGATTAGGATTAGGGTTAGGGTAAGGTTTATGTTTAGGGTTAGGGTTAGGGTTAGGGTTAGGGTTAGATTTAGGGTTAGGTTTAGGTTTATTGTTAGATTTAGGGTTTAGGGTTTAAGGTTTATGGTTTAGGATTGTTTAAGTTTAAGGGTGGATTAGGTTTAGGGTTTAGAGTTTAGTATTATGGTTACGGTTATGGTTAGGGTTAGGGTTAGAGTTAGGGTTAGGGTTAGGGTTAGGGTTAGGGTTAAGGTTAGGGTTAGTGTTAGGGTTAGGGTTATGGTTAGTGTTAGGATTAGGGTTAGGGTTAGGGTCAGGGTTAGGTTTAGGGTTAGGGATAGGGTTTGGGTTAGATATAGGGTTAGGTTTAGGTTTATTGTTAGATTTAGGGTTTAGGGTTTAAGGTTTATGGTTTTGGATTGTTTAAAGTTTAGGGTGGATTAGGTTTAGGGTTTAGAGTTTAGTGTTATGGTTACGGTTAGGGTTAGAGTTAGGGATGGAGTTAGGTTTAGGGTTAGGGTTATGGTAAGGGTTAGGTTTAGGGTTAGGGTTAGGGTTAGGGTAAAAGTTAGGGGGTTAGTGTTAGGGTTTGTGTTAGGGTTAGGGTTAGGGTTAGGGTTAGGGTTAGGTTAGGGTTAGGGTTAGGGTTAGGGTTAGGGTTAGGTTAGGGTTAGGGTTAGGGTTAGGGTTAGGGTTAGGTTTAAGGGTTAGGGTTAGTGAAAGGGTTAGGGTTATAATTAGGGGGTTAGGTTTAAGTTTATGATTAGTGTTAGGGTTAGAATTAGAAATAGGGTTAGTGTTAGGATTAGGGTCAGTGTTAGGTTTAGGGTTAGGGTTAGGGTTAGGGTCAGGCAGGGTTTAGGGTTAGGGTTAGGGTTAGGGTTAGATTTAGGGTTAGGTTTAGGTTTATTGTTAGATTTAGGATTTAGGGTCTAAGGTTTATGGTTTAGGATTGTTTAAGGTTTAGGGTGGATTAGGTTTAGGGTTTAGAGTTTAGTGTTATGGTTACGGTTAGGGTTAGGATTAGGGTTAGGATTAGGGTTAAGATTAGGGTTAGGATTAGGTTTAGGGTTAGGGATAGGGTTAGCGTTAGGGTTAGGGTTAGGGTTAGGGTTAGGGTTAGGATTAGGTTTAGGGTTAGGGTTACGGTTAGGGTTAGGGTTAGGGTTAGGATTAGGGTTAAGGTTAGGGTTATGTTTAGGTTTAGGGTTAGGGTTAGGGTTAGAGTTAGGGTTAGGTTTAGGATTAGGGTTAGGGTTAGGTTTAGGGTAAGGGTTAGGGGTTAGGGTTAGGGTTATGGTTATTGTTAGGTTTAGGGTTTAGAGTTTAGTGTTTACGGTTTAAGGTTTAGGGTTTAGGATTGTTTATGATTTAGGGTGGTTTAGGTTAAGGGTTTAGGGTTTAGAGTTTAGGATTGTTTAAGGTTTAGGTTTGTTTAAGGTATAGTGTTTAGGGTTAAAAGTTTAGGGTTGTTTAGGGTTTAGTGATTAGGGTTTAGGGTTGTTTAAGGTTTAGTGTTTAAGGTTTAGGTTTTAGGGTTGTTTTGGGTTTAGTGTTTAGTGTTGTTTAGGGTATAGTGTTAATGGTTTAGGGTTTAGGGTTATTTAGGGTTTAGTGTTTAAGGTTTAAGGTATAGGGTTGTTTAGGGTTTAGTGTTTAGGGTTGTTTATGGTTTAGTGATTAGGGTTGTTTAGGGTTGTTTAGAGGTTAGTGTTTAGGGTTATTCAGGGTTTATGATTTAGGGTTGTTCAGGGATTAGGATTTATGGTTGTTCAGGGTTTAGGATTTAGGGATTAAGGTTAAGGGGTTAGGGTTAGGGTTAGGGTTAGGGTTAGCATTAGGGTTAGAGTTAGGGTTAGAGTTAGGGTTATGGGGTTATGTTAGGCTTAAGGTTAGGGTTAGGGTTATGGGGTTAAGGTTAGGGTTGGGGTTAGGGTTAGGTTAGGTTTAGGGTTAGGGTTAGGGTTATGGTTATTCTTAGATTTATTGTTTAAAATTTAGGGTTTATGGTTTAAGGTTTAGGATTTAGGATTGTTTAAGTTTTAGGGTGGTTTAGGTTTAGGGTATAGAATTTAGCGTTTCAGATTGTTTAATGGTTAGGGTTGTTTAGGTTTTAGCGTTTAGAGTTGTTTAGGGTTTTTTAGGGTTGTTTATGATTTTGTGTAGGGTTGTTCAGGATTTATGATTTAGGATATTTTAAGGTTTAGGGTTTAAGGTTGTATAGTGTTTTAGGGTTTAGGGTATAATGTTTAGTGTTAAGGGTTTAGGGTTGTTTAGGGTATAGTGTTAATGGTTTTAGGGTTTAGGCTTGTTTAGGGTTTAGTGTTTAGGGTTTAGGGTTTAGGGTTTTTTAGTGTTTAGTGTTTATAGTTTAGGGTTTAGGGTGCTTTTGGAATTAGTGTTTAGGGTTTTTCGGGGTTTAGGGTTTAGGATTTAGGGTGTTAGGGTTAGTGTTAGGGTTAGGTTTAGGGTTAAGGTGAGGGTTAGGGTGAGGGTTAAGGTTAGGGTTAGGGTTAAGGTTAGTGTTAGTGTTAGGGTAAGGGTTAGGGTTAGGGATAGGGTTAGGGTTTGGGTTAGGGTTAGGGTTAAGGTTAGGGTTAGGGTTACGGTTAGGGTTAGGTTTAGGGTTAGGCTTAGGGTTAGGGTTAGGGGTTAGGGTTAGGGTTAGTGTTAGGGGTTAGGGGTTAGTGTTAGGGTTACGGTTAGGGTTAGGGTTAGGGTTAGGTTTAGTGTTAGGGTTATTATTAGGGGGTTAGGTTTTAGTTAAGGATTAGTGTTAGGGTTAGATTTAGAAATAGGGTTAGTGTTAGGATTAGGGTCAGTGTTAGGTTTAGAAATAGGGTTAGGGTTAGGGTTAAGGGTAGGGTTAGGGTTAGGATTAGATTTAAAGTTTAGGGTTTAGTGTTAGGATTAGGAATAGTGTGAGGTTTAGGGTTAGGTTTAGGGTTAGCGTTAGGGTTAGTGTTTGGGTTATGATTAGTGTTAGGATTAGGGTTAGGGTTAGGGTCAGGTTTAGGTTTAGGGTTAGGGTTAGAATTAGGGTTAGATTTAGGGTTAGGTTTAGGTTTATTGTTAGATTTAGGGTTTAGGGTTTAAGGTTTATGGTTTAGGATTGTTTAAGGTTTAGGGTGGATTAGGTTTAGGGTTTAAAGTTTAGTATTATGGTTACGGTTAGGGTTAGGGTTAGGGTTAGAGTTAGGTTTAGGGTTATTGTTAGGGTTAGGGTTAGGGTTAAGGTTAGGGTTAGTGTTAGGTTTAGGGTTATGGTTAGTGTTAGGATTAGGGTTAGGGTTAGGGTCAGGGTTAGGTTTAGGGTTAGGGATAGGGTTAGTTTTAGATTTAGGGTTAGGTTTAGGTTTATTGTTAGATTTAGGGTTTAGGGTTTAAGGTTTATGGTTTAGGATTGTTTAAGGTTTAGGGTAGATTAGGTTTAGGGTTTAGAGTTTAGTGTTATGGTTACGGTGAGGGTTAGGGTTAGGGAATGGGTTAGGGTTAGGGTTAGGGTTATGGTAAGGGTTAG
>NC_137978.1:2342500-2345000 GCF_963924665.1 Micromys minutus
TTTTAAGGTTTAGGGTTTAAGGTTGTATAGTGTTTTAGGGTTTAGTGTATAATGTTTAGGGTTAAGGGTTTAGGGTTGTTTAGGGTATAGTGTTAATGATTTTAGGGTTTAGGCTTGTTTAGTGTTTAGTGTTTAGGGTTTAGGATTTAGGGTTTTTTAGCGTTTAGTGTTTATAGTTTAAAGTTAAGGGTGCTTTTGGAATTAGTGTTTAAGGTTTTTCGGGGTTTAGGGTTTAGGATTTAGGGTGTTAGGGTTAGTGTTAGGGTTAGGTATAGGGTTAAGGTGAGGGTTAGGGTGAGGGTTAAGGTTAGGGTTAGGGTTAAGGTTAGTGTTAGTGTTAGGGTAAGGGTTAGGGTTAGGGATAGGGTTAGGGTTAGGTTTAGGGTTAGGGTTAAGGTTAGGGTTAGGGTTAGGGTTAGGGTTAGGGTTAGGGGTTAGGGTTAGGGTTAGTGTTAGGGGTTAGGGGTTAGTGTTAGGGTTAGGGTTAGGGTTAGGGTTAGGTTTAGTGTTAGGGTTATTATTAGGGGGTTAGGTTTTAGTTTAGGATTAGTGTTAGGGTTAGAATTAGAAATAGGGTTAGTGTTAGGATTAGGGTCAAGGTTAGGTTTAGGGATATGGTTAGGGTTAGGGTTAAGGGTAGGGTTAGGGTTAGGGTTAGATTTAAAGGTTAGGGTTTAGTGTTAAGATTAGGGAAAGTGTGAGGTTTACGGTTAGGTTTAGGGTTAGGGTTAGGGATAGTGTTTGGGTTATGATTAGTGTTATTATTAGGGTTAGGGTTAGGGTCAGGTTTAGGTTTAGGTTTAGGGTTAGGGTTAGGGTTAGATTTAGGGTTAGGTTTAGGTTTATTGTTAGATTTAGGGTTTAGGGTTTAAGGTTTAAGGTTTAGGATTGTTTAAGGTTTAGGGTAGATTAGGTTTAGGGTTTAGAGTTTAGTATTATGGTTACGGTTAGGGTTAGGGTTAGGGTTAGAGTTAGGGTTAGGGTTAGGGTTAGGGTTAGGGTTAGGGTTAAGGTTAGGCTTAATGTTAGGGTTAGGGTTATGGTTAGTGTTAGGATTAGGGTTAGGGTTAGGGTCAGGGTTAGGTTTAGGGTTAGGGATAGGCTTAGGGTTAGATTTAGGTTTAGGTTTAGGTTTATTGTTAGATTTAGGGTTTAGGGTTTAAGGTTTATGGTTTAGGATTGTTTAAGGTTTAGGGTGGATTAGGTTTAGGGTTTAGAGTTTAGTGTTATGGTTACGGTTAGGGTTAGGGTTAGGGATGGGGTTAGGGTTAGGGTTAGGGTTATGGTAAGGGTTAGGGTTAGGGTTAGGGTTAGGGTTAGGGTTATGGTAAAAGTTAGGGGGTTAGTGTTAGGGTTTGGGTTAGGGTTAGGGTTAGGGTTAGGTTTAGGTTAGGGTTAGGGTTAGGGTTAGTGTTAGGGTTAGGGTTATTATTAGGGGGTTAGGTTTAAGTTTAGGATTAGTGTTAGAGTTAGAGTTAGAAATAGGGTTAGTGTTAGGATTAGGGTCAGGGTTAGGTTTAGGGTTAGGGTTAGGGTTAGGGTTAAAGTCAGGGCGGGTTTAGGGTTAGGGTTAGGGTTAGGGTTAGATTTAGGGTTAGGTTTAGGTTTATTGTTAGATTTAGGATTTAGGGTCTAAGTTTTATGGTTTAGGATTTTTTAAGGTTTAGGGTGGATTAGGTTTACGGTTTAGAGTTTAGTGTTATGGTTACGGTTAGGGTTAGGGTTAGGGTTAGGATTAGGATTAGGGTTAGGGTTAGGGTTAGGATTAGGTTTAGGGTTAGGGTTAGGGTTAGGGTTAGGGTTAGGGTTAGGGTTAGGGTTAGGGTTAGGGTTAGGGTAAGGGTTAGGGGTTAGGGTTAGGGTTATGGTTATTGTTAGGTTTAGGGTTTAGGGTTTAGTGTTTAGGGTTTAAGGTTTAGGGTTTAGGATTGTTTAAGATTTAGGGTGGTTTACGTTAAGGGTTTAGGGTTTAGAGTTTAGGATTGTTTAAGGTTTAGGGTTGTTTAGGGTATAGAGTTTAGGGTTAAAAGTTTAGGGTTGTTTAGGGTTTAGTGTTTAGGGTTTAGGTTTGTTTAAGGTTTAGTGTTTAAGGTTTAGGTTTTAGGGTTGTTTTGGGTTTAGTGTTTAGTGTTGTTTAGGGTATAGTGTTAATGGTTTAGGGTTTAGGGTTATTTAGGGTTTAGTGTTTAAGGTTTAGGGTATAGGGTTGTTTAGTGTTTAGTGTTTAGGGTTGTTTATGGTTTAGTGATTAGGGCTGTTTAGGGTTGTTTAGAGGTTAGTGTTTAGGGTTATTCAGGGTTTATGATTTAGGGTTGTTCAGGGTTTAGGATTTATGGTTGTTCAGGTTTTAGGATTTAGGGATTAAGGTTAATGGGTTAGGGTTAGGGTTAGGGTTAGGGTTAGCATTAGGGTTAGAGTTAGGGTTAGAGTTAGGGTTAGAGTTAGGGTTATGGGGTTATGTTAGGCTTAAGGTTAGGGTTAGGGTTATGGGTTTAAGGTT
>NC_137978.1:2350000-2357500 GCF_963924665.1 Micromys minutus
TAGGGTTAAGGTTAGGGTTAGGGTTAGGGTTATAGTTAGTGTTAGGATTAGGGTTAGGGTTATGGTCAGGGTTAGGTTTAGGGTTAGGGTTAGGGTTAGATTTAGGGTCAGGTTTAGGTTTATTGTTAGATTTAGGGTTTAGGGTTTAAGGTTTATGGTTTAGGATTGTTTAAAGTTTAGGGTGGATTAGGTTTAGGGTTTAGAGTTTAGAGTTATGGTTATGGTTAGTGTTAGGGTTAGGGTTAGGGTTAGGGTTAGGGTTAGGGTTAGGGTTAGGGTTAGGGTTAGGGTAATGGTTAGGGTTAGGGTTAGGGTTAGGGTTAGGGTAAAGGTTAGGGGTTAGTGTTAGGGTTAGGGTTAGGGTTAGGTTAGGGTTAGGGTTAGGGTTAGGGTTAGGGTTAGGGGTTAGGGTTAGTGTTAGGGTTAGGGTTATTATTAGGGGGTTAGGTTTAAATTTAGGATTAGTGTTAGGGTTAGAATTAGAAATAGCGTTAATGTTAGGATTAGGGTCAGGGTTAGGTTTAGGGTTAGGGTTAGGGTTAGGGTTAGATTTAGGGTCAGGTTTAGGTTTATCGTTAGATTTAGGGTTTAGGGTTTAAGGTTTATGGTTTAAGATTGTTTAAGGTTTAGGGTGGATTAGGTTTAGGGTTTAGAGTTTAGTTTTATGGTTACGGTTAGTGTTAGGGTTAGGGTTAGGGTTAGGGTTAGGGTTAGGGTTAGGGTAATGGTTAGGGTTAGGGTTAGGGTTAGGGTTAGGGTAAGGGTTAAGGTTAGGGGCTAGGGTTAGTGTTAGGGTTAGGGTTATTATTAGGGGGTTAGGTTTAAGTTTGGGATTAGTGTTAGGGTTAGAATTAGAAATAGGGTTAGTGTTAGGATTAGGGTCAGGGTTAGGTTTAGCGTTAGGGTTAGGGTTAGGGTTAGGGTTATGGTTAGGGTTAGATTTAGGGTTAGGTTTAGTTTTATTGTTAGATTTAGGATTTAGGGTCTAAGGTTTATGGTTTAGGATTGTTTAAGGTTTAGGGTGGATTAGGTTTAGGGTTTAGAGTTTAGTGTTATGGTTACGGTTAGGGTTAGGGTTAGGGTTAGGGTTAGGATTAGGGTTAAGGTTAGGGTTAGGATTAGGTTTAGAGTTAGGGTTAGGGTTAGGGTTAGGGTTAGGGTTAGGGTTAGGGTTAGGGTTAGGGTTAGGGTTAGGGTTAGGGTTAGGGTTAGGGTAAGGGTTAGGGGTTAGGATTAGGGTTATGGTTATTGTTAGGTTTAGGGTTTAGGGTTTAGTGTTTAGGGTTTAAGGTTTAGGGTTTAGGATTGTTTAAGATTTTGGGTGGTTTAGGTTAAGGGTTTAGGGTTTAGACTTTAGGATTGTTTAAGGTTTAGGGTTGTTTAGGGTATAGTGTTTAGGGTTAAAAGTTTAGGGTTCTTTAGGCTTTAGTGTTTAGGGTTTAGGGTTGTTTAAGTTTTAGTGTTTAAGGTTTAGGCTTTAGGGTTGTTTTGGTTTAATGTTTAGTGTTTTTTAGGGTATAGTGTTAATGGTTTGAGGTTTACGGTTATTTAGGTTATAGTGTTTTAGGTTTAGGGTATAGGGTTGTTTAGGGTTTAGTGTTTAGGTTTGTTTATGGTTTAGTTTAGGGTTGTTTAGGGTTGTTTAGAGGTTATTGTTTAGGGTTATTCAGGGTTTATGATTTAGGGTTGTTCAGGGTTTAGGATTTATGGTTGTTCTGGGTTTAGGATTTAGGGATTAAGGTTAAGGGGTTAGGGTTAGGGTTAGGGTTAGGGTTAGGGTTAGGGTTAGGGTTAGGGTTAGGGTTAGAGTTAGGGTTAGGGTTAGAGTTAGGGTTAGGGTTAGGGTTAGGGTTATGGTTAGTGTTAGGATTAGGGTTAGGGTTAGGGTCAGGGTTAGGTTTAGGGTTAGGGTTAAGGTTAGGGTTAGATTTAGGGTCAGGTTTAGGTTTATTGTTAGATTTAGGGTTTAGGGTTTAAGGTTTATGGTTTAGGATTGTTTAAGGTTTAGGGTGGATTAGGTTTAGGGTTTAGAGTTTAGTGTTATGGTTATGGTTAGTGTTAGGGTTAGGGTTAGGGTTAGGGTTAGGTTTAGGGTAATAGTTAGGGTTAGGGTTAGAGTTAGGGTTAGGGTAAGGGTTAGGGGTTAGTGTTAGGATTAGGGTTAGGGTTAGGTTAGTGTTAGTGTTAGGGTTAGGGTTAGGGTTAGGGGTTAGGGTTAGTGTTAGGGTTAGAATTAGAAATAGGGTTAGTGTTAGGATTAGGGTCAGGGTTAGGTTTAGGGTTAGGGTTAGGGTTAGGGTTAGGGTTAGGGTTAGGGTTAGGGTCAGAGAGGGTTTAGGGTTAGGGTTAGGGTTAGGGTTAGATTTGGGGTTAGGTTTAGGTTTATTGTTAGATTTAGGATTTAGGGTCTAAGGTTTCTGGTTTAGGATTGTTTAAGGTTTAGGGTGGATTAGGTTTAGGGTATAGAGTTTAGTGTTATGGTTACGGTTAGGGTTAGGGTTAGGGTTAGGGTTAGGATTAGGGTTAAGGTTAGGGTTAGGATTAGGTTTAGGATTAGGGTTAGGGTTAGGGTTAGGGTTAGGGTTAGGGTTAGGGTTAGGGTTAGGGTTAGGGTTAGGATTAGGTTTAGGTTTAGGGTTAGGGTAAGGGTTAGGGGTTAGGGTTAGGGTTATTGTTATTGCTGGTTTAGGGTTTAGGGTTTAGTGTTTAGGGTTTAAGGTTTAGGGTTTAGGATTGTTTAAGATTTAGGGTGGTTTAGGTTAAGGGTTTAGGGTTTAGAGTTTAGGATTGTTTAAGGTTTAGGGTTGTTTAGGGTATAGTGTTTAGGGTTAAAAGTTTAGGGTTGTTTAGGGTTTAGTGTTTTGGGTTTAGGGTTGTTTAAGGTTTAGTGTTTAAGGTTTAGGTTTTAGGGTTGTTTTGGGTTTAGTGTTTAGTGTTGTTTAGGGTATAGTGTTAATGGTTTAGGGTTTAGGGTTATTTAGCGTTTAGTGTTTAAGGTTTAGGGTATAAAGTTGTTTAGGGTTTAGTGTTTAGGGTTGTTTATGGTTTAGTGATTAGGGTTGTTTAGGGTTGTTTAGAGGTTTGTGTTTAGGGTTATTCAGGGTTTATGATTTAGGGTTGTTCAGGGTTTAGGATTTATGGTTGTTCAGGGTTTAGGATTTAGGGATTAAGGTTAAGGGGTTAAGGTTAGGGTTAGGGTTAGGGTTAGGGTTAGCATTAGGGTTAGATGTTAGGGTTAGAGTTAAGGTTATGGGGTTATGTTAGGCTTAAGGTTAGGGTTAGGGTTATGGGTTTAAGGTTAGGGTTGGGGTTAGGGTTAGGTTTAGGTTTAGGGTTAGGGTTAGGGTTATGGTTATTCTTAGATTTATGGTTTAAAATTTAGGGTTTATGGTTTAAGGTTTAGGGTTTAGGATTGTTTAAGTTTTAGGGAGGTTTAGGTTTAGGGTATAGGGTTTAGCGTTTAAGATTGTTTAATGTTTAGGGTTGTTTAGGTTTTAGCGTTTAGAGTTGTTTAGGGTTTTTTAGGGTTGTTTATGATTTAGTGTTTAGGGTTGTTCAGGATTTATGATTTAGGATATTTTAAGGTTTAGGGTTTAAGGTTGTATAGTGTTTTAGGGTTTAGGGTATAATGTTTAGTGTTAAGGGTTTAGGGTTGTTTAGGGTATAGTGTTAATGGTTTTAGGGTTTAGGCTTGTTTAGGGTTTAGTGTTTAGGGTTTAGGGTTTAGGGTTTTTTAGCATTTAGTGTTTATAGTTTAGGGTTTAGGGTGCTTTTGGAATTAGTGTTTAGGGTTTTTCGGGGTTTAGGGTTTAGGATTTAGGGTGTTAGGGTTAGTGTTAGGGTTAGGTTTAGGGTTAAGGTGAGGGTTAGGGTGAGGGTTAAGGTTAGGGTTAGGGTTAAGGTTAGTGTTAGTGTTAGAATAAGGGTTAGGGTTAGGGATAGGGTTAGGGTTAGGGTTAGGGTTAGGGTTAAGGTTAGGGTTAGGGTTAGGGTTAGGGTTAGGGTTAGGGTTAGGGTAAGGGTTAGGGGTTAGTGTTAGGGTTAGGGTTAGGGTTAGGGTTAGGGTTAAGGTTAGGGGTTAGGGTTAGTGTTAGGGTTAGGGTTATTATTAGGGGATTAGGTATTAGTTTAGGATTAGTGTTAGGGTTAGAATTAGAAATAGGGTTAGTGTTAGGATTAGGGTCAGGGTTAGGTTTAGGGTTAGGGTTAGTGTTAGGGTTAGGGTTAGGGTTAGGGTCAGGGAGGGTTTTAGGGTTAGGGTTAGGGTTAGGGTTAGATTTAGGGTTAGGTTTAGGTTTATTGTTAGATTTAGGATTTAGGGTCTAAGGTTTATGGTTTAGGATTGTTTAAGGTTTAGGGTGGATTAGGTTTAGGGTTTAGAGTTTAGTGTTATGGTTACGGTTAGGGTTAGGGTTAGGGTTAGGGTTAGGATTAGCGTTAGGTTAGGGTTAGGATTAGGTTTAGAGTTAGGGTTAGGGTTTGGGTTAGGGTTAGGGTTAGGGTTAGGATTAGGGTTAGGGTTAGGGTTAGGGTAAGGGTTAGGGGTTAGGGTTAGGGTTATGGTTATTGTTAGGTTTAGGGTTTAGGGTTTAGTGTTTAGGGTTTAAGGTTTAGGGTTTAGGATTGTTTAAGATTTAGGGTGGTTTAGGTTAAGGTTTTAGGGTTTAGACTTTAGGATTGTTTAAGGTTTAGGGTTGTTTAGGGTATAGTGTTTAGGGTTAAATGTTTAGGGTTTTTTAGGCTTTAGTGTTTAGGGTTTAGGGTTGTTTAAGTTTTAGTGTTTAAGGTTTAGGTTTTAGGGTTGTTTTGGGTTAATGTTTATTTTTTTTTTTAGGGTATAGTGTTAATGGTTTAGGGTTTAGGGTTATTTAGGGTTTAGTGTTTAAGGTTTAGGGTATAGGGTTGTTTAGGGTTTAGTGTTTAGGGTTGTTTATGGTTTAGTGATTAGGGTTGTTTAGGGTTGTTTAGAGGTTAGTGTTTAGGGTTATTCAGGGTTTATGATTTAGGGTTGTTCAGGGTTTAGGATTTATGGTTGTTCAGGGTTTAGAATTTAGGGATTAAGGTTAAGGGGTTAGGGTTAGGGTTAGGGTTAGGGTTAGGGTTAGGGTTAGGGTTAGGGTTAGGGTTAGGGTTATGGTTAAGGTTAGGGTTAGGTTTAGGGTTATGGTTAGTGTTAGGATTAGGGTTAGGGTTAGGGTCAGGCTTAGTTTTAGGGTTAGGGTTAGGGTTAGGGTTAGATTTAGGGTCAGGTTTAGGTTTATTGTTAGATTTAGGGTTTAGGGTTTAAGGTTTATGGTTTAGGATTGTTTAAGGTTTAGGGTGGATTAGGTTTAGGGTTTAGAGTTTAGTGTTATGGTTATGGTTACTGTTAGGGTTAGGGTTAGGGTTAGGGTTAGGGTTAGGGTTAGGGTTAGGGTAATGGTTAGGGTTAGGGTTAGGGTTAGGGTTAGGGTAAGGGTTAGGGGTTAGTGTTAGGGTTAGGGTTAGGGTTAGGGTTAGGTTAGGGTTAGGGTTAGGGTTAGGGTTAGGGTTAGAGGTTAGGGTTAGTGTTAGGGTTAGGGTTATTATTAGGGGGTTCGGTTTAAGTTTAGGATTAGTGTTAGGGTTAGAATTAGAAATAGGGTTAGTGTTAGGATTAGGGTCAGGGTTAGGTTTAGGGTTAGGGTTAGGGTTAGGGTTAGATTTAGGGTCAGGTTTAGGTTTATTATTAGATTTAGGGTTCAGGGTTTAAGGTTTATGGTTTAGGATTGTTTAAGGTTTAGGGTGGATTAGGTTTAGGGTTTAGAGTTTAGTGTTATGGTTACGGTTAGTGTTAGGGTTAGGGTTAGGGTTAGGGTTAGGGTTTGGGTTAGGTTTAAGGTTAGTGTTAGGGTTAGGGTTAGGATTATGGTTAGTGTTAGGGTTAGGGTTAGGGTTAGGGTTAGGGTTAGGTTAGGGTTAGGGTTAGAGTTAGGGTTAGGGTTAGGGGTTAGGGTTAGTGTTAGGGTTAGGGTTATTATTAGGGGGTTAGGTTTAAGTTTAGGATTAGTGTTAGGATTAGAATTAGAAATAGGGTTAGTGTTAGGATTAGGGTCAGGGTTAGGTTTAGTGTTAGGGTTAGGGTTAGGGTTAGGGTTAGGGTTAGGGTCAGGGAGGGTTTAGGGTTAGGGTTAGGGTTAGGGTTAGATTTAGGGTTAGGTTTAGGTTTATTGTTAGATTTAGGATTTAGGGTCTAAGGTTTATGGTTTAGGATTGTTTAAGGTTTAGGGTGGATTAGGTTTAGGGTTTAGAGTTTAGTGTTATGGTTACGGTTAGGGTTAGGGTTAGGGTTAGGGTTAGGATTAGGGTTAAGGTTAGGGTTAGGATTAGGTTTAGGGTTAGGGTTAGGGTTAGGGTTAGGGTTAGGGTTAAGGTTAGGGTTAGGATTAGGGTTAGGGTTAGGGTTAGGGTAAGGGTTAGGGGTTAGGGTTAGGGTTAGGGTTAAAGTTAGGGTTAAGGTTAGGGTTAGTGTTAGGGTTAGGGTTATGGTTAGTGTTAGGATTAGGGTTAGGGTTAGGGTCAGGGTTAGGTATAGGGTTAGGGATAGGGTTGGGTTAGATTTAGGGTTAGGTTTAGGTTTATTGTTAGATTTAGGGTTTAGGGTTTAAGGTTTATGGTTGAGGATTGTTTAAGGTTTAGGGTGGATTAGGTTTAGGGTTTAGAGTTTAGTGTTATGGTTACGGTTAGGGTTAGGGTTAGGGATGGGGTTAGGGTTAGGGTTAGGGTTATGGTAAGGGTTAGGTTTAGGGTTAGGGTTAGGGTAAAAGTTAGGGGGTTAGTGTTAGGGTTTGTGTTAGGGTTAGGGTTAGGGTTAGGGTTAGGTTAGGGTTAGGGTTAGGGTTAGGGTTAGGGATAGGGTTAGGTTAGGGTTAGGGTTAGAGTTAGGGTTAGGGTTAGGGGTTAGGGTTAGTGAAAGGGTTAGGGTTATTATTAGGGGGTTAGGTTTAAGTTTAGGATTAGTGTTAGGGTTAGAATTAGAAATAGGGTTAGTGTTAGGATTAGGGTCAGGATTAGGTTTAGGGTTAGGGTTAGGGTTAGGGTCAGGGAGGGTTTAGGGTTAGGGTTTGGGTTAGGGTTAGATTTAGGGTTAGGTTTAGGTTTATTGTTAGATTTAGGATTTAGGGTCTAAAGTTTATGGTTTAGGATTGTTTAAGGTTTAGGGTGGATTAGGTTTAGGGTTTAGAGTTTAGTGTTATGGTTACGGTTACGGTTAGGGTTAGGGTTAGGATTAGGGTTAAGGTTAGGGTTAGGATTAGGTTTAGGGTTAGTGTTAGGGTTTGGGTTAGGGTTAGGGTTAGGGTTAGGGTTAGGGTTAGGATTAGGTTTAGGGTTAGGTTTACGGTTAGGGTTAGGGTTAGGGTTAGGATTAGGGTTAAGGTTAGGGTTAGGTTTAGGGTTAGGGTTAGGGTTAGGGTTAGGGTTAGGGTTAGGGTTAGGGTTAGGGTTAGGGTTAGGATTAGGGTTAGGGTTAGGGTTAGGGTA
>NC_137978.1:2362500-2402500 GCF_963924665.1 Micromys minutus
CTAGGGCCGTTGCTATGGCCGTTGCTAGGGCCGTTGTTAGGGCCGTTGCTAGGGCCGTTGCTAGGGCCGTTGCTAGGGCCGTTGCTATGGCCGTTGCTAGGGCCGTTGTTAGGGCCGTTACTAGGGCCATTGATAAGGCCGTTTCTAGGGCCGTTGTTAGGGCCGTTGATAGGGCGGTTGTTAGGGCCGTTGCTAGGGCCATTGCTTGGGCCGTTGCTAGGGCCCTTGTTAGGGCCGTTGCTAGGGCCGTTGCTAGGGCCGTTTCAAGGACCGTTGTTAGAACCGTTGCTAGGGCCCTTGTTAGGGTCGTTGCTAGGGCCGTTGTTAGGGCCGTTGCTAGGGCCGTTGCTAGGGCCGTTGCTAGGGTTGTTCCTAGGGCCGTTTCAAGGGCCGTTATCAGGGCGGTTGCTAGGGCCCTTGTTAGGGCCGTTGCTAGGGCCCTCGTTAGGGCCGTTGCTAGGGCCGTTGCTAGGGCCGTTGTTAGGGCCGTTGCTAGGGCCGTTGCTAGGGCCGTTGTTAGGGCCGTTGGTAGGGCCGTTGCTAGGGCTGTTGTTAGGGCCGTTGCTAGGGCCATTGCTAGGGCCGTTGCTAGGGTTGTTCCTAGGGCCGTTTCAAGGGCCGTTGTTAGGGCCGTTGGTAGGGCCGTTGCTAGGGCCGTTGTTAGGGCCGGTGCTAAGGCCGTTGTTAGAGCCGTTGCTAGGGCCGTTGTTAGGTCCGTTGTCAGGGCCGTTGTTTGGACCGTTGTCAGGGCCGTTGTTAGGGCCGTTGTTAGGGCCGTTGCTAGGGCCGTTGCTAGGGCCGTTGTTAGGGCCCTTGTTAGGGCCGTTGCTAGGGCCCTTGTTAGGGCCTTTGCTAGGGCCCTTGTTTGGGCCGTTGCTAGGGCCCTTGTTAGGGCCGTTGATAGGGCCCTTGTTAGGGCCGTTGCTAGGGCCGTTGCTAGGGCCGTTTCAAAGGCTGTTGTTAGGGCCGTTGCTAGGGCCCTTGTTAGGGCCGTTGCTAGGGCCGTTGTTAGGGCCGTTGCTAGGGCCGTTGCTAGGGCCGTTGCTAGGGTTGTTCCTAGGGCAGTTTCAAGGGCCGTTGTTAGGGCCGTTGCTAGGGCCCTTGTTAGGGCCGTTGCTAGGGCCGTTGTTAGGGCTGTTGCTAAGGCCGTTGCTAGGGCCGTTGCTAGGGCCGTTGCTAGGGCCCTTGTTAGGGCTGTTTTTAGGGCCGTAGCGAAGGCCGTTGCTAGGGCCGTTGCTAGGGCCGTTGCTAGCACCCTTTTTAGGGCCATTTCTAGGGCCCTTGTTAGGGCCGTTGCTAGGGCCCTTGTTAGGGCCGTTGCTAGGGCCCTTGTTACGGCCGTTGCTAGGGCCGTTGCTAGGGCCGTTGGTAGGGCCGTTGCTAGGGCCGTTGTTAGGGCCGTTGCTAGGGCCGTTGCTAGGGCCTTTGCTAGGGCCGTTGTTAGGGCCATTGTTGGTCCGTTGTTAGGGCCGTTGCTAGGGCCGTTGCTAGGGCCGTTGCTAGGGCCGTTGCTAGGGCCGTTGCAAAGGCCGTTGCTAGGGCCCTTGTTAGGGCCGTTGCTAGGGCCGTTGCTAGGGCCGTTTCAAGGACCGTTGTTAGGGCCGTTGCTAGGGCCCTTGTTAGGGCCGTTGCTAGGGCCGTTGTTAGGGCCGTTGCTAGGGCCGTTGCTAGGGCCCTTGTTAGGGCCATTGCTGGGCCCTCGTTAGGGCCGTTGCTAGGGCCGTTGCTAGGGCCGTTGCTAGGGCCGTGGTTAGGGCCGTTGTTAGGGCCGTTGTTAGGGCCGTTGCTAGGGCCCTTGTTAGGGCCATTGCTAGGGCCGTTGCTAGGGCCGTTCTTAGGGCCGTTGCTAGGGCCGTTGCTAGGGCCGTTGCTAGGGCCGTTCCTAGGGCCGTGGTTAGGGCCGTTGCTAGGGCCCTTGTTAGGGCCTTTGCTAGGGCCGTGGTTAGGGCCTTTGCTAGGGCCGTTCCTAGGGCCGTTGCTAGGGCCGTTGCTAGGGCCGTTGTTAGGGCCATTGCTAGGGCCGTTGCTAGGGCCGTTGTTAGGGCCGTTGTTAGGGCCGTTGCTATAGCCGTTGTTAGGGTTGTTGCTATGGCCGTGGTTTGTTCCGCTGCTAGGGCCGTTGTTAGGGCCGTTGCTAGGGCCGTTGCTAGGGCCCTTGTTATGGCCGTTGCTAGGGCCGTTGCTAGGGCCCTTGTTAGGGCCGTTGCTAGGGGCGTTGCTAGGGCCGTTGCTAGGGCCGTTGCTAGGGCCCTGGTTAGGGCCGTTGCTAGGGCCGTTGTTAGGGCCGTTGCTAGAGCCGTTGTTAGGGTTGTTGCTATGGCCGTGGTTTGTGCCGCTGCTAGGGCCGTTGTTAGGGCCGTTGCTAGGGCCGTTGCTAGGGCCGTTGTTAGGGCCGTTGCTAGGGCCGTTGCTAGGGCCCTTGTTAGGGCCGTTGCTAGGGCCGTTGCTAGGGCCCTTGTTTGGGCCGTTGCTAGGGCCGTTGCTAGGGCCGTTGCTAGGGCCGTTGCTAGGGACCTGGTTAGGGCCGTTGCTAGGGCCGTAGCTAGGGCTGTTGCTAGGGCCCTTGTTAGGGCCGTTGCTAGGGCCGTAGCTAGGGCCGTTGCTAGGGCCCTTGTTAGGGCCGTTGCTAGGTCCGTTGCTAGGGCCCTTGTTAGCGCCGTTGCTAGGGCCGTTGCTGGGGCCGTTGCTAGGGCCGTTGCTGGGGCCCTTGTTAGGGCCGTGGTTAGGGCCGTTGTTAGGGCCGTTGCTAGGGCCGTTGCTAGGGCCGTTGCTAGGGTCGTTGCTAGGGCCGTTGTTAGGGTTGTTCCTAGGGCCGTTTCAAGGGCCGTTGTTAGGGCCGTTGCTAGGGCCCTTGTTAGGGCCGTTGCTAAGGCCGTTGCTATGGTCGTTGCTAGGGACCTTGTTAGGGCCATTGCAAGGGCCGTTGCTAGGGCCTTTGTTAGGGCCGTTGCTAGGGCCGTTGCTAGGGCCGTTGCTAGGGCCGTTGTTAGGGCCGTTGCTAGGGCCGTTGCTAGGGCCGTTGCTAGGCTCGTTGTTAGGGCCGTTGGTAGGTCCGTTGGTAGGGCCGTTGCTAGGGTTGTTCCTAGGGCCGATTCAAGGGCCGTTCTTAGGGCCGTTGCTAGGGCCCTTGTTAGGGCCGTTGCTAGGGCCGTTGCTAGGGCCGTTGCTAGGGCCGTTGCTAGGGCCGTTGCTAGGGCCGTTTCTAGGACCCTTGTTAGGGCCGTTGCTAGGGCCGTTGCTAGGGCCGTTGCTACGGCCGTTGCTAGGGCCGTTGCTAGGGCCGTTGCTACGGCCGTTGCTAGGGCCGTTGCTAGGGCCGTTGCTAGGGCCGTTGCTAGGGCCCTTGTTACGGCCGTTGCTAGGGCCCTTTTAGGGTCGTTGCTAGGGCCCTTGTTAGGGCCGTTGGTAGGGCTGTTGGTAGGGCCGTTGCTAGGGCCGTTGCTAGGGCCGTTGTTAGGGTCGTTGTTAGGGCCCTTGTTAGGGCCGTTGCTAGGGCCGTTGCTAGGGCCGTTTCAAAGGCCGTTGTTAGGGCCGTTGCTAGGGCCCTTGTTAGGGCCGTTGCTAGGGCCGTTGCTAGGGCCGTTTCTAGGGTTGTTCCTAGGGCCGTTTCAAGGGCCGTTCTTAGGGCCGTTGCTAGGGCCCTTGTTAGGGCCGTTGCTAGGGCCGTTGCTAGGGCCGTTGCTAGGGCCGTTGCTTGGGCCGTTGCTAGGGCCGTTTCTAGGACCCTTGTTAGGGCCGTTGCTAGGGCCGTTGCTAGGGCCGTTGCTAGGGCCGTAGCTAGGGCCGTTGCTAGGGCCGTTGCAAGGGCCGTTGCTAGGGCCGTTGCTAGGGCCCTTGTTAGGGCCGTTGCTAGGGCCTTTGCTAGGGCCCTTGTTAGGGCCGTTGCTAGGGCTGTTGCTAAGGCCGTTGCTAGGGTCGTTGCTAGGGACATTGTTAGGGCCGTTGCAAGGGCTGTTGCTAGGGCCGTTGCTAGGGCCGTTGCTAGGGCCGTTGCTAGGGCCCTTGTTAGGGCCGTTGCTAGGGCCGTTGCTAGGGCCGTTGCTAGGGCCGTTGCTAGGGCCATTGTTAGGGCCGTTGCTAGGGCCGTTGCTAGGGCCCTTGTTAGGGCCGTTGCTAGGGCTGTTGCTAAGGCCGTTGCTAGGGTCGTTGCTAGGGACATTGTTAGGGCCGTTGCAAGGGCTGTTGCTAGGGCCGTTGCTAGGGCCGTTGCTAGGGCCGTTGCTAGGGCCCTTGTTAGGGCCGTTGCTAGGGCCGTTGCTAGGGCCGTTGCTAGGGCCGTTGCTAGGGCCATTGTTAGGGCCGTTGCTAGGGCTGTTGCTAAGGCCGTTGCTAGGGTGGTTGCTAGGGACCTTGTTAGGGCCGTTGCAAGGGCCGTTGCTAGGGCCTTTGGTAGGGCCGTTGCTAGGGCCATTGCTATGGCCGTGGTTAGGGCCGTTGTTTGGGCCGTTGCTAGGGCCGTGGTTAAGGCCGTTGTTAGGGCCGTTGCTAGTGCCGTTGCTAGGGCCGTTTTTTGGGCCGTTGTTAGGGCTGTTGCTAGGGCCGTTTCTAGGGCCGTTGCTAGGGCCGTTTCAAAGGCCGTTGTTAGGGCCGTTGCTAGGGCCCTTGTTAGGGCCGTTGCTAGGGCCGTTGCTAGGGCCGTTGCTAGGGTTGTTCCTAGGGCCGTTTCAAGGGCCGTTCTTAGGGCCGTTGCTAGGGCCCTTGTTAGGGCCGTTGCTAGGGCCGTTTCTAGGACCCTTGTTAGGGCCGTTGCTAGGGCCGTTGCTAGGGCCGTTGCTACGGCCGTTGCTAGGGCCGTTGCTAGGGCCGTTGCTATGGCCGTTCCTAGGGCCGTTGCTAGGGCCGTAGCTAGGGCCGTTGCTAGGGCCGTTGCTAGGGCCCTTGTTAGGGCCGTTGCTAGGGCCCTTGTTAGGGCCGTTGCTAGGGCCCTTGTTAGGGCCGTTGCTAGGGCCCTTGTTAGGGCCGTTGCTAGGGTGTTGCTAGGGCCGTTGTTACGGCCGTTGTTAGGGCCCTTGTTAGGGCCGTTGGTAGGGCCGTTGGTAGGGCCGTTGCTAGGGCCGTTGTTAGGGTCGTTGTTAGGGCCCTTGTTTAGGCCGATCCTAGGGCCCTTGTTAGGGCCGTTGCTAGGGCCTTTGCTAGGGCCGTTGCTAGGGTTTTTCCTAGGGCCGTTTCAAGGGCCGTTGTTAGGGCCGTTGCTAGGGCCCTTGTTAGGGCCGTTGCTAGGGCCGTTGTTAGGGCCGTTGCTAGGGCCGTTGCTAGGGCCCTTGTTAGGGCCGTGGCTAGGGCCATTGCTAGGGCCGTTCCTAGGGCCATTGCTAGGGCCGTTGCTAGGGCTCTTGTTAGGGCCGTTGCTAGGGCCCTTGTTAGGGCCGTTGCTAGGGCCCTTGTTAGGGCCGTTGCTAGGGCCCTTGTTAGGGCCGTTGCTAGGGCCCTTGCTAGGGCCGTTTTTAGGGCCGTTGCTAGGGCCGTTGTTAGGGCCGTTGGTAGGGCCCTTGGTAGGGCCGTTGCTAGGGCCGTTGCTAGGGCCGTTGTTAGGGCCGTTGTTAGGGCCGTTGGTAGGGCCGTTGCTAGGGCCCTTGTTAGGGCCGTTGCTAAGGCCGTTGCTAGGGTCGTTGCTAGGGACCTTTTTAGGGCCGTTGCAAGGGCCGTTGCTAGGGCCTTTGGTAGGGCCGTTGCTAGGGCCGTTGCAAGGGCCGTTGCTAGGGCCGTTGTTAGGGCCGTTGCTAGGGCCGTTGCTAGGGCCTTTGCTAGGCTCGTTGTTAGGGCCGTTGGTAGGGCCGTTGATAGGGCCGTTGCTAGGGCCGTTGTTAGGGCCGTTGCTAGGGCCGTTGCTAGGGCCGTTGTTAGGGTCGTTGTTAGGGCCCTTGTTTGGGCCGTTGCTAGGGCCCTTGTTAGGGCCGTTGCTAAGGCCGTTGCTAGGGCCGTTTCAAAGGCCGTTGTTAGGGCCGTTGCTAGGGCCCTTGTTAGGGCCGTTGCTAGGGCCGTTGCTAGGGCCGTTGCTAGGGTTGTTCCTAGGGCCGTTTCAAGGGCCGTTCTTAGGGCCGTTGCTAGGGCCCTTGTTAGGGCCGTTGCTAGGGCCGTTGCTAGGGCCGTTGCTAGGGCCGTTGCTAGGGCCGTTGCTATGGCCGTTGCTAGGGCCGTTGCTAGGGCCGTAGCTAGGGCCGTTGCTAGGGCCGTTGCTAGGGCCGTTGCTAGGGCCCTTGTTAGGGCCGTTGCTAGGGCCCTTGTTAGGGCCGTTGCTAGGGCCCTTGTTAGGGCCGTTGCTAGGGCCCTTGTTAGGGCCGTTGCTAGGGCCGTTGCTAGGGCCCTTGTTAGGGCCGTTGGTAGGGCCGTTGTTAGGGCCGTTGCTAGGGCCGTTGCTAGGGCCGTTGTTAGGGTCGTTGTTAGGGACCTTGTTTAGGCCGTTGCTAGGGCCATTGTTAGGGCCGTTGCTAGGGCCGTTGCTAGGGCCGTTTCAAAGGCCGTTGTTAGGGCCGTTGCTAGGGCCCTTGTTAGGGCCGTTGCTAGGGCTGTTGTTAGGGCCGTTGCTAGGGCCGTTGCTAGGGCCGTTGCTAGGGTTGTTCCTAGGTCCGCTTCAAGGGCCTTTGGTAGGGCCGTTGCTAGGGCCGTTGCTAGGGCCGTTGCTAGGGCCGTTGTTAGGGCCGTTGCTAGGGCCGTTGCTAGGGCCGTTGATAGGCTCGTTGTTAGGGCCGTTGGTAGGGCCGTTGGTAGGGCCGTTGCTAGGGCCGTTGTTAGGGCCGTTGCTAGGGCCGTTGCTAGGGCCCTTGTTAGGGCTGTTGCTAGGGCCGTTGCTAGGGCCGTTGTTAGGTTCGTTGTTAGGGCCCTTGTTTGGGCCGTTGCTAGGGCCCTTGTTAGGGCCGTTGCTAGGGCCGTTGCTAGGGCCGTTTCAAAGGCCGTTGTTAGGGCCGTTGCTAGGGCCCTTGTTAGGGCCGTTGCTAGGGCCGTTGCTAGGGCCGTTGCTAGGGCCGTTGCTATGGCCGTTGCTAGGGCCGTTGCTAGGGCCGTAGCTAGGGCCGTTGCTAGGGCCGTTGCTAGGGCCCTTGTTAGGGCCGTTGCTAGGGCCCTTGTTAGGGCCGTTGCTAGGGCCCTTGTTAGGGCCGTTGCTAGGGCCCTTGTTAGGGCCGTTGCTAGGGCCGTTGCTAGGGCCGTTGTTACGGCCGTTGTTAGGGCCCTTGTTAGGGCCGTTGCTAGGGCCGTTGCTAGGCTCGTTGTTAGGGCCGTTGGTAGTGCCGTTGGTAGGGCCGTTGCTAGGGCCGTTGCTAGGGCCGTTGTTAGGGTCGTTGTTAGGGCCCTTGTTTAGGCCGTTGCTAGGGCCCTTGTTAGGGCCGTTGCTAGGGCCGTTGCTAGGGCCGTTTCAAAGGCCGTTGTTAGGGCCGTTGCTAGGGCCCTTGTTAGGGCCGTTGCTAGAGCCGATGCTAGGGCCGTTGTTAGGGCCGTTGTTAGGGCCGTTGCTAGGGCCCTTGTTAGGGCCGTTGCTAGAGCCGTTGCTAGGGTCATTGCTAGGGCCGTTGCTAGGGCCGTTGCTAGGGCCGTTGCTAGGGCCGTTGCTAGGGCCGTTGCTAGGGCCGTTGCTAGGGCCGTAGCTAGGGCCGTTGCTAGGGCCGTTGCTAGGGCCGTTGCTATGGCCCTTGTTAGGGCCGTTGCTAGGGCCCTTGTTAGGGCCGTTGATAGGGCCCTTGTTAGGGTCGTTGCTAGGGCCGTAGCTAGGGCCGTTTCTAGAGCCGTTGCTAGGGCCGTTGCTAGGGCCATTGTTAGGGCCGTTGCTAGGGCCGTTGCTAGGGCCGTTGCTAGGGTTGTTCCTTGGGCCGTTTCAAAGGCCGTTGTTAGGGCCGTTGCTAGGGCCGTTGTTAGGGCCGTTGCTAGGGCCGTTGCTAGGGCCGTTGCTAGGATTGTTCCTAGGGCCGTTTCAAAGGCCGTTGTTAGGGCCGTTGCTAGGGTCGTTGTTAGGGCCGTTGCTAGGGCCGTTGCTAGGGCCGTTGTTAGGGCCGTTGCTAGGGCCGTTTCTAGGGCCCTTGTTAGGGCCGTTGCTAGGGCCGTTGCTAGGGCCCTTGTTAGTGCCGTTGCTAGGGCCGTTGCTAGGGCCGTTGCTAGGGCCGTTGCTAGGGCCCTTGTTAGGGCCGTTGCTAGGGCCGTTGCTAGAGCCCTTGTTAGTGCAGTTGCTAGGGCCGTTGCTAGGGCCGTTGCTAGGGCCGTTGCTAGGGCCCTTGTTAGGGCCGTTATAGGGCCGTAGCTAGGGCTGTTGCTAGGGCCGTTGCTAGGGCCCTTGTTAGGGCCGTTGCTAGGGCCCTTGTTAGGGCCGTTGCTAGGGCCCTTGTTAGGGCCGTTGCTAGGGCCGTTGCTAGGGCCGTTGTTAGGGCCGTTGCTAGGGCCGTTTCTAGGGCCCTTGTTAGGGCCGTTGCTAGGGCCGTTGCTAGGGCCCTTGTTAGTGCCGTTGCTAGGGCCGTTGCTAGGGCCGTTGCTAGGGCCGTTGCTAGGGCCCTTGTTAGGGCCGTTATAGGCCGTAGCTAGGGCCGTTGCTAGGGCCGTTGCTAGGGCCCTTGTTAGGGCCGTTGCTAGGGCTCTTGTTAGGGCCGTTGCTAGGGCCCTTGTTAGGGCCCTTGCTAGGGCCGTTGCTAGGGCCGTTGTTAGGGCCGTTGCTAGGGCCGTTGCTAGGGCCCTTGTTAGGGCCGTTATAGGGCCGTAGCTAGGGCTGTTGCTAGGGCCGTTGCTAGGGCCCTTGTTAGGGCCGTTGCTAGGGCCCTTGTTAGGGCCGTTGCTAGGGCCCTTGTTAGGGCCGTTGCTAGGGCCGTTGCTAGGGCCGTTGTTAGGGCCGTTGCTAGGGCCGTTGCTAGGGCCCTTGTTAGGGCCGTTTCTAGGGCCGGAGCTAGGGCCGTTGCTAGGGCCGTTGTTAGGGCCGTTGCTAGGGCCGTTGCTAGGGCCCTTGTCAGGGCCGTTGCTAGGGCCCCTGTTAGGGCCGTTGCTAGGGCCCTTGTTAGGGCCGTTGCTAGGGCCGTTGCTAGGGCCGTTGCTAGGGTTGTTCCTAGGGCGGTTTCAAGGGCCGTTGTTAGGGCCGTTGCTAGGGCCGTTGTTAGGGCCGTTGCTAGGGCCGTTGCTAGGGCCGTTGTTAGGGCCGTTGCTAGGGCCGTTTCTAGGGCCCTTGTTAGGGCCGTTGCTAGGGCCGTTGCTAGGGCCCTTGTTAGGGCCGTTGCTAGGGCCGTAGCTAGGGCCGTTGCTAGGGCCGTTGCTAGGGCCGTTTCTAGGGCCCTTGTTAGGGCCGTTGCTAGGACCGTTGCTAGGGCCCTTGTTAGGGCCGTTGCTAGGGCCGTTGCTAGGGCCGTAGCTAGGGCCGTTGCTAGGGCCCTTGTTAGGGCCGTTGCTAGGGCCGTAGCTAGGGCCCTTGTTAGGGCCGTTGATAGGGCCCTTGTTAGGGCCGTTGCTAGGGCCCTTGTTAGGGCCGTTGCTAGGGCCGTTGCTAGGGCCCTTGTTAGGGCCGTTGCTAGGGCCCTTGTTAGGGCCGTTGCTAGGGCCGTTGTTAGGGCCGTTGCTAGGGCCGTTGCTAGGGCCGTTGCTAGGGTTGTTCCTAGGGCCGTTTCAAAGGCCGTTTTTAGGGCCGTTGCTAGGGCCCTTGTTAGGGCCGTTATAGGGCCGTAGCTAGGGCCGTTGCTAGGGCCGTTGCTAGGGCTCTTGTTAGGGCCGTTGCTAGGGCTCTTTTTAGGGCCGTTGCTAGGGCCGTTGCTAGGGCCGTTGCTAGGGCCCTTGTTAGGGCCGTTGCTAGGGCCGTTGCTAGGGCCGTTGCTAGGGCCGTTGCTAGGGCCCTTGTTAGGGCCGTTGCTAGGGCCGTTGCTAGGGCCGTTGCTAGGGCCGTTGCTAGGGCGCTTGTTAGGGCCGTTGTTAGGGCCGTTGCTAGGGCCGTTGTTAGGTCCGTTGTCAGGGCCGATGTTTGGACCGTTGTCAGGGCCGTTGTTAGGGCCGTTGCTAAGGCCGTTGCTAGGGCCGTTGTTAGGGCCCTTGTTAAGGCCGTTGCTAGGGCCCTTGTTAGGGCCGTTGCTAGGGCCCTTGTTAGGGCCGTTGCTAGGGCCCTTGTTTGGGCCGTTGTTAGGGCCGTTGCTAGGGCCGTTGCTAGGGCCGTTGCTACGGCCGTTGTTTGGGCCGTTGTTAAAGCCGTTGCTAGCGCCGTTGCTAGGGCCGTTGCTAGGGCCGTTGTTTGGGCCGTTGTTAGGGCCGTAGCTAGGGCCGTTGCTAGGGCCGTTGCTAGGGCCGTTGCTAGGGCCCTTGTTTGGGCCATTGCTAGGGCCCTTGTTAGGGCTGTTGCTAGGGCCCTTGTTAGGGCCGTTGCTAGGGCCCTTGTAAGGGCCGTTGCTAGGGCCCTTGTTAGGGCCGTTGCTAGGGCCGTTGTTAGGGCCGTTGCTAGGGCCGTTGCTAGGGCCGTTGCTAGGGTTGTTCCTAGGGCCGTTTCAAAGGCCGTTGTTAGGGCCGTTGCTAGGGCCGTTTCTAGGGCCCTTGTTAGGGCCGTTGCTAGGGCCGTTGCTAGGGCCCTTGTTAGTGCCGTTGCTAGGGCCGTTGCTAGGGCCGTTGCTAGGGCTGTTGCTAGGGCCCTTGTTAGGGCCGTTATAGGGCCGTAGCTAGGGCTGTTGCTAGGGCCGTTGCTAGGGCCCTTGTTAGGGCCATTGCTAGGGCCCTTGTTAGGGCCGTTGCTAGGGCCCTTGTTAGGGCCGTTGCTAGGGCCCTTGTTAGGGCCGTTGCTAGGGCCCTTGTTAGGGCCGTTGCTAGGGCCGTTGCTAGGGCCGTTGTTAGGGCCGTTGCTAGGGCCTTTGTTAGGGACGTTGCTAGGGCCGTTTCTAGGGCCGTTTCTAGGGCCGTTGCTAGGGCCGTTGCTAGGGCCCTTGTTAGGGCCGTTGCTAGGGCCCTTGTTAGGGCCGTTGCTAGGGCCGTTGCTAGGGCAGTTGCTAGTGCCGTTGCTAGGGCCGTTGCTAGGTCCCTTGTTAGGGCCGTTGCTAGGGCCCTTGTTAGGGCCGTTGCTAGGGCCCTTGTTAGGGCCGTTGCTAGGGCCGTTGCTAGGGCCGTTGCTAGGGTTGTTCCTAGGGCCGTTTCAAGGGCCGTTGTTAGGGCCGTTGCTAGGGCCGTTGTTAGGGCCGTTGCTAGGGCCGTTGCTAGGGCCGTTGTTAGGGCCGTTGCTAGGGCCGTTTCTAGGGCCCTTGTTAGGGCCGTTGCTAGGGCCGTTGCTAGGGCCCTTGTTAGGGCCGTTGCTAGGGCCGTAGCTAGGGCCGTTGCTAGGGCCGTTGCTAGGGCCGTTTCTAGGGCCCTTGTTAGGGCCGTTGCTAGGACCGTTGCTAGGGCCCTTGTTAGGGCCGTTGCTAGGGCCGTTGCTAGGGCCGTTGCTAGGGCCGTTGCTAGGGCCCTTGTTAGGGCCGTTGCTAGGGCCGTAGCTAGGGCCGTTGCTAGGGCCGTTGCTAGGGCCCTTGTTAGTGCCGTTGCTAGGGCCCTTGTTAGGGCCGTTGCTAGGGCCGTTGCTAGGGCCGTTGAAGGGCCGTTGCTAGGGCCGTTTCTAGGGTTGTTCCTAGGGCCGTTTCAAAGGCCGTTGTTAGGGCCGTTGCTAGGGCCCTTGTTAGGGCCGTTATAGGGCCGTAGCTAGGGCCGTTGCTAGGGCCGTTGCTAGGGCTCTTGTTAGGGCCGTTGCTAGGGCCCTTGTTAGGGCCGTTGCTAGGGCCCTTTTTAGGGCCGTTGCTAGGGCCGTTGCTAGGGCCGTTGCTAGGGCCCTTTTTAGGGCCGTTGCTAGGGCCGTTGCTAGGGCCGTTGCTAGGGCCGTTGCTAGGGCCCTTGTTAGGGCCGTTGCTAGGGCCGTTGCTAGGGCCGTTGCTAGGGCCGTTACTAGGGCGCTTGTTAGGGCCGTTGTTAGGGCCGTTGCTAGGGCCGTTGTTAGGTCCGTTGTCAGGGCCGTTGTTTGGACCGTTGTCAGGGCCGTTGTTAGGGCCGTTGCTAAGGCCGTTGCTAGGGCCCTTGTTAGGGCCGTTGCTAGGGCCCTTGTTAGGGCCGTTGCTAGGGCCCTTGTTTGGGCCGTTGTTAGGGCCGTTGCTAGGGCCGTTGCTAGGGCCGTTGCTAGGGCCGTTGCTAGGGCCGTTGCTAGGGCCCTTGTTAGGGCCGTTGCTAGGGCCCTTGTTAGGGCCGTTGCTAGGGCCCTTGTAAGGGCCGTTGCTAGGGCCCTTGTTAGGGCCGTTGTTAGGGCCGTTGTTAGGGCCGTTGCTAGGGCCGTTGCTAGGGCCGTTGCTAGGGTTGATCCTAGGGCCGTTTCAAAGGCCGTTGTTAGGGCCGTTGCTAGGGCCGTTGTTAGGGCCGTTGCTAGGGCCGTTTCTAGGGCCCTTGTTAGGGCCGTTGCTAGGGCCGTTGCTAGGGCCCTTGTTAGTGCCGTTGCTAGGGCCGTTGCTAGGGCCGTTGCTAGGGCCGTTGCTAGGGCCCTTGTTAGGGCCGTTATAGGGCCGTAGCTAGGGCTGTTGCTAGGGCCGTTGCTAGGGCCCTTGTTAGGGCCATTGCTAGGGCCCTTGTTAGGGCCGTTGCTAGGGCCCTTGTTAGGGCCGTTGCTAGGGCCCTTGTTAGGGCCGTTGCTAGGGCCCTTGTTAGGGCCGTTGCTAGGGCCCTTGTTAGGGCCGTTGCTAGGGCCGTTGCTAGGGCCATTGTTAGGGCCGTTGCTAGGGCCGTTGCTAGGGCCCTTGTTAGGGCCGTTGCTAGGGCCGTAGCTAGGGCCGTTGCTAGGGCCGTTGCTAGGGCCGTGGTTAGGGCCGTTGTTAGGGCCGTTGTTAGGGCCGTTGCTAGGGCCGTTGGTAGGGCCGTTGCAAGGGCCGTTGTTAGGGCCGTTGCTAGGGCCCTTGTTAGGGCCGTTGCTAGGGCCGTTGTTAGGGCCGTTGCTAGGGCCGTTGCTAGGGCCGTTGCTAGGGTTGTTCCTAGGGCCGTTTCAAAGGCCGTTGTTAGGGCCGTTGCTAGGGCCGTTGTTAGGGCCGTTGCTAGGGCCGTTTCTAGGGCCCTTGTTAGGGCCGTTGCTAGGGCCGTTGCTAGGGCCCTTGTTAGTGCCGTTGCTAGGGCCGTTGCTAGGGCCGTTGCTAGGGCCCTTTTTAGGGCCGTTATAGGGCCGTAGCTAGGGCTGTTGCTAGGGCCGTTTCAAGGGCCCTTGTTAGGGCCGTTGCTAGGGCCCTTGTTAGTGCCGTTGCTAGGGCCCTTGTTAGGGCCGTTGCTAGGGCCGTTGCTAGGGCAGTTGCTAGGGCCGTTGCTAGGGCCGTTGCTAGGGCCCTTGTTAGGGCCGTTGCTAGGGCCCTTGTTAGGGCCGTTGCTAGGGCCCTTGTTAGGGCCGTTGCTAGGGCCGTTGCTAGGGCCGTTGCTAGGGTTGTTCCTAGGGCCGTTTCAAGGGCCGTTGTTAGGGCCGTTGCTAGGGCCGTTGTTAGGGCCGTTGCTAGGGCCGTTGCTAGGGCCGTTGTTAGGGCCGTTGCTAGGGCCGTTTCTAGGGCCCTTGTTAGGGCCGTTGCTAGGGCCGTTGCTAGGGCCCTTGTTAGGGCCGTTGCTAGGGCCGTAGCTAGGGCCGTAGCTAGGGCCGTTGCTAGGGCCGTTGCTAGGGCCCTTGTTAGGGCCGTTGATAGGGCCCTTGTTAGGGCCGTTGCTAGGGCCCTTGTTAGGGCCGTTGCTAGGGCCCTTGTTAGGGCCGTTGCTAGGGCCGTTGCTAGGGCCGTTGAAGGGCCGTTGCTAGGGCCGTTGCTAGAGCCCTTGTTAGGGCCGTTGCTAGGGCCCTTGTTAGGGCCGTTGCTAGGGCCGTTGTTAGGGCCGTTGCTAGGGCCGTTGCTAGGGCCGTTGCTAGGGTTGTTCCTAGGGCCGTTTCAAAGGCCGTTGTTAGGGCCGTTGCTAGGGCCCTTGTTAGGGCCGTTATAGGGCCGTAGCTAGGGCCGTTGCAAGGGCCGTTGCTAGGGCTCTTGTTAGGGCCGTTGCTAGGGCCCTTGTTAGGGCCGTTGCTAGGGCCCTTTTTAGGGCCGTTGCTAGGGCCGTTGCTAGGCCCGTTGCTAGGGCCCTTGTTAGGGCCGTTGCTAGGGCCGTTGCTAGGGCCGTTGCTAGGGCCGTTGCTAGGGCCCTTGTTAGGGCCGTTGCTCGGGCCGTTGCTAGGGCCGTTGCTAGGGCCGTTGCTAGGGCGCTTGTTAGGGCCGTTGTTAGGGCCGTTGCTAGGGCCGTTGCTAAGGCCGTTGCTAGGGCCGTTGTTAGGGCCCTTGTTAAGGCCGTTGCTAGGGCCCTTGTTAGGGCCGTTGCTAGGGCCCTTGTTAGGGCCGTTGCTAGGGCCCTTGTTTGGGCCGTTGTTAGGGCCGTTGCTAGGGCCGTTGCTAGGGCCGTTGCTAGGGCCGTTGCTAGGGCCCTTGTTTGGGCCGTTGCTAGGGCCCTTGTTAGGGCCGTTGCTAGGGCCCTTGTTGGGGCCGTTGCTAGGGCCCTTGTAAGGGCCGTTGCTAGGGCCCTTGTTAGGGCCGTTGCTAGGGTTGTTCCTAGGGCCGTTTCTAGGGCCCTTGTTAGGGCCGTTGCTAGGGCCGTTGCTAGGGCCGTTGCTAGGGCCGTTGCTAGGGCCGTTTCTAGGGCCCTTGTTAGTGCCGTTGCTAGGGCCGTTGCTAGGGCCGTTGCTAGGGCCGTTGCTAGGGCCCTTGTTAGGGCCGTTATAGGGCCGTAGCTAGGGCTGTTGCTAGGGCCCTTGTTAGGGCCGTTGCTAGGGCCCTTGTTAGGGCCGTTGCTAGGGCCCTTGTTAGGGCCGTTGCTAGGGCCCTTGTTAGGGCCGTTGCTAGGGCCGTTGCTAGGGCCGTTGCTAGGGCCGTTGCTAGGGCCGTTGCTAGGGCCCTTGTTAGGGCCGTTGCTAGGGCCGTAGCTAGGGCCGTTGGTAGGGCCGTTGCTAGGGCCGTGGTTAGGGCCGTTGTTAGGGCCGTTGCTAGGGCCGTTGCTAGGGCCGTTGCTAGGGCCGTTGTTAGGGCCGTTCCTAGGGCCGTTGTTAGGGCCGTTGCTAGGGCCGTTGGTAGGGCCGTTGCAAGGGCCGTTGTTAGGGCCGTTGCTAGGGCCCTTGTTAGGGCCGTTGCTAGGGCCCTTTTTAGGGCCGTTTCAAGGGCCGTTGCTAGGGCCGTTGCTAGGTCCCTTGTTAGGGCCGTTGCTAGGGCCGTTGCTAGGGCCGTTGCTAGGGCCGTTGCTAGGGCCGTTGCTAGGGCCCTTTTTAGGGCCGTTGCTAGGGCCGTAGCTAGGGCCATTGCTAGGGCCGTTGCTCGGGCCCTTGTTAGGGCCGTTGCTAGGGCCCTTGTTAGGGCCGTTGCTAGGGCCCTTGTTAGGGCCGTTGCTAGGGCCCTTGTTAGGGCCGTTGCTAGGGCCCTTGTTAGGGCCGTTGCTAGGGCCGTTGTTAGGGCCGTTGCTAGGGCCGTTGCTAGGGCCCTTGTTAGGGCCGTTGCTAGGGCCGTTGCTAGGGCCGTTGCTAGTGCCGTTGCTAGGGCCCTTGTTAGGGCCGTTGCTAGGGCCGTTGTTAGGGCCGTTGCTAGGGCCGTTGCTAGGGCCCTTGTTAGGGCCGTTGCTAGGGCCGTTGCTAGGGCCGTTGCTAGTGCCGTTGCTAGGGCCCTTGTTAGGGCCGTTGCTAGGGCCGTTGCTAGGGCTCATGTTAGGGCCGTTGCTAGGGCCCTTGTTAGGGCCGTTGCTAGGGCCCTTTTTAGGGCCGTTGCTAGGGCCGTTGCTAGGGCCGTTGCTAGGGCGTTGTTAGGGCCGTTGCTAGGGCCGTTGCTAGGGCCGTTGCTAGGGCCGTTGCTAGGGCACTTGTTAGGGCCGTTGCTAGGGCCGTTGCTAGGGCCGTTGCTAGGGCCCTTGTTAGGGCCGTTGCTAGGGCCCTTGTTAGGGCCGTTGCTAGGGCCGTTGCTAGGGCCGTTGCTAGGGTCGTTGCTAGGGCCCTTGTTAGGGCCGTTATAGGGCCGTAGCTAGGGCCGTTGCTAGGGCCGTTGCTAGGGCCCTTGTTAGGGCCGTTGATAGGGCCCTTGTTAGGGCCGTTGCTAGGGCCGTTGCTAGGGCCGTAGTTAAAGCCGTTGCTAGGGCCGTTGCTAGGGCCGTTGCTAGGGCCGTTGTTTGGGCCGTTGTTAGGGCCGTTTGTAGGGCCGTTGCTAGGGCCGTTGTTAGGGCCGTTGTTAGGGCCGTTGCTAGGGCCGTTGCTAGGGCCGTGGTTAGGGCAGTTGCTAGGGCCATTGTTAGGGCCGTTCCTAGGGCCGTTGTTAGGGCCGTTGCTAGGGCCGTTGCTAGGGCCGTTGTTAGGGCCGTGGCTAGGGCCGTTGCTAGGGCCGTGGTTAGGGCAGTTGCTAGGGCCGTTTCTAGGGCCGTTGCTAGGGCCGTTTCTAGGGCCGTTTCTAGGGCCGTGGTTAGGGCCATTGTTAGGGCCGTTGCTAGGGCCGTTGCTAGGGCCGTTGCTAGGGCCGTTGTTAGGGCCATTCCTAGGGCCGTTGTTAGGGCCGTTGCTAGGGCCGTTTCTAGGGCCGTTGCTAGGGCCGTTGCTAGGGCCGTTGCTAGGGCCGTTTCTAGGGCCGTTGCTAGGGCCGTGGTTAGGGCCATTGTTAGGGCCGTTGCTAGGGCCGTTGCTAGGGCCGTTGCTAGGGCCGTTGTTAGGGCCCTTCCTAGGGCCGTTGTTAGGGCCGTTGCTAGGGCCGTTGTTAGGGCCGTTGCAAGGGCCGTTGTTAGGGCCGTTGCTAGGGCCTTTGTTAGGGCCGTTGCTAGGGCCGTTTCTAGGGCCGTTGCTAGGGTCGTTTCTAGGGCCGTTGTTAGGGCCGTGGTTAGGGCCATTGCTAGGGCCGTTGCTAGGGCCGTTGCTAGGGCCGTTGCTAGGGCCGTTGTTAGGGCCGTTCCTAGGGCTGTTGTTAGGGCCGTTGCTAGGGCCGTTACTAGGGCCGTTGCTAGGGCCGTTGCTAGGGCCCTTGTTAGGGCCGTTGCTAGGGCCCTTGTTAGGGCCGTTGCTAGGGCCGTTGCTAGGGCAGTTGCTAGGGCCGTTGCTAGGGCCGTTGCTAGGGCCCTTGTTAGGGCCGTTGCTAGGGCCCTTGTTAGGGCCGTTGCTAGGGCCCTTGTTAGGGCCGTTGCTAGGGCCGTTGCTAGGGCCGTTGCTAGGGTTGTTCCTAGGGCCGTTTCAAGGGCCGTTGTTAGGGCCGTTGCTAGGGCCGTTGTTAGGGCCGTTGCTAGGGCCGTTGCTAGGGCCGTTGTTAGGGCCGTTGCTAGGGCCGTTTCTAGGGCCCTTGTTAGGGCCGTTGCTAGGGCCGTTGCTAGGGCCCTTGTTAGGGCCGTTGCTAGGGCCGTAGCTAGGGCCGTAGCTAGGGCCGTTGCTAGGGCCGTTGCTAGGGCCCTTGTTAGGGCCGTTGATAGGGCCCTTGTTAGGGCCGTTGCTAGGGCCCTTGTTAGGGCCGTTGCTAGGGCCCTTGTTAGGGCCGTTGCTAGGGCCGTTGCTAGGGCCGTTGAAGGGCCGTTGCTAGGGCCGTTGCTAGAGCCCTTGTTAGGGCCGTTGCTAGGGCCCTTGTTAGGGCCGTTGCTAGGGCCGTTGTTAGGGCCGTTGCTAGGGCCGTTGCTAGGGCCGTTGCTAGGGTTGTTCCTAGGGCCGTTTCAAAGGCCGTTGTTAGGGCCGTTGCTAGGGCCCTTGTTAGGGCCGTTATAGGGCCGTAGCTAGGGCCGTTGCTAGGGCCGTTGCTAGGGCTCTTGTTAGGGCCGTTGCTAGGGCCCTTGTTAGGGCCGTTGCTAGGGCCCTTTTTAGGGCCGTTGCTAGGGCCGTTGCTAGGCCCGTTGCTAGGGCCCTTGTTAGGGCCGTTGCTAGGGCCGTTGCTAGGGCCGTTGCTAGGGCCGTTGCTAGGGCCCTTGTTAGGGCCGTTGCTCGGGCCGTTGCTAGGGCCGTTGCTAGGGCCGTTGCTAGGGCGCTTGTTAGGGCCGTTGTTAGGGCCGTTGCTAGGGCCGTTGCTAAGGCCGTTGCTAGGGCCGTTGTTAGGGCCCTTGTTAAGGCCGTTGCTAGGGCCCTTGTTAGGGCCGTTGCTAGGGCCCTTGTTAGGGCCGTTGCTAGGGCCCTTGTTTGGGCCGTTGTTAGGGCCGTTGCTAGGGCCGTTGCTAGGGCCGTTGCTAGGGCCGTTGCTAGGGCCCTTGTTTGGGCCGTTGCTAGGGCCCTTGTTAGGGCCGTTGCTAGGGCCCTTGTTAGGGCCGTTGCTAGGGCCCTTGTAAGGGCCGTTGCTAGGGCCCTTGTTAGGGCCGTTGCTAGGGTTGTTCCTAGGGCCGTTTCTAGGGCCCTTGTTAGGGCCGTTGCTAGGGCCGTTGCTAGGGCCGTTGCTAGGGCCGTTGCTAGGGCCGTTTCTAGGGCCCTTGTTAGTGCCGTTGCTAGGGCCGTTGCTAGGGCCGTTGCTAGGGCCGTTGCTAGGGCCCTTGTTAGGGCCGTTATAGGGCCGAAGCTAGGGCTGTTGCTAGGGCCCTTGTTAGGGCCGTTGCTAGGGCCCTTGTTAGGGCCGTTGCTAGGGCCCTTGTTAGGGCCGTTGCTAGGGCCGTTGCTAGGGCCGTTGCTAGGGCCGTTGCTAGGGCCGTTGCTAGGGCCCTTGTTAGGGCCGTTGCTAGGGCCGTAGCTAGGGCCGTTGGTAGGGCCGTTGCTAGGGCCGTGGTTAGGGCCGTTGTTAGGGCCGTTGCTAGGGCCGTTGCTAGGGCCGTTGCTACGGCCGTTGTTAGGGCCGTTCCTAGGGCCGTTGTTAGGGCCGTTGCTAGGGCCGTTGGTAGGGCCGTTGCAAGGGCCGTTGTTAGGGCCGTTGCTAGGGCCCTTGTTAGGGCCGTTGCTAGGGCCCTTTTTAGGGCCGTTTCAAGGGCCGTTGCTAGGGCCGTTGCTAGGTCCCTTGTTAGGGCCGTTGCTAGGGCCGTTGCTAGGGCCGTTGCTAGGGCCGTTGCTAGGGCCGTTGCTAGGGCCCTTTTTAGGGCCGTTGCTAGGGCCGTAGCTAGGGCCATTGCTAGGGCCGTTGCTCGGGCCCTTGTTAGGGCCGTTGCTAGGGCCCTTGTTAGGGCCGTTGCTAGGGCCCTTGTTAGGGCCGTTGCTAGGGCCCTTGTTAGGGCCGTTGCTAGGGCCCTTGTTAGGGCCGTTGCTAGGGCCGTTGTTAGGGCCGTTGCTAGGGCCGTTGCTAGGGCCCTTGTTAGGGCCGTTGCTAGGGCCGTTGCTAGGGCCGTTGCTAGTGCCGTTGCTAGGGCCCTTGTTAGGGCCGTTGCTAGGGCCGTTGTTAGGGCCGTTGCTAGGGCCGTTGCTAGGGCCCTTGTTAGGGCCGTTGCTAGGGCCATTGCTAGGGCCGTTGCTAGTGCCGTTGCTAGGGCCCTTGTTAGGGCCGTTGCTAGGGCCGTTGCTAGGGCTCTTGTTAGGGCCGTTGCTAGGGCCCTTGTTAGGGCCGTTGCTAGGGCCCTTTTTAGGGCCGTTGCTAGGGCCGTTGCTAGGGCCGTTGCTAGGGCGTTGTTAGGGCCGTTGCTAGGGCCGTTGCTAGGGCCGTTGCTAGGGCCGTTGCTAGGGCACTTGTTAGGGCCGTTGCTAGGGCCGTTGCTAGGGCCGTTGCTAGGGCCCTTGTTAGGGCTGTTGCTAGGGCCCTTGTTAGGGCCGTTGCTAGGGCCGTTGCTAGGGCCGTTGCTAGGGTCGTTGCTAGGGCCCTTGTTAGGGCCGTTATAGGGCCGTAGCTAGGGCCGTTGCTAGGGCCGTTGCTAGGGCCCTTGTTAGGGCCGTTGATAGGGCCCTTGTTAGGGCCGTTGCTAGGGCCGTTGCTAGGGCCGTAGTTAAAGCCGTTGCTAGGGCCGTTGCTAGGGCCGTTGCTAGGGCCGTTGTTTGGGCCGTTGTTAGGGCCGTTTGTAGGGCCGTTGCTAGGGCCGTTGTTAGGGCCGTTGTTAGGGCCGTTGCTAGGGCCGTTGCTAGGGCCGTGGTTAGGGCAGTTGCTAGGGCCATTGTTAGGGCCGTTCCTAGGGCCGTTGTTAGGGCCGTTGCTAGGGCCGTTGCTAGGGCCGTTGTTAGGGCCGTGGCTAGGGCCGTTGCTAGGGCCGTGGTTAGGGCAGTTGCTAGGGCCGTTTCTAGGGCCGTTGCTAGGGCCGTTTCTAGGGCCGTTTCTAGGGCCGTGGTTAGGGCCATTGTTAGGGCCGTTGCTAGGGCCGTTGCTAGGGCCGTTGCTAGGGCCGTTGTTAGGGCCATTCCTAGGGCCGTTGTTAGGGCCGTTGATAGGACCGTTGTTAGGGCCCTGTCAAGGGCCGTTGTTAGGGCCGTTGCTAGGGCCTTTGTTAGGGCCGTTGCTAGGGCCGTTTCTAGGGCCGTTGCTAGGGCCGTTGCTAGGGCCGTTGCTAGGGCCGTTTCTAGGGCCGTTGCTAGGGCCGTGGTTAGGGCCATTGTTAGGGCCGTTGCTAGGGCCGTTGCTAGGGCCGTTGCTAGGGCCGTTGTTAGGGCCCTTCCTAGGGCCGTTGTTAGGGCCGTTGCTAGGGCCGTTGTTAGGGCCGTTGCAAGGGCCGTTGTTAGGGCCGTTGCTAGGGCCTTTGTTAGGGCCGTTGCTAGGGCCGTTTCTAGGGCCGTTGCTAGGGCCGTTTCTAGGGCCGTTGTTAGGGCCGTGGTTAGGGCCATTGCTAGGGCCGTTGCTAGGGCCGTTGCTAGGGCCGTTGCTAGGGCCGTTGTTAGGGCTGTTCCTAGGGCTGTTGTTAGGGCCGTTGCTAGGGCCGTTACTAGGGCCGTTGCTAGGGCCGTTGCTAGGGCCCTTGTTAGGGCCGTTGCTAGGGCCGTTTCTAGGGCAGTTGCTAGGGCCGTTGCTAGGGCCCTTGTTAGGGCCGTTGCTAGGGCCGTTGCTAGGGCCGTTGCTAGGGCCGTTGCTAGGGCCTTTGTTAGGGACGTTGCTAGGGCCGTTTCTAGGGCCGTTTCTAGGGCCGTTGCTAGGGCCGTTGCTAGGGTTGTTCCTAGGGCCGTTTCAAGGGCCCTTGTTAGGGCCGTTGCTAGGGCCCTTGTTAGTGCCGTTGCTAGGGCCCTTGTTAGGGCCGTTGCTAGGGCCGTTGCTAGGGCAGTTGCTAGGGCCGTTGCTAGGGCCGTTGCTAGGGCCCTTGTTAGGGCCGTTGCTAGGGCCCTTGTTAGGGCCGTTGCTAGGGCCCTTGTTAGGGCCGTTGCTAGGGCCGTTGCTAGGGCCGTTGCTAGGGTTGTTCCTAGGGCCGTTTCAAGGGCCGTTGTTAGGGCCGTTGCTAGGGCCGTTGTTAGGGCCGTTGCTAGGGCCGTTGCTAGGGCCGTTGTTAGGGCCGTTGCTAGGGCCGTTTCTAGGGCCCTTGTTAGGGCCGTTGCTAGGGCCGTAGCTAGGGCCGTAGCTAGGGCCGTTGCTAGGGCCGTTGCTAGGGCCCTTGTTAGGGCCGTTGATAGGGCCCTTGTTAGGGCCGTTGCTAGGGCCCTTGTTAGGGCCGTTGCTAGGGCCCTTGTTAGGGCCGTTGCTAGGGCCGTTGCTAGGGCCGTTGAAGGGCCGTTGCTAGGGCCGTTGCTAGGGCCCTTGTTAGGGCCGTTGCTAGGGCCCTTGTTAGGGCCGTTGCTAGGGCCGTTGTTAGGGCCGTTGCTAGGGCCGTTGCTAGGGCCGTTGCTAGGGTTGTTCCTAGGGCCGTTTCAAAGGCCGTTGTTAGGGCCGTTGCTAGGGCCCTTGTTAGGGCCGTTATAGGGCCGTAGCTAGGGCCGTTGCTAGGGCCGTTGCTAGGGCTCTTGTTAGGGCCGTTGCTAGGGCCCTTGTTAGGGCCGTTGCTAGGGCCCTTTTTAGGGCCGTTGCTAGGGCCGTTGCTAGGGCCGTTGCTAGGGCCCTTGTTAGGGCCGTTGCTAGGGCCGTTGCTAGGGCCGTTGCTAGGGCCGTTGCTAGGGCCCTTGTTAGGGCCGTTGCTAGGGCCGTTGCTAGGGCCGTTGCTAGGGCCGTTGCTAGGGCGCTGGTTAGGGCCGTTGTTAGGGCCGTTGCTAGGGCCGTTGCTAAGGCCGTTGCTAGGGCCGTTGTTAGGGCCCTTGTTAAGGCCGTTGCTAGGGCCCTTGTTAGGGCCGTTGCTAGGGCCCTTGTTAGGGCCGTTGCTAGAGCCCTTGTTTGGGCCGTTGTTAGGGCCGTTGCTAGGGCCGTTGCTAGGGCCGTTGCTAGGGCCGTTGTTTGGGCCGTTGTTAAAGCCGTTGCTAGCGCCGTTGCTAGGGCCGTTGCTAGGGCCGTTGTTTGGGCCGTTGTTAGGGCCGTTGCTAGGGCCGTTGCTAGGGCCCTTGTTTGGGCCGTTGCTAGGGCCCTTGTTAGGGCCGTTGCTAGGGCCCTTGTTAGGGCCGTTGCTAGGGCCCTTGTAAGGGCCGTTGCTAGGGCCGTTGTTAGGGCCGTTGCTAGGGCTGTTCCTAGGGCCGTTTCTAGGGCCCTTGTTAGGGCCGTTGCTAGGGCCGTTGCTAGGGCCGTTGCTAGGGCCGTTGCTAGGGCCGTTTCTAGGGCCCTTGTTAGTGCCGTTGCTAGGGCCGTTGCTAGGGCCGTTGCTAGGGCCGTTGCTAGGGCCCTTGTTAGGGCCGTTATAGGGCCGTAGCTAGGGCTGTTGCTAGGGCCCTTGTTAGGGCCGTTGCTAGGGCCCTTGTTAGGGCCGTTGCTAGGGCCCTTGTTAGGGCCGTTGCTAGGGCCCTTGTTAGGGCCGTTGCTAGGGCCGTTGCTAGGGCCGTTGTTAGGGCCGTTGCTAGGGCCGTTGCTAGGGCCCTTGTTAGGGCCGTTGCTAGGGCCGTAGCTAGGGCCGTTGCTAGGGCCGTTGCTAGGGCCGTGGTTAGGGCCGTTGTTAGGGCCGTTGCTAGGGCCGTTGCTAGGGCCGTTGCTAGGGCCGTTGTTAGGGCCGTTCCTAGGGCCGTTGTTAGGGCCGTTGCTAGGGCCGTTGGTAGGGCCGTTGCAAGGGCCGTTGTTAGGGCCGTTGCTAGGGCCCTTGTTAGGGCCGTTGCCTGGGCCCTTTTTAGGGCCGTTTCAAGGGCCGTTGCTAGGGCCGTTGCTAGGTCCCTTGTTAGGGCCGTTGCTAGGGCCATTGCTAGGGCCGTTGCTCGGGCCCTTGTTAGGGCCGTTGCTAGGGCCCTTGTTAGGGCCGTTGCTAGGGCCCTTGTTAGGGCCGTTGCTAGGGCCCTTGTTAGGGCCGTTGCTAGGGCCCTTGTTAGGGCCGTTGCTAGGGCCGTTGCTAGGGCCGTTGCTAGGGCCCTTGTTAGGGCCGTTGCTAGGGCCCTTGTTAGGGCCGTTGTTAGGGCCCTTGTTAGGGCCGTTGCTAGGGCCCTTGTTAGGGCCGTTGCTAGGGCCCTTGTTAGGGCCGTTGCTAAGGCCGTTGTTAGGGCCGTTGCTAGGGCCGTAGCTAGGGCCGTTGCTAGGGCCGTTGCTAGGGCCCTTGTTAGGGCCGTTGCTAGGGCCCTTGTTAGGGCCGTTTCAAGGGCCGTTGTTAGGGCCGTTGCTGGGGCCCTTGTTAGGGCCGTTGCTAGCGCCGTTGTTAGGGCCGTTGCTAGGGCCGTTGCTAGGGCCGTTGTTAGGGCCGTTGCTAGGGCCGTTTCTAGGGCCCTTGTTAGGGCCGTTGCTAGGGCCGTTGCTAGGGCCCTTGTTAGGGCCGTTGCTAGGGCCGTTGCTAGGGCCGTTGCTAGGGCCGTTGCTAGGGCCCTTGTTAGGGCCGTTATAGGGCCGTAGCTAGGGCCGTTGCTAGGGCCGTTGCTAGGGCTCTTGTTAGGGCCGTTGCTAGGGCCCTTGTTAGGGCCGTTGCTAGGGCCCTTTTTAGGGCCGTTGCTAGGGCCGTTGCTAGGGCCGTTGCTAGGGCGTTGTTAGGGCCGTTGCTAGGGCCGTTGCTAGGGCCGTTGCTAGGGCCGTTGCTAGGGCACTTGTTAGGGCCGTTGCTAGGGCCGTTGCTAGGGCCGTTGCTAGGGCCCTTGTTAGGGCCGTTGCTAGGGCCCTTGTTAGGGCCGTTGCTAGGGCCGTTGCTAGGGCCGTTGCTAGGGTCGTTGCTAGGGCCCTTGTTAGGGCCGTTATAGGGCCGTAGCTAGGGCCGTTGCTAGGGCCGTTGCTAGGGCCCTTGTTAGGGCCGTTGATAGGGCCCTTGTTAGGGCCGTTGCTAGGGCCGTTGCTAGGGCCGTAGTTAAAGCCGTTGCTAGGGCCGTTGCTAGGGCCGTTGCTAGGGCCGTTGTTTGGGCCGTTGTTAGGGCCGTTTGTAGGGCCGTTGCTAGGGCCGTTGTTAGGGCCGTTGTTAGGGCCGTTGCTAGGGCCGTTGCTAGGGCCGTGGTTAGGGCAGTTGCTAGGGCCATTGTTAGGGCCGTTCCTAGGGCCGTTGTTAGGGCCGTTGCTAGGGCCGTTGCTAGGGCCGTTGTTAGGGCCGTGGCTAGGGCCGTTGCTAGGGCCGTGGTTAGGGCAGTTGCTAGGGCCGTTTCTAGGGCCGTTGCTAGGGCCGTTTCTAGGGCCGTTTCTAGGGCCGTGGTTAGGGCCATTGTTAGGGCCGTTGCTAGGGCCGTTGCTAGGGCCGTTGCTAGGGCCGTTGTTAGGGCCATTCCTAGGGCCGTTGTTAGGGCCGTTGCTAGGGCCGTTGTTAGGGCCCTGTCAAGGGCCGTTGTTAGGGCCGTTGCTAGGGCCTTTGTTAGGGCCGTTGCTAGGGCCGTTTCTAGGGCCGTTGCTAGGGCCGTTGCTAGGGCCGTTGCTAGGGCCGTTTCTAGGGCCGTTGCTAGGGCCGTGGTTAGGGCCATTGTTAGGGCCGTTGCTAGGGCCGTTGCTAGGGCCGTTGCTAGGGCCGTTGTTAGGGCCATTCCTAGGGCCGTTGTTAGGGCCGTTGCTAGGGCCGTTGTTAGGGCCGTTGCAAGGGCCGTTGTTAGGGCCGTTGCTAGGGCCTTTGTTAGGGCCGTTGCTAGGGCCGTTTCTAGGGCCGTTGCTAGGGCCGTTTCTAGGGCCGTTGCTAGGGCCGTGGTTAGGGCCATTGCTAGGGCCGTTGCTAGGGCCGTTGCTAGGGCCGTTGCTAGGGCCGTTGCTAGGGCCCTTGTTAGGGCCGTTGCTAGGGCCGTTTCTAGGGCAGTTGCTAGGGCCGTTGCTAGGGCCCTTGTTAGGGCCGTTGCTAGGGCCGTTGCTAGGGCCGTTGCTAGGGCCGTTGCTAGGGCCCTTGTTAGGGCCGTTGCTAGTGCCGTTGCTAGGGCCGTTGCTAGGGCCGTTGCTAGGGCCCTTGTGAGGGCCGTTGCTAGGGCCCTTGTTAGGGCCGTTGCTAGGGCCCTTGTAAGGGCCGTTGCTAGGGCCCTTGTTAGGGCCGTTGCTAGGGCCCTTGTTAGGGCCGTTGCTAGGGCCCTTGTTAGGGCCGTTGCTAGGGCCCTTGTTAGGGCCGTTGCTAGGGCCCTTGTTAGGGCCGTTGCTAGGGCCGTAGCTAGGGCCGTTGCTAGGGCCGTTGCTAGGGCCCTTGTTAGGGCCGTTGCTAGGGCCCTTGTTAGGGCCGTTGCTAGGGCCCTTGTTAGAGCCGTTGCTAGGGCCGTTGCTAGGGCCGTTGCTAGGGCCGTTGCTAGGGCCCTTGTTAGGGCCGTTGCTAGGGCCCTTGTTAGGGCCGTTGCTAGGGCCCATGTTAGGGCCGTTGCTAGGGCCCTTGTTAGGGCCGTTGCTAGGGCCCTTGTTAGGGCCGTTGCTAGGGCCGTTGTTAGGGCCGTTGCTAGGGCCGTTGCTAGGGTTGTTCCTAGGGCCGTTTCAAAGGCCAGTGTTAGGGCCGTTGCTAGGGCCGTTGTTAGGGCCGTTGCTAGGGCCGTTGCTAGGGCCGTTGTTAGGGCCGTTGCTAGGGCCGTTGCTAGGGTTGTTCCTAGGGCCGTTTCAAAGGCCGTTGTTAGGGCCGTTGCTAGGGCCCTTGTTAGGGCCGTTATAGGGCCGTAGCTAGGGCCGTTGCTAGGGCCGTTGCTAGGGCTCTTGTTAGGGCCGTTGCTAGGGCCCTTGTTAGGGCCGTTGCTAGGGCCCTTTTTAGGGCCGTTGCTAGGGCCGTTGCTAGGGCCGTTGCTAGGGCCCTTGTTAGGGCCGTTGCTAGGGCCGTTGCTAGGGCCGTTGCTAGGGCCGTTGCTAGGGCCCTTGTTAGGGCCGTTGCTAGGGCCGTTGCTAGGGCCGTTGCTAGGGCCGTTGCTAGGGCCCTTGTTAAGGCCGTTGCTAGGGCCCTTGTTAGGGCCGTTGCTAGGGCCCTTGTTAGGGCCGTTGCTAGGGCCCTTGTTTGGGTCGTTGTTAGGGCCGTTGCTAGGGCCGTTGCTAGGGCCGTTGCTAGGGCCGTTGTTAGGGCCGTTGCTAGGGCCGTTGCTAGGGCCGTTGCTAGGGCCGTTGCTAGGGCCCTTGTTAAGGCCGTTGCTAGGGCCCTTGTTAGGGCCGTTGCTAGGGCCCTTGTTAGGGCCGTTGCTAGGGCCCTTGTTTGGGTCGTTGTTAGGGCCGTTGCTAGGGCCGTTGCTAGGGCCGTTGCTAGGGCCGTTGTTTGGGCCGTTGTTAAAGCCGTTGCTAGCGCCGTTGCTAGGGCCGTTGCTAGGGCCGTTGTTTGGGCCGTTGCTAGGGCCGTTGCTAGGGCCGTTGCTAGGGCCCTTGTTTGGGCCGTTGCTAGGGCCCTTGTTAGGGCCGTTGCTAGGGCCCTTGTTAGGGCCGTTGCTAGGGCCCTTGTAAGGGCCGTTGCTAGGGCCCTTGTTAGGGCCGTTGCTAGGGTTGTTCCTAGGGCCGTTTCTAGGGCCCTTGTTAGGGCCGTTGCTAGGGCCGTTGCTAGGGCCGTTGCTAGGGCCGTTGCTAGGGCCGTTTCTAGGGCCCTTGTTAGGGCCGTTGCTAGGGCCGTTGCTAGGGCCCTTGTTAGTGCCGTTGCTAGGGCCGTTGCTAGGGCCGTTGCTAGGGCCGTTGCTAGGGCCCTTGTTAGGGCCGTTATAGGGCCGTAGCTAGGGCAGTTGCTAGGGCCCTTGTTAGGGCCGTTGCTAGGGCCCTTGTTAGGGCCGTTGCTAGGGCCCTTGTTAGGGCCGTTGCTAGGGCCCTTGTTAGGGCCGTTGCTAGGGCCGTTGCTAGGGCCGTTGTTAGGGCCGTTGCTAGGGCCGTTGCTAGGGCCCTTGTTAGTGCCGTTGCTAGGGCCGTAGCTAGGGCCGTTGCTAGGGCCGTTGCTAGGGCCGTGGTTAGGGCCGTTGTTAGGGCCGTTGCTAGGGCCGTTGCTAGGGCCGTTGCTAGGGCCGTTGTTAGGGCCGTTCCTAGGGCCGTTGTTAGGGCCGTTGCTAGGGCCGTTGGTAGGGCCGTTGCAAGGGCCGTTGTTAGGGCCGTTGCTAGGGCCCTTGTTAGGGCCGTTGCTAGGGCCGTTGTTAGGGCCGTTGCTAGGGCCGTTGCTAGGGCCCTTGTTAGGGCCGTTGCTAGGGCCGTAGCTAGGGCCGTTGCTAGGGCCGTTGCTAGGGCCGTGGTTAGGGCCGTTGTTAGGGCCGTTGCTAGGGCCGTTGCTAGGGCCGTTGCTAGGGCCGTTGTTAGGGCCGTTCCTAGGGCCGTTGTTAGGGCCGTTGCTAGGGCCGTTGGTAGGGCCGTTGCAAGGGCCGTTGTTAGGGCCGTTGCTAGGGCCCTTGTTAGGGCCGTTGCTAGGGCCCTTTTTAGGGCCGTTTCAAGGGCCGTTGCTAGGGCCGTTGCTAGGTCCCTTGTTAGGGCCGTTGCTAGGGCCATTGCTAGGGCCGTTGCTCGGGCCCTTGTTAGGGCCGTTGCTAGGGCCCTTGTTAGGGCCGTTGCTAGGGCCCTTGTTAGGGCCGTTGCTAGGGCCCTTGTTAGGGCCGTTGCTAGGGCCCTTGTTAGGGCCGTTGCTAGGGCCGTTGTTAGGGCCGTTGCTAGGGCCGTTGCTAGGGCCCTTGTTAGGGCCGTTGCTAGGGCCGTTGCTAGGGCCGTTGCTAGTGCCGTTGCTAGGGCCCTTGTTAGGGCCGTTGCTAGGGCCGTAGCTAGGGCCGTTGCTAGGGCCGTTGCTAGGGCCCTTGTTAGGGCCTTTGCTAGGGCCCTTGTTAGGGCCGTTGCTAGGGCCCTTGTTAGGGCCGTTGTTAGGGCCCTTGTTAGGGCCGTTGCTAGGGCCCTTGTTAGGGCCGTTGCTAGGGCCCTTGTTAGGGCCGTTGCTAAGGCCGTTGTTAGGGCCGTTGCTAGGGCCCTAGCTAGGGCCGTTGCTAGGGCCGTTGCTAGGGCCCTTGTTAGGGCCGTTGCTAGGGCCCTTGTTAGGGCCGTTTCAAGGGCCGTTGTTAGGGCCGTTGCTGGGGCCCTTGTTAGGGCCGTTGCTAGGGCCGTTGTTAGGGCCGTTGCTAGGGCCGTTGCTAGGGCCGTTGTTAGGGCCGTTGCTAGGGCCGTTTCTAGGGCCCTTGTTAGGGCCGTTGCTAGGGCCGTTGCTAGGGCCCTTGTTAGGGCCGTTGTTAGGGCCGTTGCTAGGGCCGTTGCTAGGGCCGTTGCTAGGGCCGTTGCTAGGGCCCTTGTTAGGGCCGTTATAGGGCCGTAGCTAGGGCCGTTGCTAGGGCCGTTGCTAGGGCTCTTGTTAGGGCCGTTGCTAGGGCCCTTGTTAGGGCCGTTGCTAGGGCCCTTTTTAGGGCCGTTGCTAGGGCCGTTGCTAGGGCCGTTGCTAGGGCGTTGTTAGGGCCGTTGCTAGGGCCGTTGCTAGGGCCGTTGCTAGGGCCGTTGCTAGGGCACTTGTTAGGGCCGTTGCTAGGGCCGTTGCTAGGGCCGTTGCTAGGGCCCTTGTTAGGGCCGTTGCTAGGGCCCTTGTTAGGGCCGTTGCTAGGGCCGTTGCTAGGGCCGTTGCTAGGGTCGTTGCTAGGGCCCTTGTTAGGGCCGTTATAGGGCCGTAGCTAGGGCCGTTGCTAGGGCCGTTGCTAGGGCCCTTGTTAGGGCCGTTGATAGGGCCCTTGTTAGGGCCGTTGCTAGGGCCGTTGCTAGGGCCGTAGTTAAAGCCGTTGCTAGGGCCGTTGCTAGGGCCGTTGCTAGGGCCGTTGTTTGGGCCGTTGTTAGGGCCGTTTGTAGGGCCGTTGCTAGGGCCGTTGTTAGGGCCGTTGTTAGGGCCGTTGCTAGGGCCGTTGCTAGGGCCGTGGTTAGGGCAGTTGCTAGGGCCATTGTTAGGGCCGTTCCTAGGGCCGTTGTTAGGGCCGTTGCTAGGGCCGTTGCTAGGGCCGTTGTTAGGGCCGTGGCTAGGGCCGTTGCTAGGGCCGTGGTTAGGGCAGTTGCTAGGGCCGTTTCTAGGGCCGTTGCTAGGGCCGTTTCTAGGGCCGTTTCTAGGGCCGTGGTTAGGGCCATTGTTAGGGCCGTTGCTAGGGCCGTTGCTAGGGCCGTTGCTAGGGCCGTTGTTAGGGCCATTCCTAGGGCCGTTGTTAGGGCCGTTGCTAGGGCCGTTGTTAGGGCCCTGTCAAGGGCCGTTGTTAGGGCCGTTGCTAGGGCCTTTGTTAGGGCCGTTGCTAGGGCCGTTTCTAGGGCCGTTGCTAGGGCCGTTGCTAGGGCCGTTGCTAGGGCCGTTTCTAGGGCCGTTGCTAGGGCCGTGGTTAGGGCCATTGTTAGGGCCGTTGCTAGGGCCGTTGCTAGGGCCGTTGCTAGGGCCGTTGTTAGGGCCATTCCTAGGGCCGTTGTTAGGGCCGTTGCTAGGGCCGTTGTTAGGGCCGTTGCAAGGGCCGTTGTTAGGGCCGTTGCTAGGGCCTTTGTTAGGGCCGTTGCTAGGGCCGTTTCTAGGGCCGTTGCTAGGGCCGTTTCTAGGGCCGTTGCTAGGGCCGTGGTTAGGGCCATTGCTAGGGCCGTTGCTAGGGCCGTTGCTAGGGCCGTTGCTAGGGCCGTTGCTAGGGCCCTTGTTAGGGCCGTTGCTAGGGCCGTTTCTAGGGCAGTTGCTAGGGCCGTTGCTAGGGCCCTTGTTAGGGCCGTTGCTAGGGCCGTTGCTAGGGCCGTTGCTAGGGCCGTTGCTAGGGCCCTTGTTAGGGCCGTTGCTAGTGCCGTTGCTAGGGCCGTTGCTAGGGCCGTTGCTAGGGCCCTTGTGAGGGCCGTTGCTAGGGCCCTTGTTAGGGCCGTTGCTAGGGCCCTTGTAAGGGCCGTTGCTAGGGCCCTTGTTAGGGCCGTTGCTAGGGCCCTTGTTAGGGCCGTTGCTAGGGCCCTTGTTAGGGCCGTTGCTAGGGCCCTTGTTAGGGCCGTTGCTAGGGCCCTTGTTAGGGCCGTTGCTAGGGCCGTAGCTAGGGCCGTTGCTAGGGCCGTTGCTAGGGCCCTTGTTAGGGCCGTTGCTAGGGCCCTTGTTAGGGCCGTTGCTAGGGCCCTTGTTAGGGCCGTTGCTAGGGCCCTTGTTAGAGCCGTTGCTAGGGCCGTTGCTAGGGCCGTTGCTAGGGCCGTTGCTAGGGCCCTTGTTAGGGCCGTTGCTAGGGCCCTTGTTAGGGCCGTTGCTAGGGCCCATGTTAGGGCCGTTGCTAGGGCCCTTGTTAGGGCCGTTGCTAGGGCCCTTGTTAGGGCCGTTGCTAGGGCCGTTGTTAGGGCCGTTGCTAGGGCCGTTGCTAGGGTTGTTCCTAGGGCCGTTTCAAAGGCCAGTGTTAGGGCCGTTGCTAGGGCCGTTGTTAGGGCCGTTGCTAGGGCCGTTGCTAGGGCCGTTGTTAGGGCCGTTGCTAGGGCCGTTGCTAGGGTTGTTCCTAGGGCCGTTTCAAAGGCCGTTGTTAGGGCCGTTGCTAGGGCCCTTGTTAGGGCCGTTATAGGGCCGTAGCTAGGGCCGTTGCTAGGGCCGTTGCTAGGGCTCTTGTTAGGGCCGTTGCTAGGGCCCTTGTTAGGGCCGTTGCTAGGGCCCTTTTTAGGGCCGTTGCTAGGGCCGTTGCTAGGGCCGTTGCTAGGGCCCTTGTTAGGGCCGTTGCTAGGGCCGTTGCTAGGGCCGTTGCTAGGGCCGTTGCTAGGGCCCTTGTTAGGGCCGTTGCTAGGGCCGTTGCTAGGGCCCTTGCTAGGGCCGTTGCTAGGGCCCTTGTTAAGGCCGTTGCTAGGGCCCTTGTTAGGGCCGTTGCTAGGGCCCTTGTTAGGGCCGTTGCTAGGGCCCTTGTTTGGGTCGTTGTTAGGGCCGTTGCTAGGGCCGTTGCTAGGGCCGTTGCTAGGGCCGTTGTTAGGGCCGTTGCTAGGGCCGTTGCTAGGGCCGTTGCTAGGGCCGTTGCTAGGGCCCTTGTTAAGGCCGTTGCTAGGGCCCTTGTTAGGGCCGTTGCTAGGGCCCTTGTTAGGGCCGTTGCTAGGGCCCTTGTTTGGGTCGTTGTTAGGGCCGTTGCTAGGGCCGTTGCTAGGGCCGTTGCTAGGGCCGTTGTTTGGGCCGTTGTTAAAGCCGTTGCTAGCGCCGTTGCTAGGGCCGTTGCTAGGGCCGTTGTTTGGGCCGTTGCTAGGGCCGTTGCTAGGGCCGTTGCTAGGGCCCTTGTTTGGGCCGTTGCTAGGGCCCTTGTTAGGGCCGTTGCTAGGGCCCTTGTTAGGGCCGTTGCTAGGGCCCTTGTAAGGGCCGTTGCTAGGGCCCTTGTTAGGGCCGTTGCTAGGGTTGTTCCTAGGGCCGTTTCTAGGGCCCTTGTTAGGGCCGTTGCTAGGGCCGTTGCTAGGGCCGTTGCTAGGGCCGTTGCTAGGGCCGTTTCTAGGGCCCTTGTTAGGGCCGTTGCTAGGGCCGTTGCTAGGGCCCTTGTTAGTGCCGTTGCTAGGGCCGTTGCTAGGGCCGTTGCTAGGGCCGTTGCTAGGGCCCTTGTTAGGGCCGTTATAGGGCCGTAGCTAGGGCAGTTGCTAGGGCCCTTGTTAGGGCCGTTGCTAGGGCCCTTGTTAGGGCCGTTGCTAGGGCCCTTGTTAGGGCCGTTGCTAGGGCCCTTGTTAGGGCCGTTGCTAGGGCCGTTGTTAGGGCCGTTGCTAGGGCCGTTGCTAGGGCCCTTGTTAGTGCCGTTGCTAGGGCCGTAGCTAGGGCCGTTGCTAGGGCCGTTGCTAGGGCCGTGGTTAGGGCCGTTGTTAGGGCCGTTGCTAGGGCCGTTGCTAGGGCCGTTGCTAGGGCCGTTGTTAGGGCCGTTCCTAGGGCCGTTGTTAGGGCCGTTGCTAGGGCCGTTGGTAGGGCCGTTGCAAGGGCCGTTGTTAGGGCCGTTGCTAGGGCCCTTGTTAGGGCCGTTGCTAGGGCCCTTTTTAGGGCCGTTTCAAGGGCCGTTGCTAGGGCCGTTGCTAGGTCCCTTGTTAGGGCCGTTGCTAGGGCCGTTGCTAGGGCCGTTGCTAGGGCCGTTGCTAGGGCCCTTCTTAGGGCCGTTGCTAGGGCCGTTGCTAGGGCCGTTGCTAGGGCCGTTGCTAGGGCCCTTTTTAGGGCCATTGCTAGGGCCGTAGCTAGGGCCATTGCTAGGGCCGTTGCTCGGGCCCTTGTTAGGGCCGTTGCTAGGGCCCTTGTTAGGGCCGTTGCTAGGGCCCTTGTTAGGGCCGTTGCTAGGGCCCTTGTTAGGGCCGTTGCTAGGGCCGTTGCTAGGGCCGTTGCTAGGGCCGTTGCTAGGGCCCTTGTTAGGGCCGTTGCTAGGGCAGTTGCTAGGGCCGTTGCTAGTGCCGTTGCTAGGGCCCTTGTTAGGGCCGTTGCTAGGGCCGTAGCTAGGGCCGTTGCTAGGGCCGTTGCTAGGGCCCTTGTTAGGGCCGTTGCTAGGGCCCTTGTTAGGGCCGTTGCTAGGGCCCTTGTTAGGGCCGTTTCTAGGGCCCTTGTTAGGGCCGTTGCTAGGGCCGTTGCTAGGGCCCTTGTTAGGGCCGTTGCTAGGGCCGTTGCTAGGGCCGTTGCTAGGGCCGTTGCTAGGGCTCTTGTTAGGGCCGTTGCTAGGGCCCTTGTTAGGGCCGTTGCTAGGGCCCTTTTTAGGGCCGTTGCTAGGGCCGTTGCTAGGGCCGTTGCTAGGGCGTTGTTAGGACCGTTGCTAGGGCCGTTGCTAGGGCCGTTGCTAGGGCCCTTTTTAGGGCCGTTGCTAGGGCCGTTGCTAGGGCCGTTGCTAGGGCACTTGTTAGGGCCGTTGCTAGGGCCGTTGCTAGGGCCGTTGCTAGGGCCCTTGTTAGGGCCGTTGCTAGGGCCCTTGTTAGGGCCGTTGCTAGGGCCCTTGTTAGGGCCGTTTCTAGCGCCCTTGTTAGGGCCGTTGCTAGGGCCGTTGCTAGGGCCCTTGTTAGGGCCGTTGCTAGGGCCGTTGCTAGGGCCGTTGCTAGGGCCGTTGCTAGGGCTCTTGTTAGGGCCGTTGCTAGGGCCCTTGTTAGGGCCGTTGCTAGGGCCCTTTTTAGGGCCGTTGCTAGGGCCGTTGCTAGGGCCGTTGCTAGGGCGTTGTTAGGGCCGTTGCTAGGGCCGTTGCTAGGGCCGTTGCTAGGGCCCTTTTTAGGGCCGTTGCTAGGGCCGTTGCTAGGGCCGTTGCTAGGGCACTTGTTAGGGCCGTTGCTAGGGCCGTTGCTAGGGCCGTTGCTAGGGCCCTTGTTAGGGCCGTTGCTAGGGCCCTTGTTAGGGCCGTTGCTAGGGCCGTTGCTAGTGCCGTTGCTAGGGTCGTTGCTAGGGCCCTTGTTAGGGCCGTTATAGGGCCGTAGCTAGGGCCGTTGCTAGGGCCGTTGCTAGGGCCCTTGTTAGGGCCGTTGATAGGGCCCTTGTTAGGGCCGTTGCTAGGTCCGTTGTTAGGGCCGTTGCTAGGGTCGTTGTTAGGTCCGTTGTCAGGGCCGTTGTTTGGACCGTTGTCAGGGCCGTTGTTAGGGCCGTTGCTAAGACCGTTGCTATGGCCGTTGCTAGGGCCCTTGTTAGGGCCGTTGCTAGGGCCCTTGTTTGGGCCGTTGCTAGGGCCCTTGTTAGGGCCGTTGCTAGGGCCGTTGCTAGGGCCGTTGCTAGGGCCGTTGCTAGGGCCCTTGTTAGGGCCGTTGCTAGGGCAGTTGCTAGGGCCGTTGCTAGTGCCGTTGCTAGGGCCCTTGTTAGGGCCGTTGCTAGGGCCGTAGCTAGGGCCGTTGCTAGGGCCGTTGCTAGGGCCGTTGTTAGGGCCGTTGTTAGGGCCGTTGCTAGGGCCGTTGCTAGGGCCGTGGTTAGGGCCGTGGCTAGGGCCGTGGTTAGGGCAGTTGCTAGGGCCGTTTCTAGGGCCGTTGCTAGGGCCGTTTCTAGGGCCGTTTCTAGGGCCGTGGTTAGGGCCATTGTTAGGGCCGTTGCTAGGGCCGTTGCTAGGGCCGTTGCTAGGGCCGTTGTTAGGGCCATTCCTAGGGCCGTTGTTAGGGCCGTTGCTAGGGCCGTTGTTAGGGCCCTGTCAAGGGCTGTTGTTAGGGCCGTTGCTAGGGCCTTTGTTAGGGCCGTTGCTAGGGCCGTTTCTAGGGCCGTTGCTAGGGCCGTTGCTAGGGCCGTTGCTAGGGCCGTTTCTAGGGCCGTTGCTAGGGCCGTGGTTAGGGCCATTGTTAGGGCCGTTGCTAGGGCCGTTGCTAGGGCCGTTGCTAGGGCCGTTGTTAGGGCCATTCCTAGGGCCGTTGTTAGGGCCGTTGCTAGGGCCGTTGTTAGGGCCGTTGCAAGGGCCGTTGTTACGGCCGTTGCTAGGGCCTTTGTTAGGGCCGTTGCTAGGGCCGTTTCTAGGGCCGTTGCTAGGGCCGTTTCTAGGGCCGTTGCTAGGGCCGTGGTTAGGGCCATTGCTAGGGCCGTTGCTAGGGCCGTTGCTAGGGCCGTTGCTAGGGCCGTTGTTAGGGCCGTTCCTAGGGCCGTTGTTAGGGCCGTTGCTAGGGCCGTTGCTAGGGCCGTTGCTAGGGCCGTTGCTAGGGCCCTTGTTAGGGCCGTTGCTAGGGCCGTTTCTAGGGCAGTTGCTAGGGCCGTTGCTAGGGCCCTTGTTAGGGCCGTTGCTAGGGCCGTTGCTAGGGCCGTTGCTAGGGCCGTTGCTAGGGCCCTTGTTAGGGCCGTTGCTAGTGCCGTTGCTAGGGCCGTTGCTAGGGCCGTTGCTAGGGCCCTTGTGAGGGCCGTTGCTAGGGCCCTTGTTAGGGCCGTTGTTAGGGCCCTTGTTAGGGCCGTTGCTAGGGCCCTTGTTAGGGCCGTTGCTAGGGCCCTTGTTAGGGCCGTTGCTAGGGCCCTTGTTAGGGCCGTTGCTAGGGCCCTTGTTAGGGCCGTTGCTAGGGCCGTAGCTAGGGCCGTTGCTAGGGCCGTTGCTAGGGCCCTTGTTAGGGCCGTTGCTAGGGCCCTTGTTAGGGCCGTTGCTAGGGCCCTTGTTAGGGCCGTTGCTAGGGCCCTTGTTAGGGCCGTTGCTAGGGCCCTTGTTAGGGCCGTTGCTAGGGCCGTTGCTAGGGCCGTTGCTAGGGCCGTTGCTAGGGCCCTTGTTAGGGCCGTTGCTAGGGCCCTTGTTAGGGCCGTTGCTAGGGCCCATGTTAGGGCCGTTGCTAGGGCCCTTGTTAGGGCCGTTGCTAGGGGCCCTTGTTAGGGCCGTTGCTAGGGCCGTTGTTAGGGCTGTTGCTAGGGCCGTTGCTAGGGCCGTTGCTAGGGTTGTTCCTAGGGCCGATTCAAAGGCCAGTGTTAGGGCCGTTGCTAGGGCCGTTGTTAGGGCCGTTGCTAGGGCCGTTGCTAGGGCCGTTGTTAGGGCCGTTGCTAGGGCCGTTTCTAGGGCCCTTGTTAGGGCCGTTGCTAGGGCCGTTGCTAGGGCCGTTGCTAGGGCCCTTGTTAGGGCCGTTATAGGGCCGTAGCTAGGGCCGTTGCTAGGGCCGTTGCTAGGGCCCTTGTTAGGGCCGTTGCTAGGGCCCTTGTTAGGGCCGTTGCTAGGGCCCTTGTTAGGGCCGTTGCTAGGGCCCTTGTTAGGGCCGTTGCTAGGGCCCTTGTTAGGGCCGTTGCTAGGGCCGTTGCTAGGGCCGCTGTTAGGGCCGTTGCTAGGGCCGTTGCTTGGGCCCTTGTTAGGGCCGTTGCTAGGGCCGTAGCTAGGGCCGTTGCTAGGGCCGTTGCTAGGGCCGTGGTTAGGGCCGTTGTTAGGGCCGTTGCTAGGGCCGTTGCTAGGGCCGTTGCTAGGGCCGTTGTTAGGTCCGTTCCTAGGGCCGTTGTTAGGGCCGTTGCTAGGGCCGTTGGTAGGGCCGTTGCAAGGGCCGTTGTTAGGGCCGTTGCTAGGGCCCTTGTTAGGGCCGTTGCTAGGGCCCTTTTTAGTTTTGTTTCAAGGGCCGTTGCTAGGGCCGTTGCTAGGTCCCTTGTTAGGGCCGTTGCTAGGGCCGTTGCTAGGGCCGTTGCTAGGGCCGTTGCTAGGGCCCTTATTAGGGCCGTTGCTAGGGCCGTTGCTAGGGCCGTTGCTAGGGCCGTTGCTAGGGCCCTCTTTAGGGCCGTTGCTAGGGCCGTAGCTAGGGCCGTTGCTAGGGCCCTTGTTAGGGCCGTTGCTAGGGCCCTTGTTAGGGCCGTTGCTAGGGCCCTTGTTAGGGCCGTTGCTAGGGACGTGGCTAGGGCCGTTGTGAGGGCCGTTGCTAGGGCCGTTGCTAGGGCTGTTGCAAGGGCTGTTGTTAGGGCCGTTGCTAGGGCTTTTTTTAGGGCCGTTGCTAGGGCCGTTGCTAGGGCCGTTGCTAGGGCCGTTGCTAGGGCCGTTGCTAGGGCCGTTGTTAGGGCCGTTCCTAGGGCCGTTGTTAGGGCCGTTGCTAGGGCCGTTGGTAGGGCCGTTGCAAGGGCCGTTGTTAGGGCCGTTGCTAGGGCCCTTGTTAGGGCCGTTGCTAGGGACGTGGCTAGGGCCATTGATAGGGCCGTTGCTAGGGCCGTTGCTAGGGCTGTTGCAAGGGCTGTTGTTAGGGCCGTTGCTAGGGCTTTTTTTAGGGCCGTTGCTAGGGCCGTTGCTAGGGCCGTTGCTAGGGCCGTTGTTAGTACCGTTGCTAGGGCCGTTGCTAGGGCCGATGCTAGGGCCCTTGTTAGGGCCGTTGCTAGGGCCATTGCTAGGGCCGTTGCTAGGGCCGTTGCTAGGGCCATTTTTATGGCCGTTGCTAGGGCCGTAGCTAGGGCCGTTGCTAGGGCCGTTGCTAGGGCCGTTGCTAGGGCCCTTGTTAGGGCCGTTGCTAGGGCCCTTGTTAGGGCCGTTGCTAGGGCCCTTGTTAGGGCCGTTGCTAGGGCCGTTGTTAGGGCCGTTGTTAGGGCCCTTGTTAGGGCCGTTGCTAGGGCCGTTGCTAAGGCCGTTTCTAGGGCCGTTGCTAGGGCCGTTGCTAGGGCCGTTGTTAGGGCCGTTGCTAGGGCCGTTGTTAAAGCCGTTGCTAGGGCCGTTGCTAGGGCCGTTGTTAGGGCCGTTGCTAGGGCCGTTGCTAGGGCCGTTCTTAGGGCCGTTGCTAGGGCCGTTGCTAGGGCCGTGGTTAGGGCCGTTGCTAGGGCCGTTGCTAGGGCCGTTGCTAGGGCCGTTTCTAGGGCCGTTGTTAGGGCCGTTCCTAGGGCCGTTGTTAGGGCCGTGGCTAGGGCCGTTGCTAGGGCCGTTGCTAGGGCCGTTCTTAGGGCCGTTGCTAGGGCCGTTGCTAGGGCCGTTGCTAGGGCCATTGCTAGGGCCTTTGCTAGGGCCGTTGCTAGGGCCGTTGCTAGGTCCGTTGTTAGGGCCGTTGCTAGGGCCGTTGCTAGGGCCGTTGCTAGGGTCGTTGCTAGGGCCGTTGCTAGGGCCGTTGCTAGGGCCGTTGCTTGGGCCGTTGCTAGGGCCGTTGCTAGGGCCGTTGCAAGGGCCCTTGTTAGGGCCGTTGCTAGTGCCGTTGTTAGGGCCGTTGCTAGGGCTGTTGCTAGGGCCGTTGCAATACCCTTGTTAGGGCCGTTGCTAGTGCCGTTGTTAGGGCCGTTGCTAGGGCCGTTGCTAGGGCCGTTGCTAGGGCCGTTGTTAGGGCCGTTGTTAGGGCTGTTGTTAGGGCCGTTGCTAGGGCCGTTGTTAGGGCCCTTGTTAGGGCCGTTGCTAGGGCCGTTGTTAGGGCCGTTGTTAGGGCCCTTGTTAGGGCCGTTGCTAGGGCTTTTGTTAGGGCCGTTGCTAGGGCCGTTGTTAGGGCCGTTGTTAGGGCCCTTGTTAAAGCGGTTGCTATGGCCGTTGCTAGGGCCGTTGTTAGGGCCGTTGCTAGGGCCCTTGTTAGGGCCGTTGCTAGGGCCGTTGCTAGGGCCGTTGCTAGGGCCGTTGCTAGGGCCGTTGTTAGGGCCGTTGTTAGGGCCGTTGTTAGGGCCGTTGCTAGGGCCGTTGCAAGGGCCGTTGTTAGGGCCGTTGCTAGGGCCGTTGCTATGGCCGTTGCTAGGGCCGTTGTTAGGGCCGTTGCTAGGGCCGTTGCTAGGGCCGTTGCTAGGGCCCTTGCAAGGGCCGTTGTTAGGGCCGTTGCTAGGGCCGTTGCTAGGGCCGTTGCTAGGGCCGTTGCTAGGGCCGTTGCAAGGGCCGATGTTAGGGCCGTTGGTAGGGCCGTTGTTACGGCCGTTGCTAGGGCCGTTGTTAGGGTCGTTGCTAGGGCCGTTGTTAGGGCCAGTATTAGGGCCCTTGTTTGGGCCGTTTTTAGGGCCCTTGTTAGGGCCGTTGTTACCGCCCTTGCTAGGGCCGTTGCTAGGGCCGTTGCTAGGGCCGTTGCTAGGGCTTTTGTTAGGGCCGTTGTCAGGGCCGTTGTTAGGGTTGTTGCTAGGGCCGTTGTTAGGGCCGTTGCTAGGGCCGTTGATAGGGCCCTTGTTTGGGCCGTTGCTAGGGCCCTTGTTAGGGCAGTTGCTAGGGCCTTTGCTAGGGCCGTTGTTAGGGCCGTTGTTAGGGCCTTTGTTTGGGCCCTTGTTAGGGCCGTTGCTAGGGTCGTTGCTAGGGCCGTTTCTAGGGCCGTTGCTAGGGCCCTTGTTAGGCCCGTTGCTAGGGCCCTAGTTAGGGCCGTTCTACTGCCGTTTCTAGGGCCGTTGCTAGGGCCGTTGCTAGGGCCGTTGTTAGGGCCGTTGCTAGGGCCCTTGTTAGGGCCGTTGCTAGGGCCGTTGCTAGGGCCGTTGCTAGGGCCGTTGTTAGGGCCGTTGCTAGGGCCGTTGCTAGGGCCGTTGCTAGGGCCGTTGCCGGTGCCGTTGCTAGGGCCGTTGCTAGGGCCGTTGCTAGGGCCGTTGCTAGGGCCTTTGCTAGGGTCTTTGCTAGGGCCGTTGCTAGGGCCGTTGCTAGGTCCGTTGCTAGGGCCGTTGCTAGGGCCGTTGCTAGGGCCGTTGCTAGGGCCGTTGCTAGGGCCGTTGCTAGGGCCGTTGCTAGGGCCGTTGCTTGGGCCGTTGCTAGGGCCGTTGCTAGGGCCGTTGCAAGGGCCCTTGTTAGGGCCGTTGCTAGTGCCGTTGTTAGGGCCGTTGCTAGGGCTGTTGCTAGGGCCGTTGCAATACCCTTGTTAGGGCCGTTGCTAGTGCCGTTGTTAGGGCCGTTGCTAGGGCCGTTGCTAGGGCCGTTGCTAGGGCCGTTGTTAGGGCCGTTGTTAGGGCCGTTGTTAGGGCCGTTGTTAGGGCCGTTGTTAGGGCCCTTGTTAGGGCCGTTGCTAGGGCCGTTGTTAGGGCCGTTGTTAGGGCCCTTGTTAGGGCCGTTGCTAGGGCCGTTTCTAGGGCCGTTGTTAGGGCCGTTGTTAGGGCCCTTGTTAAAGCCGTTGCTATGGCCGTTGCTAGGGCCGTTGTTAGGGCCGTTGCTAGGGCCCTTGTTAGGGCCGTTGCTAGGGCCGTTGCTAGGGCCGTTGCTAGGGCCGTTGCTAGGGCCGTTGTTAGGGCCGCTGCTAGGGCCGTTGTTAGGGCCGCTGCTACGGCCGTGGTTTGTGCCGCTGCTACGGCCGTTGTTAGGGCCGTTGCTAGGGCCGTTGTTAGGGCCGTTGTTAGGGCCGTTGTTAGGGCCGTTGCTAGGGCCGTTGCAAGGGCCGTTGTTAGGGCCGTTGCTAGGGCCGTTGCTAGGGCCGTTGCTAGGGCCGTTGTTACAGCCCTTGCTAGGGCCGTTGCTAGGGCCGTTGCTAGGGCCGTTGCTAGGGCTTTTGTTAGGGTCGTTGTCAGGGCCGTTGTTAGGGCCGTTGCTAGGGCCGTTGTTAGGGCCGTTGCTAGGGCCGTTGATAGAACCGTTGCTAGGGCCCTTGTTAGGGCCGTTGCTAGGGCCGTTGTTAGGGCCGTATCTAGGGCCGTTGCTAGGGCCCTTGTTAGGCCCGTTGCTAGGGCCCTTGTTAGGGCCGTTCTACTGCCGTTTCTAGGGCCGTTGCTAGGGCCGTTGCTTGGGCCCTTG
>NC_137978.1:2407500-2412500 GCF_963924665.1 Micromys minutus
TTAGGGTTAGATTTAGGGTCAGGTTTAGGTTTATTGTTAGATTTAGGGTTTAGGGTTTAAGGTTTATGGTTTAGGATTGTTTAAGGTTTAGGGTGGATTAGGTTAAGGTTTAGAGTTTAGTGTTATGGTTACGGTTAGTGTTAGGGTTAGGGTTAGGGTTAGGTTTAGGGTTAGGGTAATGGTTAGGCTTAGGGTTAGGGTTAGGGTTAGGGTTAGGGGTTAGTGTTAGGGTTAGGGTTAAGTTTAGGGTTAGGGTTAGGTTAGGGTTAGGGTTAGGTTTAGGGTTAGGGTTAGGGGTTAGGGTTAGTGTTAGGGTTAGGGTTATTATTATGGGTTAGGTTTAAGTTTAGGATTAGTGTTAGGGTTAGAATTAGAAATAGGGTTAGTGTTAGGATTAGGGTCAGGATTAGGTTTTGGGTTAGGGTTAGGGTTAGGGTTAGGGTTAGGGTCAGGGAGGATTTAGGGTTAGGGTTAGGGTTAGGGTTAGATTTATGGTTAGGTTTAGGTTTATTGTTAGATTTAGGATTTAGGGTCTAAGGTTTATGGTTTAGGATTGTTTAAGCTATAGGTTGGATTAGGTTTAGGGTTTAGAGTTTAGTGTTATGGTTACGGTTAGGGTTAGGGTTAGGGTTAGGGTTAGGATTAGGGTTAAGGTTAGGGTTAGGATTAGGTTTAGGGTTAGGGTTAGGGTTAGGGTTAGGGTTAGGGTTAGGCTTAGGGTTAGGGTTAAGGTTAGGTTTAGGGTTAAGGTTAGGTTTAGGGTTAGGGTTAGGGTTAGGGTTAGGTTTAGGGTTAGGATTAGGGTTAGGGTTAGGGTTAGGTAAGGGTTAGGGTTAGGGTTAGGGTTATGGTTATTTTTAGGTTTAGTGTTTAGGGTTTAGTGTTTAGGGTTTAAGGTTTAGGGTTTAGGATTGTTTAAGATTTAGGGTGGTTTAGGTTAAGGGTTTAGGGTTTAGAGTTTAGGATTGTTTAAGGTTTAGGGTTGTTTAGGGTATAGTGTTTCGGATTAAAAGTTTAGGGTTGTTTAGGGTTTAGTGTTTAGGGTTTAGGGTTGTTTAAGGTTTAGTGTTTAAGGTTTAGGTTTTAGGGTTGTTTTGGGTTTAGTGTTTAGTGTTGTTTAGAGTATAGTGTTAATGGTTTAGGGTTTAGGGTTATTTAGGGTTTAGTGTTTAAGGTTTAGGGTATAGGGTTGTTTAGGGTTTAGTGTTTAGGGTTGTTTATGGTTTAGTGATTAGGGTTGTTTAGGGTTGTTTAGAGGTTAGTGTTTAGGGTTATTCAGGGTTTATGATTTAGGGTTGTTCAGGGTTTAGGATTTATGGTTGTTCAGGGTTTAGGATTTAGGGATTAAGGTTAAGGGGTTAGGGTTAGGGTTAGGGTTAGGGTTAGGGTTAGGGTTAGGGTTAGGGTTAGGGTAAGGGTTAGGGTTAGGGTTAGGGTTAGGGTTAAGGTTAGGGATAGGGTTAGGGTTAGGGTTATGGTTAGTGTTAGGATTAGGGTTAGTGTTAGGGTCAGGGTTAGGTTTAGGGTTAGATTTAGGGTCAGGTTTAGGTTTATTTTTAGATTTAGTGTTTAGGGTTTAAGGTTTATGGTTTAGGATTGTTTAAGGTTTAGGGTGGATTAGGTTTAGGGTTTAGAGTTTAGTGTTATGGTTACGGTTAGTGTTAGGGTTAGGGTTAGGTTTAGGGTTAGGGTTAGGGTAATGGTTAGGGTTAGGGTTAGGGTTAGGGTTAGGGTAAGGGTTAGGGGTTAGTGTTAGGGTTAGGGTTAGGGTTAGGGTTAGGGTTAGGGTTAGGTTAGGGTTAGGGTTAGGGTTAGGGTTAGGGTTAGTGGTTAGGGTTAGTGTTAGGGTTAGGTTTATTATTAGGGGGTTAGGTTGAAGTTTAGGATTAGTGTTAGGGTTAGAATTAGAAATAGGGTTAGTGTTAAGATTAGGGTCAGGGTTAGGGTTAGGGTTAGGGTTAGGGTTAGGGTTAGGGTTAGGTTTAGGGTTAGGGTTAGGGTTAGGATTAGGGTTAGGGTTAGGGTTAGGGTAAGGATTAGGGGTTAGGGTTAGGGTTATGGTTATTGTTAGGTTTAGGGTTTAGGGTTTAGTGTTTAGGGTTTAAGGTTTAGGGTTTAGGATTGTTTAAGATTTAGGGTGGTTTAGGTTAAGGGTTTAGGGTTTGGAGTTTAGGATTGTTTAAGGTTTAGGGTTGTTTGGGGTATAGTGTTTAGGGTTAAAAGTTTAGGGTTGTTTAGGGTTTAGTGTTTAGGGTTTAGGGTTGTTTAAGGTTTAGTTTTTAAGGTTTAGGTTTTAGGGTTGTTTTGGGTTTAGTGTTTAGTGTTGTTTAGGGTATAGTGTTAATGGTTTAGGGTTTAGGGTTATTTAGGGTTTAGTGTTTAAGGTTTAGGATATAGGGTTGTTTAGGGTTTAGTGTTTAGGGTTGTTTATGGTTTAGTGATTAGGGTTGTTTAGGGTTGTTTAGAGGTTAGTGTTTAGGGTTATTCAGGGTTCATGATTTAGGGTTGTTCAGGGTTTAGGATTTATGGTTGTTCAGGGTTTAGGATTTAGGGATTAAGGTTAAGGGGTTAGGGTTAGGGTTAGGGTTAGGGTTAGGGTTAGCATTAGGGTTAGAGTTAGGGTTAGAGTTAGGGTTATGGGGTTATGTTAGGCTTAAGGTTAGGGTTAGGGTTATGGGGTTAAGGTTAGGGTTGGGGTTAGCGTTAGGTTTAGGTTTAGGGTTAGGGTTAGGGTTATGGTTATTCTTAGATTTATGGTTTAAAATTTAGGGTTTATGGTTTAAGGTTTAGGGTTTAGGATTGTTTAAGTTTTAGGGTGGTTTAGGTTTAGGGTATAGGGTTTAGCGTTTAAGATTGTTTAATGTTTAAGGTTGTTTAGGTTTTAGCGTTTAGAGTTGTTTAGGGTTTTTTAGGGTTGTTTATGATATAGTGTTTAGGCTTGTTCAGGATTTATGATTTAGGATATTTTAAAGTTTAGGGTTTAAGGTTGTATAGTGTTTTAGGGTTTAGGGTATAATATTTAGGGTTAAGGGTTTAGGGTTGTTTAGGGTATAGTGTTAATGGTTTTAGGGTTTAGGCTTGTTTAGGGTTTAGTGTTTAGGGTTTAGAGTTTAGGGTTTTTTAGCGTTTAGTGTTTATAGTTTAGGGTTTAGGGTGCTTTTGGAATTAGTGTTTAGGGTTTTTCGGGGTTTAGGGTTTAGGATTTAGGGTGTTAGGGTTAGTGTTAGGGTTAGGTTTAGGGTTAAGGTGAGGGTTAGGGTGAGGGTTAAGGTTAGGGTTAGGGTTAAGGTTAGTTTTAGTGTTAGGGTAAGGGTTAGGGATAGGGATAGGGATAGGGTTAGGGTTAGGGTTAGGGTTAGGGTTAAGGTTAGGGTTAGGGTTAGGGTTAGGGTTAGGGGTTAGTGTTAGGGTTAGTGTTTGGGGTTAGGGGTTAGTTTTAGGGTTAGGGTTAGGGTTAGGGTTAGGTTTTGTGTTAGGGTTATTATTAGGGGGTTAGGTTTTAGTTTAGGATTAGTGTTAGGGTTAGAATTAGAAATAGGGTTAGTGTTAGGATTAGGGTCAGGGTTAGGTTTAGGGATATGGTTAGGGTTAGGGTTAAGGGTAGAGTTAGGGTTAGGGTTAGATTTAAAGTTTAGGGTTTAGTGTTAGGATTAGGGATAGTGTGAGGTTTAGGGTTAGGTTTAGGGTTAGGGTTAGGGTTAGTGTTTGGGTTATGATTAGTGTTATTATTAGGGTTAGGGTTAGGGTCCGGTTTAGGTTTAGGGTTAGGGTTAGGGTTAGGGTTAGATTTAGGGTTAGGTTTAGGTTTATTGTTAGATTTAGGGTTTAGGGTTTAAGGTTTAGGGTTTAGGATTATTTAAGGTTTAGGGTAGATTAGGTTTAGGGTTTAGAGTTTAGTATTATGGTTACGGTTAGGGTTAAAGTTAGGGTTAGAGTTAGGGTTAGGGTTAGGGTTAGGGTTAAGGTTAGGGTTAATGTTAGGATTAGGGTTAGGGTAAAAGTTAGGGGGTTAGTGTTAGGGTTAGGGTTAGGGTTAGGGTTAGGGTTAGGGTTAGGTTAGGGTTAGGGTTAGGGTTAGGGTAAGGGTTAGGTTTAGGGTTAGGGTTAGGATTAAGGTTAGGGTTAGGGTTAGGGTTAGGGTTATGGTTAGTGTTAGGATTAGGGTTAGTGTTAGGGTCAGGGTTAGGTTTAGGGTTAGGGTTAGGGTTAGGGTTAGGGTTAGATTTAGGGTCAGGTTTAGGTTTATTGTTAGATTAAGTGTTTAGGGTTTAAGATTTATGGTTTAGGATTGTTTAAGGTTTAGGGTGGATTAGGTTTAGGGTTTAGAGTTTAGTGTTATGGTTACGGTTAGTGTTAGGGTTAGGGTTAGGGTTAGGGTTAGGGTTAGGGTAATGGTTAGGGTTAGGGTTAGGGTTAGGGTTAGGGTAAGGGTTAGGGGTTAGTGTTAGGGTTAGGGTTAGGGTTAGGGTTAGGGTTAGGGTTAGGTTAGGGTTAGGGTTAGGGTTAGGGTAAGGGGTTAGGGTTAGTGTTAGGGTTAGGTTTATTATTAGGGGGTTAGGTTTAAGTTTAGGATTAGTGTTAGGGTTAAAATTAGAAATAGGGTTAGTGTTAGGAATAGGGTCAGGGTTAGGTTTAGGGTTAGGGTTAGGGTTAGGTTTAGGGTTAGGATTAGGGTTAGGGTTAGGGTTAGGGTAAGGGTTAGGGGTTAGGGTTAGGGTTATGGTTATTGTTAGGTTTAGGGTTTAGGGTTTAGTGTTTAGGGTTTAAGGTTTAGGGTTTAGGATTGTTTAAGATTTAGGGTGGTTTAGGTTAAGGGTTTAGGGTTTAGAGTTTAGGATTGTTTAAGGTTTAGGGTTGTTTAGGGTATAGTGTTTAGGGTTAAAAGTTTAGGGTTGTTTAGGGTTTAGTGTTTAGGGTTTAGGGTTGTTTAAGGTTTAGTGTTTAAGGTTTAGGTTTTAGGGTTGTTTTGGGTTTAGTGTTTAGTGTTGTTTAGGGTATAG
>NC_137978.1:2417500-2435000 GCF_963924665.1 Micromys minutus
TTTAGGGATTACTGTTAGGGTTAGGGTTAGGGTTAGGGTTAAGTTTAGTGTTAGGTTTAGGGTTAGGGTTAGGGTTAGGGTTAGGTTTAGGTTTATTGTTAGGATTAGGGTTAGAGTTAGGATTAGGGTTAGGGTTAGGGTTAGGGTTAGGGTCAGGTTTAGGGTTAGGGTTAGGGTTAGGACAACGTTTAGTGTTAGTGTTAGGTTTAGGGTTATGGTTAGGGTTATGTTTAGTGTTAGGGTTACGTTTAGGGTTAGGGTTAGGGTTAGGATTAGGGTTAGGGTTATGGTAATTGTTAGGTTTAGGGTTTAAGGTTTAGGGTTTAGGATTGTTTAAGGTTTATCATAAATTAAATTATGGTTTACAATTTAGTGTTAGGGTTATGGTTAGTGTTAGTGTTAGGGTTAGGGTTAGGTTTAGGGTTCAGGGTTTAGGGTTTAGAATAGTTTAAGGTTGAGAGTAGATTAGGTTTAGGATTTAAAGTTTAGTTTTAGGGTTAGGGTTAGGTTTAGGGTTTATGGTTTAGTGTTAGGATTAGGGTTAGGGTTAAAGTTAGTGTTAGGGTAAGGGTTAGGATTAGGTTTAGGGTTAGGGTTAGGGTTAGGGTTAGGGTTAGGGTTAGGGTTAGGATTAGGGTTAGGGTTAGGGTTAGGGTAAAGTTTAGGGGTTAGGGTTAGGGTTATGGTTATTGTTAGGTTTAGGGTTTAGGGTTTAGTGTTTAGGGTTTAAGGTTTAGGGTTTAGGATTGTTTAAGATTTAGGGTGGTTTAGGTTAAGGGTTTAGGGTTTAGAGTTTAGGATTGTTTAAGGTTTAGGGTTGTTTAGGGTATAGTGTTTAGGGTTAAAAGTTTAGGGTTGTTTAGGGTTTAGTGTTTAGGGTTTAGGGTTGTTTAAGGTTTAGTGTTTAAGGTTTAGGTTTTAGGGTTGTTTTGGGTTTAGTGTTTAGTGTTGTTTAGGGTATAGTGTTAATGGTTTAGGGTTTAGGGTTATTTAGGGTTTAGTGTTTAAGGTTTAGGGTATAGGGTTGTTTAGGGTTTAGTGTTTAGGGTTGTTTATGGTTTAGTGATTAGGGTTGTTTAGGGTTGTTTAGAGGTTAGTGTTTAGGGTTGTTCAGGGTTTATGATTTAGGGTTGTTCAGGATTTAGGATTTATGGTTGTTCAAGGTTTAGGATTTAGGGATTAAGGTTAAGGGGTTAGGGTTAGGTTTAGGGTTAGGGTTAGGGTTAGGGTTAGGGTTAGGGTTAGCGTTAGTTTTAGGGTTAGGGTTAAGGTTAGGGTTAGGGTTAGGGTTAGGTTTATGGTTAGTGTTAGGATTATGGTTAGGGTTAGGGTCAGGGTTAGGTTTAGGGTTAGGGTTAGGGTTAGGGTTAGATTTAGGGTCAGGTTTAGGTTTATTGTTAGATTTAGGGTTTAGGGTTTAAGGTTTATGGTTTAGGATTGTTTAAGGTTTAGGGTGGATTAGGTTTAGGGTTTAGAGTTTAGTGTTATGGTTATGGTTAGTGTTATGGTTAGGGTTAGGGTTAGGGTTAGGGTTAGGGTTAGGGTAATGGTTAGGGTTAGGGTTAGGGTTAGGGTTAGGGTAAGGGTTAGGGGTTAGTGTTAGGGTTAGGGTTAGGGTTAGGTTCAGGTTAGGGTTAGGGTTAGGGTTAGGGTTAGGGTTAGGGGTTAGGGTTAGTGTTAGTGTTAGGGTTATTATTAGGGGGTTAGGGTTAAGTTTAGGATTAGTGTTAGGGTTAGAATTAGAAATAGGGTTAGTGTTAGGATTAGGGTCATGGTTAGGTTTAGGGTAAGGTTAGGGGTTAGGGTTAGGGTTATGATTATTGTTAGGTTTAGGGTTTAGGGTTTAGTGTTTAGGGTTTAAGGTTTAGGGTTTAGGATTGTTTAAGATTTAGGGTGGTTTAGGTTAAGGGTTTAGGGTTTAGAGTTTAGGATTGTTTAAGGTTTAGGGTTGTTTAGGGTATAGTGTTAATGGTTTTAGGGTTTAGGGTTGTTTAGGGTTTAGTGTTTAGGGTTTAGGGTTTAGGGTTTTTTAGCGTTTAGTGTTTATAGTTTAGGGTTTAGGGTGCTTTTGGAATTAGTGTTTAGGGGTTTTCAGGGATTAGGGTTTAGGATTTAGGGTGTTAGGGTTAGTTTTAGGGTTAGGTTTAGGGTTAAGGTGAGGGTTAGGGTGAGGGTTGAGGTTAGGGTTAGGGTTAAGGTTAGTGTTAGTGTTAGAATAAGGGTTAGGGTTAGGGATAGGGTTAGGGTTAGGGTTAGGGTTAGGGTTAAGGTTAGGGTTAGGGTTAGGGTTAGGGTTAGGGGTTTGGGTTAGGGTTAGTGTTAGGGGTTAGGGGTTAGTGTTAGGGTTAGGGTTAGGTTTAGTGTTAGGGTTATTATTAGGGGGTTAGGTTTTAGTTTAGGATTAGTGTTAGGGTTTGAATTAGAAATAGGGTTAGTGTTAGGATTAGGGTCAGGGTTAGGTTTAGAAATATGGTTAGGTTTAGGGTTAAGGGTAGGGTTAGTGTTATGGTTAGAATTAAAGTTTAGGGTTTAGTGTTAGGATTAGGGATAGTGTGAGGTTTAGGGTTAGGTTTAGGGTTAGGGTTAGGGTTAGTGTTTAGGTTATGATTAGTGTTAGGATTAGGATTAGGGTTAGGGTCAGGTTTATGTTCAGGGTTAGGGTTAGAGTTAGGGTTAGGTTTAGGGTTAGGTTTAGGTTTATTGTTAGATTTAGGGTTTAGGGTTTAAGGTTTATGGTTTAGGATTGTTTAAGTTTAAGGGTGGATTAGGTTTAGGGTTTAGAGTTTAGTATTATGGTTATGGTTAGGGTTAGGGTTAGGGTTAGAGTTAGGGTTAGGGTTAGGGTTAGGGTTAGGGTTAAGGTTAGGGTTAGTGTTAGGGTTAGGGTTATGGTTAGTGTTAGGATTAGGGTTAGGGTTAGGGTCAGGGTTAGGTTTAAGGTTAAGGTTAGGGTTAGGGTTAGGGTTAGGGTTAGGGTTAGGATTAGGGTTAGGGTTAGGGTTAGGGTAAGGGTTAGGGGTTAGGGTTAGGGTTATGGTTATTGTTAGGTTTAGGGTTTAGGGTTTAGTGTTTAGGGTTTAAAATTTATGGTTGAGGATTGTTTAAGGTTTAGGGTGGATTAGGTTTAGGGTTTAGAGTTTAGTGTTATGGTTACGGTTAGGGTTAGGGTTAGGGAGAGGGTTAGGGTTAGGGTTAGGGTTATGGTAAGGGTTAGGTTTAGGGTTAGGGTTAGGGTTAGGGTAAAAGTTAGGGGGTTAGTGTTAGGGTTTGTGTTAGGGTTAGGGTTAGGGTTAGGGTTAGGTTAGGGTTAGGGTTAGGGTTATGGTTAGGGGTAGGGTTAGGTTAGGGTTAGGGTTAGGGTTAGGGTTAGGGTTAGGGGTTAGGGTTAGTGAAAGGGTTAGGGTTATTATTAGGGGGTTAGGTTTAAGTTTAGGATTAGTGTTAGGCTTAGAATTAGAAATAGGGTTAGTGTTAGGATTAGGGTCAGGGTTAGGTTTAGGGTTAGGGTTAGGGTTAGGGTCAGGGAGGGTTTAGGGTTAGGGATAGGGTTAGTGTTAGATTTAGGGTTAGGTTTATGTTTATTGTTAGATTTAGGATTTAGGGTCTAAGGTTTATGGTTTAGGATTGTTTAACGTTTAGGGTGGATTAGGTTTAGGGTTTAGAGTTTAGTGTTATGGTTACGGTTAGGGTTAGGGTTAGGGTTAGAGTTAGGGTTAGGGTTAGTGTTAGGGTTAGGGTTAGGGTTAGGGTTAGGATTAGGTTTAGGTTTAAAGTTACAGTTAGGGTTAGGGTTAGGGTTAGGATTAGTGTTAAGGTTAGGGTTAGGTTTAGGGTTAGGGTTAGGGTTAGGGTTAGGGTTAGGGTTAGGGTTAGGATTAGGGTTAGGGTTAGGGTTAGAGTAAGGGTTAGGGGTTAGGGTTAGGGTTATGGTTATTGTTAGGTTTAGGGTTTAGGGTTTAGTGTTTAGGGTTTAAGGTTTAGGGTTTAGGATTGTTTAAGATTTAGGGTGGTTTAGGTTAAGGGTTTAGGGTTTAGAGTTTAGGATTGTTTAAGGTTTAGGGTTGTTTAGGGTATAGTGTTTAGGGTTAAAAGTTTAGGGTTGTTTAGGGTTTAGTGTTTAGGGTTTAGGTTTGTTTAAGGTTTAGTGTTTAAGGTTTAGGTTTTAGGGTTGTTTTGGATTTAGTGTTTAGTGTTGTTTAGGGTATAGTGTTAATGGTTTAGGGTTTAGGGTTATTTAGGGTTTAGTGTTTAAGGTTTAAGGTATAGGGTTGTTTAGGGTTTAGTGTTTAGGGTTGTTTATGGTTTAGTGATTAGGGTTGTTTAGGGTTGTTTAGAGGTTAGTGTTTAGGGTTATTCAGGGTTTATGATTTAGGGTTGTTCAGGGTTTAGGATTTATGGTTGTTCAGGGTTTAGGATTTAGGGATTAAGGTTAAGGGGTTAGGGTTAGGGTTAGCTTTAGGGTTAGCATTAGGGTTAGAGTTAGGGTTAGAGTTAGGGTTATGGGGTTATGTTAGGCTTAAGGTTAGGGTTAGGGTTATGGGGTTAAGGTTAGGGTTGGGGTTAGGGTTAGGTTTAGGTTTAGGGTTAGGGTTAGGGTTATGGTTATTCTTAGATTTATGGTTTAAAATTTAGGGTTTATGGTTTAAGGTTTAGGGTTTAGGATTGTTTAAGTTTTAGGGTGGTTTAGGTTTAGGGTTCAAAATTTAGCGTTTAAGATTGTTTAATGGTTAGGGTTGTTTAGGTTTTAGCGTTTAGAGTTGTTTAGGGTTTTTTAGGGTTGTTTATAATTTAGTGTTTAGGGTTGTTCATTATTTATGATTTAGGATATTTTAAGGTTTAGGGTTTAAGGTTTTATAGTGTTTTAGGGTTTAGGGTATAATGTTTAGGGTTAAGGGTTTAGGGTTGTTTAGGTTATAGTGTTAATGGTTTTAGGGTTTAGGCTTGTTTAGGGTTTAGTGTTTAGGGTTTAGGGTTTAGGGTTTTTTAGCGTTTAGTGTTTATAGTTTAGGGTTTAGGGTGCTTTTGGAATTAGTGTTTAGGGTTTTTCGGGGTTTAGGGTTTAGGATTTAGGGTGTTAGGGTTAGTGTTAGGGTTAGGTTTAGGGTTAAGGTGAGGGTTAGGGTGAGGGTTAAGGTTAGGGTTAGGGTTAAGGTTAGTGTTAGTGTTAGGGTAAGGGTTAGGGTTAGGGATAGGGTTAGGGTTAGGGTTAGAGTTAGGGTTAAGGTTAGGGTTAGGGTTAGGGTTAGGGTTAGGGGTTTGGTTTAGGGTTAGTGTTAGGTGTTAGGGGTTAGTGTTAGGGTTAGGATTAGGGTTAGGGTTCGGGTTAGGTTTAGTGTTAGGGTTATTATTAGGGGGTTAGGTTTTAGTTTAGGATTAGTGTTAGGGTTAGAATTAGAAATAGGGTTAGTGTTAGGATTAGGGTCAGGATAAGGTTTAGAAATATGGTTAGGGTTAGGGTTAAGGGTAGGGTTAGGGTTAGGGTTAGAATTAAGGTTTAGGGTTTAGTGTTAAGATTAGGAATAGGGTGAGGTTTAGAGTTAGGTTTAGGGTTAGGCTTAGGGTTAGTGTTTGGGTTATGATTAGTGTTAGGATTAGGATTAGGGTTAGGGTCAGGTTTATGTTTAGGGTTAGGGTTAGGGTTAGGGTTAGATTTAGGGTTAGGTTTAGGTTTATTGTTAGATTTAGGGTTTAGGGTTTAAGGTTTATGGTTTAGGATTGTTTAAGTTTAAGGGTGGATTAGGTTTAGGGTTTAGAGTTTAGTATTATGGTTACGGTTAGGGTTAGGGTTAGGGATGGGGTTAGGGTTAGGGTTAGGGTTATGGTAAGGGTTAGGTTTAGGGTTAGGGTTAATGTCAGGGTAAAAGTTAGGGGGTTAGTGTTAGGGTTTGTGTTAGGGTTAGGGTTAGGGTTAGGGTTAGGTTAGGGTTAGGGTTAGGGTTAGGGTTAGTGTTAGGGTTAGGGTTAGGTTAGGGTTAGGGTTAGGGTTAGGGTTAGGGTTAGGGGTTAGGGTTAGTGAAAGGGTTAGGGTTATTATTAGGGGGTTAGGTTTAAGTTTAGGATTAGTGTTAGGGTTAGAATTAGAAATAGGGTTAGTGTTAGGATTAGGGTCAGGGTTAGGTTTAGGGTTAGGGTTAGGGTTAGGGTTAGGGTCAGGGAGGGTTTAGGGTTAGGGTTAGGGTAAGGGTTAGATTTAGGTTTAGGTTTAGGTTTATTGTTAGATTTAGGATTTAGGGTCTAAGGTTTATGGTTTAGGATTGTTTAAGGTTTAGGGTGGATTAGGTTTAGGGTTTAGAGTTTAGTGTTATGGTTACGGTTAGGGTTAGGGTTAGGGTTAGGATTAGGGTTAAGGTTAGGGTTAGGATTAGGTTTAGGGTTAGGGTTAGGGTTAGGGTTAGGGTTAGGGTTAGGATTAGGGTTAGTGTTTGGGTTAGGGTAAGGGTTAGGGGTTAGGGTTAGGGTTATGGTTATTGTTAGGTTTAGGGTTTAGGGTTTAGTGTTTAGGGTTTAAGGTTTAGGGTTTAGGATTGTTTAAGATTTAGGGTGGTTTAGGTTAAGGGATTAGGGTTTAGAGTTTAGGATTGTTTAAGGTTTAGTGTTGTTTAGGGTATAGTGTTTAGGGTTAAAAGTTTAGGGTTGTTTAGGGTTTAGTGTTTAGGGTTTAGGGTTGTTTAAGGTTTAGTGTTTAAGGTTTAGGTTTTAGGGTTGTTTTGGGTTTAGTGTTTAGTGTTGTTGAGGGTATAGTGCTAATGGTTTAGGGTTTAGGATTATTTAGGGTTTAGTGTTTAAGGTTTAGGGTATAGGGTTGTTTAGGGTTTAGTGTTTAGGGTTGTTTATGGTTTAGTGATTAGGGTTATTTAGGGTAGTTTAGAGGTTAGTGTTTAGGGTTATTCATGGTTTATGATTTAGGGTTGTTCAGGGTTTAGGATTTATGGTTGTTCAGGGTTTAGGATTTAGGGATTAAGGTTAAGGGGTTAGGGTTAGGGTTAGGGTTAGGGTTAGGGTTGAGGTTAGGGTTAGTGTTAGGGTTAGGGTTATGGTTAGTGTTAGGATTAGGGTTAGTGTTAGGGTCAGGGTTAGGTTTAGGGTTAGGGTTAGGGTTAGGGTTAGATTTAGGGTCAGGTTTAGGTTTATTGTTAGATTTAGGGTTTAGGGTTTAAGGTTTATGGTTTAGGATTGTTTAAGGTTTATGGTGGATTAGGTTTAGGGTTTAGAGTTTAGTGTTATGGTTACGGTTAGTGTTAGGGTTAGGGTTAGGGTTAGGGTTAGGGTTAGTGTTAGGGTTAGGGTAATGGTTAGGATGAGGTTTAGGGTTAGGGTTAGGGTAAGGGTTAGGGGTTAGTGTTAGGGTTAGGATTAGGGTTAGGGTTAGGGTTAGGTTAGGGTTAGGGTTAGGGTTAGGGGTTAGGGTTAGTGTTAGGGTTAGGGTTATTATTAGGGGGTTAGGTTAAAGTTTAGGATTAGTGTTAGGGTTAGAATTAGAAATAGGGTTAGTGTTAGGATTAGGGTCAGGGTTAGGTTTAGGGTTAGGGTTAGGGTTAGGGTGAGGGTTAGGGTCAGGTAGGGTTTAGGGTTAGGGTTAGGGTTAGGGTAAGATTTAGGGTTAGGTTTAGGTTTATTGTTAGATTTAGGATTTAGGGTCTAATGTTTATGGTTTAGGATTGTTTAAGGTTTAGGGTGGATTAGGTTTAGGGTTTAGAGTTTAGTGTTATGGTTACGGTTAGGGTTAGGGTTAGGGTTAGGGTTAAGGTTAGGGTTAGGGTTAGGGTTAGGGTTAGGGGTTAGGGTTAGGGTTAGTGTTAGGGGTTAGGGGTTAGTGTTAGGGTTAGGGTTAGGGTTAGGGTTAGGGTTAGGGTTAGGTTTAGTGTTAGGGTTATTATTAGGGGGTTAGGTTTTAGTTCAGGATTAGTGTTAGGGTTAGAATTAGAAATAGGGTTAGTGTTAGGATTAGAGTCAGGGTTAGGTTTAGGGATATGGTTAGGGTTAGTGTTAAGGGTAGAGTTAGGGTTAGGGTTAGATTTAAAGTTTAGGGTTTAGTGTTAGGATTAGGGATAGTGTGAGGTTTAGGGTTAGGTTTAGGGTTAGGGTTAGGGTTAGTGTTTGGGTTATGATTAGTGTTATTATTAGGGTTAGGGTTAGGGTCAGGTTTAGGTTTAGGGTTAGGGTTAGGGTCAGATTTAGGGTTAGGTTTAGGTTTATTGTTAGATTTAGGGTTTAGGGTTTAAGGTTTAAGGTTTAGGATTGTTTAAGGTTTAGGGTAGATTAGGTTTAGGGTTTAGAGTTTAGTATTATGGTTACGGTTAGTGTTAGGGTTAGGGTTAGAGTTAGGGTTAGGGTTAGGGTTAGGGTTAGGGTTAGGGTTAAGGTTAGGGTTAATGTTAGGTTAGAGTTATGGTTAGTGTTAGGATTAGGGTTAGGTTTAGGGTCAGGGTTAGGTTTAGGTTTAGGGATAGGGTTAGGGTTAGATTTAGGGTTAGGTTTAGGTTTATTGTTAGATTTAGGGTTTAGGGTTTAAGGTTTATGGTTTAGGATTTTTTAAGGTTTAGGGTGGATTAGGTTTAGGGTTTAGAGTTTAGTGTTATGGTTACGGTTAGGGTTAGGGTTAGGGATGGTGTTAGGGTTAGGGTTAGGGTTATGGTAAGGGTTAGGGTTAGGGTTAGGGTTAGGGTTATGGTAAAAGTTAGGGGGTTAGTGTTAGGGTTTGTGTTAGGGTTAGGGTTAGGGTTAGGGTTAGGTTAGGGTTAGGGTTAGGGTTAGGGTTAGGGGTTAGGGTTAGTGTTAGGGTTAGGGTTATTATTAGGGGGTTAGGTTTAAGTTTAGGATTAGTGTTAGGGTAAGAATTAGAAATAGGGTTAGTCTTAGGATTAGGGTCAGGGTTAGGTTTAGAGTTAGGGTTAGGGTTAGGGTTAGGGTTAAAGTCAGGGAGGGTTTAGGGTTAGGGTTAGGGTTAGGGTTAGATTTAGGGTTAGGTTTAGGTTTATTGTTAGATTTAGGATTTAGGGTCTAAGGTTTATGGTTTAGGATTTTTTAAGGTTTAGGGTGGATTAGCTTTAGGCTTTAGAGTTTAGTGTTATGGTTACAGTTAGGTTTAGGGTTAGGGTTAGGGTTAGGATTAGGGTTAAGGTTAGGGTTAGGATTAGGTTTAGGGTTAGGGTTAGGGTTAGGGTTAGGGTTAGGGTTAGGGTTAGGGTTAGGATTAGGGTTAGGGTTAGGGTTAGGGTAAGGGTTAGGGGTTAGGGTTAGGGTTATGGTTATTGTTAGGTTTAGGGTTTAAGGTTTAGTGTTTAGGGTTTAAGGTTTAGGGTTTAGGATTGTTTAAGATTTAGGGTGGTTTAGGTTAAGGGTTTAGCGTTTAGAGTTTAGGATTGTTTAAGGTTTAGGGTTGTTTAGGGTATAGAGTTTAGGGTTAAAAGTTTAGGGTTTTTTAGGGTTTAGTGTTTAGGGTTTAGGGTTGTTTAAGGTTTAGTGTTTAATTTTTAGGTTTTAGGGTTGTTTGGGGTTGAGTGTTTAGTGTTCTTTAGGGTATAGTGTTAATGGTTTAGGGTTTAGGGTTATTTAGGGTTTAGTGTTTAAGGTTTAGTGTATAGGGTTGTTTAGGGTTTAGTGTTTAGGGTTGTTTATGGTTTACTGATTAAGGTTGTTTAGGGTTGTTTAGAGGTTAGTGTTTAGGGTTATTCAGGGTTTATGATTTAGGGTTGTTCAGGGTTTAGGATTTATGGTTGTTCAGGGTTTAGAATTTAGGGATTAAGGTTAAGGGGTTAGGGTTAGGGTTAGGGTTAGGGTTAGGGTTAGCATTAGGGTTAGAGTTAGGGTTAGAGTTAGGGTTAGAGTTAGGGTTATGGGGTTATGTTAGGCTTAAGGTTAGGGTTAGGGTTATAGGGTTAAGGTTAGGTTTGAGGTTAGGGTTAGGTTTAGGTTTAGGATTAGGGTTAGGGTTATGGTTATTCTTAGATTTATGGTTTAAAATTTAGGGTTTATGGTTTAAGGTTTAGGGTTTAGGATTGTTTAAGTTTTAGGGTGGTTTATGTTTAGGGTACAAAATTTAGCGTTTAAGATTGTTTAATGGTTAGGGTTGTTTAGGTTTTAGCGTTTAGAGTTGTTTAGGGTTTTTTAGGGTTGTTTATAATTTAGTGTTTAGGGTTGTTCATTATTTATGATTTAGGATATTTTAAGGTTTAGGGTTTAAGGTTGTATAGTGTTTTAGGGTTTAGGGTATAATATTTAGGGTTAAGGGTTTAGGGTTGTTTAGGGTATAGTGTTAATGGTTTTAGGGTTTAGGCTTGTTTAGGGTTTAGTGTTTAGGGTTTAGGGTTTAGGGTTTTTTAGCGTTTAGTATTTATAGTTTAGGGTTTAGGGTGCTTTTGGAATTAGTGTTTAGGATTTTTCGGGGTTTAGGGTTTAGGATTTAGGGTGTTAGGGTTAGTGTTAGGGTTAGGTTTAGGGTTAAGGTGAGGGTTAGGGTGAGGGTTAAGGTTAGGGTTAGGGTTAAGGTTAGTGTTAGTGTTAGAATAAGGGTAAGGGTTAGGGATAGGGTTAGGGTTAGGGTTAAGGTTAGGGTTAATGTTAGGGTTAGGGTTAGGGTTAAGGTTAGGGGTTTGGGTTAGGGTTAGTGTTAGGGGTTAGGGGTTATTGTTAGGGTTAGGATTAGGGTTAGGGTTAGGGTTAGGTTTAGTTTTAGGGTTATTATTAGGGGGTTCGGTTTTAGTTTAGGATTAGTGTTAGGGTTTGAATTAGAAATAGGGTTAGTGTTAGGATTAGGGTCAGGATAAGGTTTAGAAATATGGTTAGGGTTAGGGTTAAGGGTAGGTTAGGGTTAGGGTTAGAATTAAGGTTTAGGGTTAATTGTTAAGATTAGGGATAGGGTGAGGTTTAGGGTTAGGTTTAGGGTTAGGGTTAGGGTTAGTGTTTGGGTTATGATTAGTGTTAGGATTAGGATTAGGGTTAGGGTCATGTTTATGTTTAGGGTTAGGGTTAGGGTTAGGGTTAGATTTAGGGTTAGGTTTAGGTTTATTGTTAGATTTAGGGTTTAGGGTTTAAGGTTTATGGTTTAGGATTGTTTAAGTTTAAGGGTGGATTAGGTTTAGGGTTTAGAGTTTAGTATTATGGTTACGGTTAGGGTTAGGGTTAGGGTTAGAGTTAGTGTTAGGGTTAAGGTTAGGGTTAGGGTTAAGGTTAGGGTTAGTGTTAGGGTTAGGGTTATGGTTAGTGTTAGGATTAGGGTTAGGGTTAGGGTCAGGGTTAGGTTTAGTGTTAGGGATAGGGTTAGGGTTAGATTTAGGGTTAGGTTTAGGTTTATTGTTAGATTTAGGGTTTAGTATTTAAGGTTTATGGTTTAGGATTGTTTAAGGTTTAGGGTGGATTAGGTTTAGGGTTTAGAGTTTAGTGTTATGGTTACGGTTAGGGTTAGGGTTAAAGATGGGGTTAGGGTTAGGTTTAGGGTTATGGTAAGGGTTAGGTTTAGGTTTAGGGTTAGGGTTAGGGTAAAAGTTAGGGGGTTAGTGTTAGGGTTAGTGTTAGGGTTAGGGTTAGGGTTAGGGTTAGGTTAGGGTTAGGGTTAGGTTTAGGGTTAGGGTTAGGGTTAGGGTTAGGTTAGGGTTAGGGTTAGGGTTAGGGTTAGGGTTAGGGGTTAGGGTTAGTGAAAGGGTTAGGGTTATTATTAGGGGGTTAGGTTTAAGTTTAGGATTAGTGTTAGGGTTTGAATTAGAAATAGGGTTAGTGTTAGGATTAGGGTCAGGGTTAGGTTTAGGGTTAGGTTTAGAGTTAGGGTTAGGGTCAGGGAGGGTTTAGGGTTAGGGTTAGGGTTAGGGTTAGATTTAGGTTTAGGTTTAGGTTTATTGTTAGATTTAGGATTTAGGGTCTAAGGTTTATGGTTTAGGATTGTTTAAGGTTTAGGGTGGATTAGGTTTAGGGTTTAGAGTTTAGTGTTATGGTTACGGTTAGGGTTAGGGTTAGGGTTAGGGTTAGGATTAGGGTTAAGGTTAGGGTTAGGATTAGGTTTAAGGTTAGGGTTAGGGTTAGGGTTAGGGTTAGGGTTAGGGTTAGGATTAGGGTTAGGGTTAGGGTTAGGGTAAGGGTTAGGGGTTAGGGTTAGGGTTATGGTTATTGTTAGGTTTAGGGTTTAGGGTTTAGTGTTTAGGGTTTAAGGTTTAGGGTTTAGGATTGTTTAAGATTTAGGGTGGTTTAGGTTAAGGGTTTAGGGTTTAGAGTTTAGGATTGTTTAAGGTTTAGTGTTGTTTAGGGTATAGTGTTTAGGGTTAAATGTTTAGGGTTGTTTAGGGTTTAGTGTTTAGGGTTTAGGGTTGTTTAAGGTTTAGTGTTTAAGGTTTAGGTTTTAGGGTTGTTTTGGGTTTAGTGTTTAGTGTTGTTTAGGGTATAGTGCTAATGGTTTAGGGTTTAGGGTTATTTAGGGTTTAGTGTTTAAGGTTTAGGGTATAGGGTTGTTTAGGGTTTAGTGTTTAGGGTTGTTTATGGTTTAGTGATTAGGGTTATTTAGGGTAGTTTAGAGGTTAGTGTTTAGGGTTATTCAGGGTTTATGATTTAGGGTTGTTCAGGGTTTAGGATTTATGGTTGTTCAGGGTTTAGGATTTAGGGATAAAGGTTAAGGGGTTAGGGTTAGGGTTAGGGTTAGGGTTAGGGTTAGGGTTAGGGTTAGGGTTAGGGTTAGGGTTAGGGTTAAGGTTAGGGTTAGGGTTAGGGTTAGGGTTATGGTTAGTGTTAGGATTAGGGTTAGTGTTAGGGTCAGGGTTAGGTTTAGGGTTAGGGTTAGGGTTAGGGTTAGATTTAGGGTCAGGTTTAGGTTTATTGTTAGATTTAGAGTTTAGGGTTTAGGTTTATGGTTTAGGATTGTTTAAGGTTTAGGGTGGATTAGGTTTAGGGTTTAGAGTTTAGTGTTATGGTTACGGTTAGTGTTAGGGTTAGGGTTAGGGTTAGGGTTAGGGTTAGGGTTAGGGTAATGGTTAGGGTGAGGGTTAGGGTTAGGGTAAGGGTTAATGGTTAGTGTTAGGGTTAGGATTAGGGTTAGGGTTAGGGTTAGGTTAGGGTTAGGGTTAGGGTTAGGGTTAGGGGTTAGGGTTAGTGTTAGGGTTAAGGTTATTATTAGGGGGTTAGGTTTAAGTTTAGGATTAGTGTTAGGGTTAGAATTAGAAATAGGGTTAGTGTTAGGATTAGGGTCAGGGTTAGGTTTAGGGTTAGGGTTAGGGTTAGGGTGAGGGTTAGGGTCAGGGAGGGTTTAGGGTTAGGGTTAGGGTTAGGGTAAGATTTAGGGTTAGGTTTAGGTTTATTGTTAGATTTAGGATTTAGGGTCTAAGGTTTATGGTTTAGGATTGTTTAAGGTTTAGGGTGGATTAGGTTTAGGGTTTAGAGTTTAGTGTTATGGTTACGGTTAGGGTTAGGGTTAGGGTTAGGATTAGGGTTAAGGTTAGGGTTAGGATTAGGTTTATGTTTAGGGTTAGGGTTAGGGTTAGGGTTAGGGTTAGGATTAGGGTTAGGGTTAGAGTTAGGGTAAGGGTTAGGGGTTAGGGTTAGGGTTATGGTTATTGTTAGGTTTAGGGTTTAGGGTTTAGTGTTTAGGGTTTAAGGTTTAGGGTTTAGGATTGTTTAAGATTTAGGGTGGTTTAGGTTAAGGGTTTAGGGTTTAGAGTTTAGGATTGTTTAAGGTTTAGGGTTGTTTAGGGTATAGTTTTTAGGGTTAAAAGTTTAGGGTTGTTTTGGGTTTAGTGTTTAGGGTTTAGGGTTGTTTAAGGTTTAGTGTTTAAGGTTTAGGTTTTAGGGTTGTTTTGGGTTTAGTGTTTAGTGTTGTTTAGGGTATAGTGTTAATGGTTTATGGTTTAGAGTTATTTAGGGTTTAGTGTTTAAGGTTTAGGGAATAGGGTTGTTTAGGATTTAGTGTTTAGGGTTGTTTATGGTTTAGTGATTAGGGTTATTTAGGGTTGTTTAGAGGTTAGTGTTTAGGGTTATTCAGGGTTTATGATTTAGGGTTGTTCAGGGTTTAGGATTTATGGTTGTTCAGGGTTTAGGATTTAGGGCTTAAGGTTAAGGGGTTAGGGTTAGAGTTAGGGTTAGGGTTAGCATTAGGGTTATAGTTAGGGTTAGAGTTAGGGTTATGGGGTTATGTTAGGCTTAAGGTTAGGGTTAGGGTTATGGGGTTAAGGTTAGGGTTGTGGTTAGGGTTAGGTTTAGGTTTAGGGTTAGGGTTAGGGTTATGGTTATTCTTAGATTTAAGGTTTAAATTTTAGGGTTTATGGTTTAAGGTTTAGGGTTTAGGATTGTTTAAGTTTTAGGGTGGTTTAGGTTTAGGGTATAGGGTTTAGCGTTTAAGATTCTTTAATGTTTAGGGTTGTTTAGGTTTTAGCGTTTAGAGTTGTTTAGGGTTTTTTAGGGTTGTTTATTATTTAGTGTTTAGGGTTGTTCAGGATTTATGATTTAGGATATTTTAAGCTTTAGGGTTTAAGGTTGTATAGTGTTTTAGGGTTTAGGGTATATTGTTTAGGGTTAAGGGTTTAGGGTTGTTTAGGGTATAGTGTTAATGGTTTTAGGGTTTAGGCTTGTTTAGTGTTTAGTGTTTAGGGTTTAGGGTTTAGGGTTTTTTAGCGTTTAGTGTTTACAGTTTAGGGTTTAGGGCGCTTTTGGAATTAGTGTTTAGGGTTTTTCGGGGTTTAGTGTTTAGGATTTAGGGTGTTAGTGTTAGTGTTAGAGTTAGGTTTAGGGTTAAGGTGAGGGTTAGGGTGAGGGTTAAGGTTAGGGTTAGGGTTAAGGTTAGTGTTAGTGTTAGGGTAAGGGTTAGGGTTAGGGATAGGGTTAGGGTTAGGGTTAGGGTTAGGGTTAGGGTTAGGGTTAAATTTAGGGTTAGGGTTAGGGTTAGGGGTTAGGGTTAGGGTTAGTGTTAGGAGTTAGGGGTTAGTGTTAGGGTTAGGGTTAGGGTTAGGGTTAGGTTAGTGTTATTATTAGGGGGTTAGGTTTTAGTTCAGGATTAGTGTTCGGGTTAGAATTAGAAATAGGGTTAGTGTTAGGATTAGGGTCAGGGTTAGGTTTAGGGATATGGTTAGGGTTAGGGTTAAGGGTAGGGTTAGTGTTAGGGTTAGATTTAAAGTTTAGGGTTTAGTGTTAGGAATAGGGATAGTGTGAGGTTTAGGGTTAGGTTTAGGGTTAGGGTTAGGGTTAGTGTTTGGGTTATGATTAGTGTTATTATTAGGGTTAGGGTTAGGGTCAGGTTTAGGTTTAGGGTTAGGGTTAGGGTTAGGGTCAGATTTAGGGTTAGGTTTAGGTTTATTGTTAGATTTAGGGTTTAGGGTTTAAGGTTTAAGATTTAGGATTGTTTAAGGTTTAGGGTAGATTAGGTTTAGGGTTTAGAGTTTAGTATTATGGTTACGGTTAGTGTTAGGGTTAGGGTTAGAGTTAGGGTTAGGGTTTGGGTTAGGGTTAGGGTTAGGGTTAGGGTTAAGGTTAGGGTTAATGTTAGGGTTAGAGTTATGGTTAGTGTTAGGATTAGGGTTAGGTTTAGGGTCAGGGTTAGGTTTAGGGTTAGGGATAGGGTTAGGGTTAGATTTAGGGTTAGGTTTAGGTTTATTGTTAGATTAAGATTTAGGGTCTAAGGTTTATGGTTTAGGATTGTTTAAGGTTTAGGGTAGATTAGGTTTAGGGTTTAGAGTTTAGTGTTATGGTTACAGTTAGGGTTAGGGTTAGGGATGGGGTTAGGGTTAGGGTTAGGGTTATGGTAAGGGTTAGGGTTAGGGTTAGGGTTAGGGTTATGGTAAAAGTTAGGGGGTTAGTGTTAGGGTTTGGGTTAGGGTTAGGGTTAGGGTTAGGGTTAGGTTAGGGTTAGGGTTAGGGTTAGGGTTAGGGTTAGGTTTAGGGGTTAGGGTTAGTGTTAGGGTTAGGGTTAGGGCTAGGGTTAGGTTAGGGTTAGGGTTAGGGTTAGAGTTAGGGTTAGAGTTAGGGTTAGAGTTAGGGTTATGGGGTTATGTTAGGCTTAAGGTTAGGGTTAGGGTTATGGGGTTAAGGTTAGGGTTGGGGTTAGGGTTAGGTTTAGGTTTAGGGTTAGGGTTAGGGTTATGGTTATTCTTAGATTTATGGTTGAAAATTTAGGGCTTATGGTTTAAGGTTTAGTCTTTAGGATTGTTTAAGTTTTAGTGTGGTTTAGGTTTAGGGTATAGAATTTAGCGTTTAAGATTGTTTAATGGTTAGGGTTGTTTAGGTTTTAGCGTTTAGAGTTGTTTAGGGTTTTTTAGGGTTGTTTATAATTTAGTGTTTAGGGTTGTTCAGTATTTATGATTTAGGATATTTTAAGGTTTAGGGTTTAAGGTTGTATAGTGTTTTAGGGTTTAGTGTATAATGTTTAGGGTTAAGGGTTAAGGGTTGTTTAGGGTATAGTGTTAATGGTTTTAGGGTTTAGGCTTGTTTAGGGTTTAGTGTTTAGGGTTTAGTGTTTAGGGTTTTTTAGCGTTTAGTGTTTATAGTTTAGGGTTTAGGGTGCTTTTGGAATTAGTGTTTAGGGTTTTTCGGGGTTTAGGGTTTAGGATTTAGGGTGTTAGGGTTAGTGTTAGGGTTAGGTTTAGGGTTAAGGTGAGGGTTAGGGTGAGGGTTAAGGTTAGGGTTAGGGTTAAGGTTAGTGTTAGTGTTAGGGTAAGGGTTAGGGTTAGGGATAGGGTTAGGGTTAGGTTTAGGGTTAGGGTTAGGGTTAGGGTTAGGGTTAGGGGTTAGGGTTAGGTTTAGTGTTAGGGGTTAGGGGTTAGAGTTAGGGTTAGGGTTAGGGTTAGGGTTAGGGTTAGGTTTAGTGTAGGGTTATTATTAGGGGGTTAGGTTTTAGTTTAGGATTAGTGTTAGGGTTAGAATTAGAAATAGGGTTAGTGTTAGGATTAGGGTCAGGGTTAGGTTTAGGGATAGGGTTAGGGTTAGGGTTAAGGGTAGGGTTAGGGTTAGGGTTAGATTTAAAGTTTAGGGTTTAGTGTTAGGATTAGGGATAGTGTGAGGTTTAGGGTTAGGTTTAGGGTTAGGGTTAGGGTTAGTTTTTGGGTTATGATTAGTGTTAGGATTAGGGTTAGGGTTAGGGTCAGGTTTAGGTTTAGGGTTAGGGTTAGGGTTAGGGTTATATTTAGGGTTAGGTTTAGGTTTATTGTTAGATTTAGGGTTTAGGGTTTAAGGTTTATGGTTTAGGATTGTTTAAGGTTTAGGGTGGATTAGGTTTAGGGTTTAGAGTTTAGTATTATGGTTACGGTTAGGGTTAGGGTTAGGGTTAGAGACAGGGTTAGGGTTAGGGTTAGGGTTAGGGTTAAGGTTAGGGTTAGTGTTAGGGTTAGGGTTATGGTTAGTGTTAGGATTAGGTTTAGGGTTAGGGTCAGGGTTAGGTTTAGGGTTAGATATAGGGTTAGGGTCAGATTTAGGGTTAGGTTTAGGTTTATTGTTAGATTTAGGGTTTAGGGTTTAAGGTTTATGGTTTAGGATTGTTTAAGGTTTAGGGTGGATTAGGTTTAGGGCTTAGAGTTTAGTGTTATGGTTACGGTTAGGG
>NC_137978.1:2445000-2467500 GCF_963924665.1 Micromys minutus
GGGTTAAAGTTAGGGTTAGGGTAAGGTTTAGGATTAGGTTTAGGGTATAGGGTTTAGCGTTTAAGATTGTTTAATGTTTAGGGTTGTTTAGGTTTTAGCGTTTAGAGTTGTTTAGGGTTTTTTAGGGTTGTTTATAATTTAGTGTTTAGGGTTGTTCAGGATTTATGATTTAGGATATTTTAAGGTTTAGGGTTTAAGGTTGTATAGTGTTTTAGGGTTTAGGGTATAATGTTTAGGGTTAAGGGTTTAGGGTTGTTTAGGGTATAGCGTTAATGGTTTTAGGGTTTAGGCTTGTTTAGGGTTTAGTGTTTAGGGTTTAGGGTTTAGGGTTTTTTAGCGTTTAGTGTTTATAGTTTAGGGTTTAGGGTGCTTTTGGAATTAGTGTTTAGAGTTTTTTGGGGTTTAGGGTTTAGGATTTAGGGTGTTAGGGATAGTGTTAGGGTTAGGTTTAGGGTTAAGGTGAGGGTTAGGGTGAGGGTTAAGGTTAGTGTTAGTGTTAGGGTAAGGGTTAGGGTTAGGGATAGGGTTAGGGTTAGGGTTACTGTTAGGGTTAGGGTTAGGGTTAGGGTTAGGGTTACGGGTTAGGTTTAGGGTTAGTGTTAGGGGTTAGGGGTTAGTGTTAGGGTTAGGGTTAGGGTTAGGGTTAGGTTTAGTGTTAGGGTTATTATTAGGGGGTTAGGTTTTAGTTAAGGATTAGTGTTAGGGTTAGAATTAGAAATAGGGTTAGTGTTAGGATTAGGGTCAGGGTTAGGTTTAGGGATAGGGTTAGGTTTAGGGTTAAGGTTAGGGTTAGGGTTAGGGTTAGGGTTATGGTTAGTGTTAGGATTAGGGTTAGGGTTAGGGTCAGGTTTAGGTTTAGGGTTAGGGTTAGGGTTAGGGTTAGATTTAGGGTCAGGTTTAGGTTTATTGTTAGATTTAGGGATTAGGGTTTAAGGTTTATGGTTTAGGATTGTTTAAGGTTTAGGGTGGATTAGGTTTAGGGTTTAGAGTTTAGTGTTATGGTTATGGTTAGTGCTAGGGTTAGGGTTAGGGTTAGGGTTAGGGTTAGGGATAGGGTAATGGTTAGGGTTAGGTTTAGGGTTAGGGTTAGGGTAAGGGTTAGGGGTTAGTGTTAGGGTTAGGGTTAGGGTTAGGGTTAGGGTTAGGGTTAGGTTAGGTTTAGGGTTAGGGTTAGGGTTAGGGTTAGAGGTTAGGGTTAGTGTTAGGGTTAGGGTTATTATTAGGGGGTTAGGTTTAAGTTTAGGATTAGTGTTAGGGTTAGAATTAGAAATAGGGTTAGTGTTAGGATTAGGGTCAGGGTTAGGTTTAGGGTTAGGGTTAGGGTTAGGGTTAGGGTCAGGGAGGGTTTAGGGTTAGGGTTAGGGTTAGGGTTAGATTTAGGGTTAGGTTTAGGTTTATTGTTAGATTTAGGATTTAGGGTCTAAGGTTTATGGTTTAGGATTGTTTAAGGTTTAGGGTGGATTAGGTTTAGGGTTTAGAGTTTAGTGTTATGGTTACGGTTAGGGTTAGGGTTAGGGTTAGGGTTAGGATTAGGGTTAAGGTTAGGCTTAGGATTAGGTTTAGGGTTAGGGTTAGGGTTAGGGTTAGGGTTAGGGTTAGGGTTAGGGTTAGGGTTAGGGTTAGGATTAGGGTTAGGATTAGGGTTAGGGTTAGGGTTAGGGTAAGGGTTAGGTGTTAGGTTTAGTGTTATGGTTATTGTTAGGTTTAGGGTTTAGGGTTTAGTGTTTAGGGTTTAAGGTTTAGGGTTTAGGATTGTTTAAGATTTAGGGTGGTTTAGGTTAAGGGTTTAGGGTTTAGAGTTTAGGATTGTTTAAGGTTTAGGGTTGTTTAGGGTATAGTGTTTAAAGTTAAAAGTTTAGGGTTGTTTAGGGTTTAGTGTTTAGGGTTTAGGGTTGTTTAAGGTTTAGTGTTTAAGGTTTAGGTTTTAGGGTTGTTTTGGGTTTAGTGTTTAGTGTTGTTTAGGGTATAGTGTTAATGGTTTAGGGTTTAGGGTTATTTAGGGTTTAGTGTTTAAGGTTTAGGGTATAAGGTTGTTTAGGGTTTAGTGTTTAGGGTTGTTTATGGTTTAGAGATTAGGGTTGTTTAGGGTTGTTTAGAGGTTAGTGTTTAGGGTTATTCAGGGTTTATGATTTAGGGTTGTTCAGGGTTTAGGATTTATGGTTGTTCAGGGTTTAGGATTTAGGGATTAAGGTTAAGGGGTTAAGGTTAGGGTTAGGGTTAGGGTTAGGGTTAGCATTAGGGTTAGAGTTAGGGTTAGAGCTAAGGTTATGGGGTTATGTTAGGCTTAAGGTTAGGGTTAGGGTTATGGGGTTAAGGTTAGGGTTGGGGTTAGGGTTAGGTTTAGGTTTAGGGTTAGGGTTAAGGTTAGTGTTAGTGTTAGAATAATGGTTAGGGTTAGGGATAAGGTTAGGGTTAGGGTTAGGGTTAGGGTTAAGGTTAGGGTTAGGGTTAGGGTTAGGGTTAGGGGTTAGTGTTAGGGTTAGGGTTAGGGTTAGGGTTAGGGTTAGGTTTAGTGTTAGGGTTATTATTAGGGGGTTAGGTTTTAGTTTAGGATTAGTGTTAGGGTTAGAATTAGAAATAGGGTTAGTGTTAGGATTAGGGTCAGGGTTAGGTTTAGAAATATGGTTAGGGTTAGGGTTAAGGGTAGGGTTAAAGTTAGGGTTAGAATTAAAGTTTAGGGTTTAGTGTTAGGATTAGGGATAGTGTGAGGTTTAGGGTTAGGTTTAGGGTTAGGGTTAGGGTTAGTGTTTGGGTTATGATTAGTGTTAGGATTAGGATTAGGGTTAGGGTAAGGTTTATGTTTAGGGTTAGGGTTAGGGTTAGGGTTAGATTTAGGGTTAGGTTTAGGTTTATTGTTAGATTTAGGGTTTAGGGTTTAAGGTTTATGGTTTAGGATTGTTTAAGTTTAAGGGTGGATTAGGTTTAGGGTTTAGAGTTTAGTATTATGGTTACGGTTAGGGTTATGGTTAGGGTTTTAGTTAGGGTTAGGGTTAGGGTTAGGGTTAGGGTTAAGGTTAGGGTTAGTGTTAGGGTTAGGGTTATGGTTAGTGTTAGGATTAGGGTTAGGGTTAGGGTCAGGGTTAGGTTTAGGGTTAGGGATAGGGTTAGGGTTAGATTTAGGGTTAGGTTTAGGTTTATTGTTAGATTTAGGGTTTAGGGTTTAAGGTTTATGGTTTAGGATTGTTTAAGGTTTAGGGTGGATTAGGTTTAGGGTTTAGAGTTTAGTGTTATGGTTACGGTTAGGGTTAGAGTTAGGGATGGAGTTAGGGTTAGGGTTAGGGTTATGGTAAGGGTCAGGTTTATGGTTAGGGTTAGGGTTAGGGTAAAAGTAAGGGGGTTAGTGTTAGGGTTTGTGTTAGGGTTAGGGTTAGGGTTAGGGTTAGGTTAGGGTTAGGGTTAGGGTTAGGGTTAGGGTTAGGGTTAGGGTTAGGGTTAGGGTTAGGTTAGGGTTAGGGTTAGGGTTAGGTTTAAGGGTTAGGGTTAGTGAAAGGGTTAGGGTTATTATTAGGGGGTTAGGTTTAAGTTTAGGATTAGTGTTAGGGTTAGAATTAGAAATAGGGTTAGTGTTAGGATTAGGGTCAGGGTTAGGTTTAGGGTTAGGGTTAGGGTTAGGGTCAGGGAGGGTTTAGGGTTAGGGTTAGGGTTAGGGTTAGAGTTAGGGTTAGGTTTAGGTTTATTGTTAGATTTAGGATTTAGGGTCTAAGATTTATGGTTTAGGATTGTTTAAGGTTTAGGGTGGATTAGGTTTAGGGTTTAGAGTTTAGTGTTATGGTTACGGTTAGGGTTAGGGTTAGGGTTAGGATTAGGGTTAAGGTTAGGGTTCGGATTAGGTTTAGGGTTAGGGATAGGGTTAGGGTTAGGGTTAGGGTTAGGATTAGGTTTAGGGTTAGGGTTAGGGTTAGGGTTAGGGTTAGGATTAGGGTTAAGGTTAGGGTTAGGTTTAGGTTTAGGGTTAGGGTTAGGGTTAGGATTAGGGTTAGGATTAGGGTTAGGGTTAGGGTTAGGGTAAGGGTTAGGGGTTAGGGTTAGGGTTATGGTTATTGTTAGGTTTAGGGTTTAGAGTTTAGTGTTTAGGGTTTAAGGTTTAGGGTTTAGGATTGTTTAAGATTTAGGGTGGTTTAGGTTAAGGGTTTAGGGTTTAGAGTTTAGGATTGTTTAAGGTTTAGGGTTTTTTAGGGTATAGTGTTTAGGGTTAAAAGTTTAGGGTTGTTTAGGGTTTAGTGTTTAGGGTTTAGGGTTGTTTAAGGTTTAGTGTTTAATGTTTAGGTTTTAGGGTTGTTTTGGGTTTAGTGTTTAGTGTTTTTTAGGGTATAGTGTTAATGGTTTAGGGTTTAGGGTTATTTAGGGTTTAGTGTTCAAGGTTTAAGGTATAGGGTTGTTTAGGGTTTAGTGTTTAGGGTTGTTTATGGTTTAGTGATTAGGGTTGTTTAGGGTTGTTTAGAGGTTAGTGTTTAGGGTTATTCAAGGTTTATGATTTAGGGTTGTTCAGGGTTTAGGATTTATGGTTGTTCAGGGTTTAGGATTTAGGGATTAAGGTTAAGGGGTTAGGGTTAGGGGTAGGGTTACGGTTAGCATTAGGGTTAGAGTTAGGGTTAGAGTTAGGGTTATGGGGTTATGTTAGGCTTAATGTTAGGGTTAGGGTTATGGGGTTAATGTTAGGGTTGTGGTTAGGGTTAGGTTTTGGTTTAGGGTTAGGGTTAGGCTTATGGTTATTCTTAGATTTATGGTTTAAAATTTAGGGTTTATGTTTTAAGGTTTAGGGTTTAGGATTGTTTAAGTTTTAGGGTGGTTTATGTTTAGGGTACAGAATTTAGCGTTTAAGATTGTTTAATGGTTAGGGTTGTTTAGGTTTTAGCGTTTAGAGTTGTTTAGGGTTTTTTAGGGTTGTTTATAATTTAGTGTTTAGGGTTGTTCAGGATTTATGATTTAGGATATTTTAAGGTTTAGGGTTTAAGGTTGTATAGTGTTTTAGGGTTTAGGGTATAATGTTTAGGATTAAGGGTTTAGGGTTGGTTAGGGTATAGTGTTAATGGTTTTAGGGTTTTGGCTTGTTAAGGGTTTAGTGTTTAGGGTTTAGGGTTTAGGGTTTTTTAGCGTTTAGTGTTTATAGTTTAGGGTTTAGGGTGCTTTTGGAATTAGTGTTTAGGGTTTTTCGGGGTTTAGGGTTTAGGATTTAGGGTGTTAGGGTTAGTGTTAGGTTTAGGTTTAGGGTTAAGGTGAGGTTTAGGGTGAGGGTTAAGGTTAGGGTTAGGGTTAAGGTTAGTTTTAGTGTTAGGGTAAGGGGTAGGGTTAGGGATAGGGTTAGGGTTAGGGTTAGGGTTAAGGTTAGGGTTAGGGTTAGGGTTAGGGGTTAGGGTTAGGGTTAGTGTTAGGGGTTAGGAGTTAGTGTTAGGGTTAGGTTTAGGGTTAGGGTTAGGGTTAGTGTTAGGGTTGGGTTAGAATTAGGGTTAGGGTTAGGGGTTAGGGTTAGGGTTAGTGTTAGGGGTTAGGTGTTAGGGTTAGGGTTAGTGTTAGGGTTAGGGTTAGGGTTAGGGTTAGGTTTAGTGTTAGGGTTATTATTAGGGGGTTAGGTTTAAGTTTAGGATTAGTGTTAGGGTTAGAATTAGAAATAGGGTTAGTGTTAGGATTAGGGTCAGGGTTAGGTTTAGGGATATGGTTAGGGTTAGGGTTAAGGGTAGGGTTAGGGTTAGGGTTAGATTTAAAGTTTAGTGTTTAGTGTTAGGATTAGGGATAGTGTGAGGTTTAGGGTTAGGGTTAGGTTTAGGGTTAGGGTTAGGGTTAGTGTTTGGGTTATGGTTAGTGTTAGGATTAGGGTTAGGGTTAGGGTCAGGGTTAGGTTTAGGGTTAGGGTTAGGATTAGGGTTAGATTAGGGTTAGGTTTAGGTTTATTATTAGATTTAGGGTTTAGAGTTTAAAGTTTATGGTTTAGAATTGTTTAAGGTTTAGGGTGGATTAGGTTTAGGGTTTAGAGTTTAGTATTATGGTTACGGTTAGGGTTAGGGTTAGGGTTAGGGTTAGGGTTAAGGTTAGTGTTAGGGTTATGGTTAGGGTTATGGTTAGTGTTAGGATTAGTGTTAGGGTTAGGGTCAGGGTTAGGTTTAGGGTTAGGGTTAGGGTTAGGGTTAGATTTAGGGTCAGGTTTAGGTTTATTGTTAGATTTAGGGTTTAGGGTTTAAGGTTTATGGTTTAGGATGGTTTAAGGTTTAGGGTGGATTAGGTTTATGGTTTAGAGTTTAGTGTTATGGTTACGGTTAGTGTTAGGGTTAGGGTTAGGGTTAGGGTTAGGGTTAGGGTTAGGGTTAGGGTTAGGGTTAGGGTAATGCTTAGGGTTAGGGTTAGGGTTAGGGTAAGGGTTAGGGGTTAGTGTTAGGGTTAGGGTTAGGGTTAGGGTTAGGGTTAGGGTTAGGTTAGGGTTAGTGTTAGGGTTAGGGTTAGGGTTAGGGGTTAGGGTTAGTGTTAGGGTTAGGGTTATTATTAGGGGGTTAGGTTTAAGTTTAGGATTAGTGTTAGGGTTAGAATTAGAAATAGGGTTAGTGTTAAGATTAGGGTCAGGGTTAGGTTTAGGTTTAGGGTTAGGGTTAGGGTTAGGGTTAGGGTCAGGGAGGGTTTAGGATTAGGGTTAGGGTTAGGGTTAGATTTAGGGTTAGGTTTAGGTTTATTGTTAGATTTAGGATTTAGGGTCTAAGGTTTATGGTTTAGGATTGTTTAAGGTTTAGGGTGGATTAGGTTTAGGGTTTAGAGTCTAGTGTTATGGTTACGGTTAGTGTTAGGGTTAGGGTTAGGTTTAGGATTATTGTTAAGGTTAGGGTTAGGATTAGGTTTAGGGTTAGGGTTAGGGTTAGGGTTAGGGTTAGGGTTAGGGTTAGGGTTAGGGTTAGGGTTAAGGTTAGGGTTAGGATTAGGTTTAGGGTTAGGGTTAGGGTTAGGGTTAGGGTTAGGGTTAGGGTTAGGGTTAGGATTAGGGTTAGGGTTAGGGTTAGGGTAAGGGTTAGGGGTTAGGGTTAGGGTTATGGTTATTGTTAGGTTTAGGGTTTAGGGTTTAGTGTTTAGGGTTTAAGATTTAGGGTTTATGATTGTTTAAGATTTAGGTTGGTTTAGGTTAAGGGTTTAGGGTTTAGAGTTTAGGATTGTTTAAGGTTTTAGGTTTTTTAGGGTACAGTGTTTAGGGTTAAAAGTTTAGGGTTGTTTAGGGTTTAGTGTTTAGGGTTTAGGGTTGTTTAAGGTTTAGTGTTTAAGGTTTAGGTTTTAGGGTTGTTTTGGGTTTAGTGTTTAGTGTTGTTTAGGGTATAGTGTTAATAGTTTAGGGTTTAGGGTTATTTAGGGTTTAGTGTTTAAGGTTTAGGGTATAGGGTTGTTTAGGGTTTAGTGTTTAGGGTTGTTTATGGTTTAGTGATTAGGGTTGTTTAGGTTTGTTTAGAGGTTAGTGTTTAGGGTTATTCAGCGTTTATGATTTAGGGTTGTTCAGGGTTTAGGATTTATGGTTGTTCAGGGTTAAGGATTTAGGGATTAAGGTTAAGGGGTTAGGGTTAGGGTTAGGGTTAGGGTTAGGGTTAGCATTAGGGTTAGAGTTAGGGTTAGAGTTAGGGTTAGAGTTATGGTTATGGTTAGTGTTAGGATTAGGGTTAGGGTTAGGGTCAGGGTTAGGTTTAGGGTTAGGGTTAGGGTTAGGGTTAGGGTTAGGGTTAGATTTAGGGTCAGGTTTAGGTTTATTGTTAGATTTAGGTTTTAGGGTTTAAGGTTTATGGTTTAGGATTGTTTAAGGTTTAGGGTGGATTAGGTTTAGGGTTTAGAGTTTAGTGTTATGGTTACGGTTAGTGTTAGGCTTAGGGTTAGGGTTAGGGTTAGGGTAATGGTTAGGGTTAGGGTTAGGGTTAGGGTTAGGGTAAGGGTTAGGGGTTAGTGTTAAGGTTAGGGTTAGGGTTAGGGTTAGGGTTAGGTTAGGGTTAGGGTTAGGGTTAGGGTTAGGGTTAGGGTTAGGGTTTAGTGTTAGTGTTAGGGTTAGGGTTATTATTAGGGGGTTAGGTTTAAGTTTAGGATGAGTGTTAGGGTTAGAATTAGAAATAGGGTTAGTGTTAGGATTAGGGTCAGGGTTAGGTTTAGGGTTAGTGTTAGGGTTAGGGTGAGGGTTAGGGTCAGGGAGGGTTTAGGGTTAGGGTTAGGGTTAGGGTAAGATTTAGGGTTAGGTTTAGGTTTATTGTTAGATTTAGGATTTAGGGTCTAAGGTTTATGGTTTAAGATTGTTTAAGGTTTAGGGTGGATTAGGTTTAGGGTTTAGAGTTTAGTGTTATGGTTACGGTTAGGGTTAGGGTTAGGGTTAGGGTTAGGATTAGGGTTAAGGTTAGGGTTAGGATTAGGTTTAGGTTTAGGGTTAGGGTTAGGGTTAGGGTTAGGGTTAGGGGTAGGTTTAGGGTTAAAATTAGGATTAGGGTTAGGGTTAGGGTAAGGGTTAGGGGTTAGGGTTAGGGTTATGGTTATTGTTAGGTTTAGGGTTTAGGGTTTATTGTTTAGGGTTTAAGGTTTAGGGTTTAGGATTGTTTAAGATTTAGGGTGGTTTAGGTTAAGGGTTTAGGGTTTAGAGTTTAGGATTGTTTAAGGTTTAGGGTTGTTTAGGGTATAGTGTTTAGGGTTAAAAGTTTAGGGTTGTTTTGGGTTTAGTGTTTAGTGTTGTTTAGGGTATAATGTTAATGGTTTAGGGTTTAGGGTTATTTAGGGTTTAGTGTTTAAGGTTTAGGGTATAGGGTTGTTTAGGATTTAGTGTTTATGGTTGTTTATGGTTTAGTGATTAGGGTTGTTTAGGGTTGTTTAGAGGTTAGTGTTTAGGGTTATTCAGGGTTTATGATTTAGGGTTGTTCAGGGTTTAGGATTTATGGTTGTTCAGGGTTTAGGATATAGGGATTAAGCTTAAGGGGTTAGGGTTTGGGTTAGGGTTAGGGTTAGGGTTAGCATTAGGGTTAGAGTTAGGGTTAGAGTTAGGGTTATGGGGTTATGTTAGGCTTAAGGTTAGGGTTAGGGTTATGGGGTTAAGGTTAGGGTTGGGGTTAGGGTTAGGTTTAGGTTTAGGGTTAGGTTTAGGGTTATGGTTATTCTCAGATTTAAGGTTTAAATTTTAGGGTTTATGGTTTAAGTTTTAGGGTTTAGGATTGTTTAAGTTTTAGGGTGGTTTAGGTTTAGGGCATAGGGTTTAGCGTTTAAGATTGTTTAATGTTTAGGGTTGTTTAGGTTTTAGCGTTTAGAGTTGTTTAGGGTTTTTTAGGGTTGTTTATGATTTAGTGTTTAGGGTTGTTCAGGATTTATGATTTAGGATATTTTAAGGTTTAGGGTTTAAGGTTGTATAGTGTTTTGGGTTTAGGGTATAATGTTTAGTGTTAAGGGTTTAGGGTTGTTTAGGGTATAGTGTTAATGGTTTTAGGGTTTAGGCTTGTTTAGTGTTTAGTGTTTAGGGTTTAGGGTTTAGGGTTTTTTAGCGTTTAGTGTTTATAGTTTAGGGTTTAGGGTGCTTTTGGAATTAGTGTTTAGGGTTTTTCGGGGTTTAGTGTTTAGGATTTATGGTGTTAGGGTTAGTGTTAGGGTTAGGTTTAGGGTTAAGGTGAGGTTTAGGGTGAGGGTTAAGGTTAGGGTTAGGGTTAAGGTTAGTGTTAGTGTTAGGGTAAGGGATAGGGTTAGGGATAGGGTTAGGGTTAGGGTTAGGGTTAGGGTTAAGGTTAGGGTTAGGGTTTGGGTTAGGTTTAGGGGTTAGGGTTAGGGTTAGTGTTAGGGGTTAGGGGTTAGTGTTAGGGTTAGGGTTAGGGTTAGGGTTAGGGTTAGGTTTAGTGTTATGGTTATTATTAGGGGGTTAGGTTTTAATTTAGGATTAGTGTTAGGGTTAGAATTAGAAATAGGGTTAGTGTTAGGATTAGGGTCAGGGTTAGGTTTAGGGATATGGTTAGGGTTAGGGTTAAGGGTAGGGTTAGGGTTAGGGTTAGATTTAAAGTTTAGGGTTTAGTGTTAAGATTAGAGATAGTGTGAGGTTTAGGGTTAGGTTTAGAGTTAGGGTTAGGGATAGTGTTTGGGTTATGATTAGTGTTATTATTAGGGTTAGGGTTAGTGTCAGGTTTAGGTTTAGGGTTAGGGTTAGGGTTAGGGTTAGATTTAGGGTTAGGTTTAGGTTTATTGTTAGATTTAGGGTTTAGGGTTTAAGGTTTAAGGTTTAGGATTGTTTAAGCTTTAGGGTAGAATAGGTTTAGGGTTTAGAGTTTAGTATTATGGTTACGGTTAGGGTTAGGGTTAGGGTTAGAGTTAGGGTTAGGGTTATTGTTAGGGTTAGGGTTAGGGTTAAGGTTAGGGTTAATGTTAGGGTTAGGGTTATGGTTAGTGTTAGGATTAGGGTTAGGGTTAGGGTCAGGGTTAAGTTTAGGTTTAGGGATAGGGTTAGGGTTAGATTTAGGGTTAGGTTTAGGTATATTGTTAGATTTAGGGTTTAGGGTTTAAGGTTTATGGTTTAGGATTGTTTAAGGTTTAGGGTGGATTAGGTTTACGGTTTAGAGTTTAGTGTTATGGTTACGGTTAGGGTTAGTGTTAGGGATGGGGTTAGGGTTAGGGTTAGGGTTATGGTAAGGGTTAGGGTTAGGTTTAGGGTTAGGGTTATGGTAAGGGTTAGGGTTAGGTTTAGGGTTAGGGTTATGGTAAAAGTTAGAAGGTTAGTGTTAGGGTTTGGGTTAGGGTTAGGCTTAGGGTTAGGGTTAGGTTAGGGTTAGGGATAGGGTTAGGATTAGGGGTTAGGGTTAGTGTTAGGGTTAGGGTTATTATTAGGGGGTTAGGTTTAAGTTTAGGATTAGTGTTAGGGTTAGAATTAGAAATAGGGTTAGTGTTAGGATTAGGGTCAGGGTTAGGTTTAGGGTTAGGGTTAGGGTTAAAGTCAGGGAGGGTTTAGGGTTAGGGTTAGGTTTAGGGTTAGATTTAGGGTTAGGTTTAGGTTTATTGTTAGATTTAGGATTTAGGGTCTAAGGTTTATGGTATAGGATTGTTTAAGGTTTAGGGTGGATTAGGTTTAGGGTTTAGAGTTTAGTGTTATGGTTACGGTTAGGGTTAGGGTTAGGGTTAGGGTTAGGATTAGGGTTAAGGTTAGGGTTAGGATTAGGTTTAGGGTTAGGGTTAGGGTTAGGGTTAGGGTTAGGGTTAGGATTAGGGTTAGGATTAGGGTTAGGGTAAGGGTTAGGGGTTAGAGTTAGGGTTATGGTTATTGTTAGGTTTAGGGTTTAGGGTTTAGTGTTTAGGGTTTAAGGTTTAGGGTTTAGGATTGTTTAAGGTTTAGGGTGGTTTAGGTTAAGGGTTTAGGATTTAGAGTTTAGGATTGTTTAAGGTTTAGGGTTGTTTAGGGTATAGAGTTTAGGGTTAAAAGTTTAGGGTTGTTTAGGGTTTAGTGTTTAGGGTTTAGGGTTGTTTAAGGTTTAGTGTTAAAGGTTTAGGTTTTAGGGTTGTTTTGGGTTTAGTGTTTAATGTTGTTTAGGGTATAGTGTTAATGGTTTAGGGTTTAGGGTTATTTAGGGTTTAGTGTTTAAGGTTTAGGATATAGGGTTGTTTAGGGTTTAGTGTTTAGGGTTGTTTATGGTTTAGTGATTAGGGTTGTTTAGGGTTGTTTAGAGGTTAGTGTTTAGGGTTATTCAGGGTTTATGATTTAGGGTTCTTCCGGGTTTAGGATTTATTGTTGTTCAGGGTTTAGGATTTAGGGATTAAGGTTAAGGGGTTAGGGTTAAGGTTAGGGTTAGGGTTAGGGTTAGGGTTAGCATTAGGGTTAGAGTTAGGGTTAGAGTTAGGGTTAGAGTTAGGGTTATGGGGTTATGTTAGGCTTAAGGTTAGGGTTAGGGTTATGGGGTTAAGGTTAGGGTTGGGGTTAGGGTTAGGTTTAGGTTTAGGGTTAGGGTTAGGGTTATGGTTATTCTTAGATTTATGGTTTAAAATTTAGGGTTTATGGTTTAAGGTTTAGGGTTTAGGATTGTTTAAGTTTTAGGGTGGTTTAGGTTTAGGGTATAGAATTTAGCGTTTAAGATTGTTTAATGGTTAGGGTTGTTTAGGTTTTAGCGTTTAGAGTTGTTTAGGGTTTTTTAGGGTTGTTTATAATTTAGTGTTTAGGGTTGTTCAGGATTTATGATTTAGGATATTTTAAGGTTTAGGGTTTAAGGTTGTATAGTGTTTTAGGGTTTAGGGTATAATGTTTAGGGTTAAGGGTTTAGGGTTGTTTAGGGTATAGTGTTAATGGTTTTAGGGTTTAGGCTTGTTTAGGGTTTAGTGTTTAGGGTTTAGGGTTTAGGGTTTTTTAGCGTTTAGTGTTTATAGTTTAGAGTTTAGGGTGCTTTTGGAATTAGTGTTTAGGGTTTTTCGGGGTTTAAGGTTTAGGATTTAGGGTGTTAGGGTTAGTGTTAGGGTTAGGTTTAGGGTTAAGGTGAGGGTTAGGGTGAGGGTTAAGGTTAGGGTTAGGGTTAAGGTTAGTGTTAGTGTTAGGGTAAGAATTAGGGTTAGGGATAAAGTTAGGGTTAGGGTTAGGGTTAAGGTTAGGGTTAGGGTTAGGGTTAGGGGTTAGGGTTAGGGTTAGTGTTAGGGGTTAGGGGTTAGTGTTAGGGTTAGGGTTAGGGTTAGTTTAGGGTTAGGGTTAGGTTTAGTGTTAGGGTTATTATTAGGGGGTTAGGTTTTAGTTTAGGATTAGTGTTAGGGTTAGAATTAGAAATAGTGTTAGTGTTAGGATTAGGGTCAGGGTTAGGTTTAGGGATAGGGTTAGGGTTAAGGGTAGGGTTACGGTTAGGGTTAGATTTAAAGTTTAGGGTTTAGTGTTAGGATTAGGGATAGTGTGAGTTTTAGGCTTAGGTTTAGGGTTAGGGTTAGGGTTAGTGTTTGGGTTATGATTAGTGTTAAGATTAGGGTTAGGGTTAGGGTCAGGTTTAGGTTTAGGGTTAGGGTTAGGGTTAGGGTTAGATTTAGGGTTAGGTTTAATTTTATTGTTAGATTTAGGGTTTAGGGTTTAAGGTTTATGGTTTAGGATTGTTTAAGGTTTAGGGTGGATTAGGTTTAGGGTTTAGAGTTTAGTATTATGGTTACGGTTAGGGTTAGAGTTAGGGTTAGAGTTAGGGTTAGGGTTAGGGTTAGGGTTAGGGTTAGGGTTAGGGTTAAGGTTAGGGTTAGTGTTAGGGTTAGGGTTATGGTTAGTGTTAGGATTAGGGTTAGGGTTAGGGTCAGGGTTAGGTTTAGGGTTAGGGATAGGGTTAGGGTTAGATTTAGGGTTAGGTTTAGGTTTATTGTTAGATTTAGGGTTTAGGGTTTAAGGTTTATGGTTTAGGATTGTTCAAGGTTTAGGGTGGATTAGGTTTAGGGTTTAGAGTTTATTGTTATGGTTACGGTTAGGGTTAGGGTTAGGGATGGGGTTAGGGTTAGGGTTAGGGTTATGGTAAGGGTTAGGGTTAGGGTTAGGGTTAGGGTAAAAGTTAGGGGGTTAGTGTTAGGGTTTGGGTTAGGGTTAGGGTTAGGGTTAGGGTTAGGTTAGGGTTAGGGTTAGGGTTAGGGGTTAGGGTTAGTGTTAGGGTTATGGTTATTATTAGGGGGTTAGGGTTAAGTTTAGGATTAGTGTTAGGGTTAGAATTAGAAATAGGTTTAGTGTTAGAATTAGGGTCAGGGTTAGGTTTAGGGTTAGGGATAGGGTTAGGGTTAGGGTTAGGGTCAGGGAGGGTTTAGGGTTAGGTTTAGATTTAGGGTTAGGTTTAGGTTTAATGTTAGATTTAGGGTTTACGGTCTACGGTTTATGGTTTAGGATTGTTTAAGGTTTAGGGTGGATTAGGTTTAGGGTTTAGAGTTTAGTGTTATGGTTACGGTTAGGGTTAGGGTTAGGGCTAGGGTTAGGGTTAGGATAAGGGTTAAGGTTAGGGTTAGGGTTAGGTTTAGGGTTAGGGTTAGGGTTAGGGTTAGGGTTAGGGTTAGGGTTAGGGTTAGGGTTATGGTTAGGGTTAGGGTTGGGGTTAGGTTTAGGGTTAGGGTTAGGGTTAGGGTTAGGGTAAGGGTTAGGGGTTAGGGTTAGGGTTAGGGTTAAGGTTAGGGTTAGGGTTAAGGTTAGGGTTAGGGTTAGGGTTAGGGTTAGGGGTTAGGGTTAGGGTTAGTGTTAGGGGTTAGGGGTTAGTGTTAGGGTTAGTGTTAGGGTTAGGGTTAGGGTTAGGTTTAGTGTTAGGGTTATTATTAGGGGGTTAGGTTTTAGTTTAGGATTAGTGTTAGGGTTAGAATTAGAAATAGGGTTAGTGTTAGGATTAGGGTCAGGGTTAGGTTTAGGGATATGGTTAGGGTTAGGGTTAAGGGTAGGGTTAGGGTTAGGGTTAGATTTAAAGTTTAGGGTTTAGTGTTAAGATTAAGGATAGTTTGAGGTTTAGGGTTAGGTTTAGGGTTAGGGTTAGGGATAGTGTTTGGGTTATGATTAGTGTTATTATTAGGGTTAGGGTTAGGGTCAGGTTTAGGTTTAGGGTTAGGGTTAGGGTTAGGGTTAGATTTAGAGTTAGGTTTAGGTTTATTGTTAGATTTAGGGTTTAGGGTTTAAGGTTTAAGGTTTAGGATTGTTTAAGATTTAGGGTAGATTAGGTTTAGGGTTTAGAATTTAGTATTATGGTTACGGTTAGGGTTAGGGTTAGGGTTAGAGTTAAGGTTAGGTTTAGGGTTCGGGTTAGGGTTAGGGTTAAGGTTAGGGTTAATGTTAGGGTTAGGGTTATGGTTAGTGTTAGGATTAGGGTTAGGTTTAGGGTCAGGGTTAGGTTTAGGGTTAGGGATAGGGTTAGGGTTAGATTTAGGGTTAGGTTTAGGTTTATTGTTAGATTTAGAGTTTAGGGTTTAAGGTTTATGGTTTAGGATTGTTTAAGGTTTAGGGTGGATTAGGTTTAGGGTTTAGAGTTTAGTGTTATGGTTACGGTTAGGGTTAGGGTTAGGGATGGGGTTAGGGTTAGGGTTAGGGTTATGGTAAGGGTTAGGGGTAGGGTTAGGGTTAGGGTTATGGTAAATGTTAGGGGGTTAGTGTTAGGGTTTGGGTTAGGGTTAGGGTTAGGGTTAGGGTTAGGTTAGGGTTAGGATTAGGGTTAGGGTTAGGGGTTAGGGTTAGTGTTATTGTTAGGGTTATTATTAGGGGGTTAGGTTTAAGTTTAGGATTAGTGTTAGGGTTAGAATTAGAAATAGGGGTAGTGTTAGGATTAAGGTCAGGGTTAGGTTTAGGGTTAGGGTTAGGGTTAGGGTTAGGGTTAAAGTCAGGGAGGGTTTAGGGTTAGGGTTAGGGTTAGCGTTAGATTTAGGGTTAGGTTTAGGTTTATTGTTAGATTTAGGATTTAGGGTCTAAGGTTTATGGTTTAGGATTGTTTAAGGTTTAGGGTGGATTAGGTTTAGGGTTTAGAGTTTAGTGTTATGGTTACAGTTAGGGTTAGGGTTAGGGTTAGGATTAGGGTTCAGGTTAGGGTTAGGATTAGGTTTAGGTTTAGGTTTAGAATTAGGGTTAGGGTTAGGGTTAGGGTTAGGGTTAGGGTTAGGGTTAGGGTTAGGTTAGGGTTAGGGTTAGGGTTAGGGTAAGGGTTAGGGTTTAGGGTTAGGGTTATGGTTATTATTAGTTTTAGGGTTTAGGGTTTAGTGTTTAGGGTTTAAGGTTTAGGGTTTAGGATTGTTTAAGGTTTAGGGTGGTTTAGGTTAAGGGTTTAGGGTTTAGAGTTTAGGATTGTTTAAGGTATAGGGTTGTTTAGGGTATAGAGTTTAGGGTTAAAAGTTTAGGGTTGTTTAGGGTTTAGTGTTTAGGGTTTAGGGTTGTTTAAGGTTTAGTGTTTAAGGTTTAGGTTTTAGGGTTGTTTTGGGTTTAGTGTTTAGTGTTGTTTAGGGTATAGTGTTAATGGTTTAGGGTTTAGGGTTATTTAGGGTTTAGTGTTTAAGGTTTAGGGTATAGGGTTGTTTAGGGTTTAGTGTTTAGGGTTGTTTATGGTTTAGTGATTAGGGTTGTTTAGGGTTGTTTAGAGGTTAGTGTTTAGGGTTATTCAGGGTTTATGATTTAGGGTTGTTCAGGGTTTAGGATTTATGGTTGTTCAGGGTTTAGGATTTAGGGATTAAGGTTAAGGGGTTAGGGTTAGGGTTAGGGTTAGGGTTAGGGTTAGGGTTAGCATTAGGGTTAGAGTTTGGGTTAGAGTTAGGGTTAGAGTTAGGGTTACGGGGTTATGTTAGGCTTAAGGTTAGGGTTAGGGTTATGGGGTTAAAGTTAGGGTTGGGGTTAGGGTTAGGTTTAGGTTTCTGGTTAGGGTTAGGGTTATAGTTATTCTTAGATTTATGGTTTAAAATTTAGGGTTTATGGTTTAAGGTTTAGGGTTTAGGATTGTTTAAGTTTTAGGGAGGTTTAGGTTTAGGGTATAGAATTTAGCGTTTAAGATTTTTTAATGGTTAGGGTTGTTTAGGTTTTAGCGTTTAGAGTTGTTTAGGGTTTTTTAGGGTTGTTTATAATTTAGTGTTTAGGGTTGTTCAGGATTTATGATTTAGGATATTTTAAGGTTTAGGGTTTAAGGTTGTATAGTGTTTTAGGGTTTAGGGTATAATGTTTAGGGTTAAGGGTTTAGGGTTGTTTAGGGTATAGTGTTAATGGTTTTAGGGTTTAGGCTTGTTTAGGGTTTTGTGTTTAGGGTTTAGGGTTTTTTAGCGTTTAGTGTTTATAGTATAGGGTTTAGGGTGCTTTTGGAATTAGTGTTTAGGGTTTTTCGGGGCTTAAGGTTTAGGATTTAGGGTGTTAGGGTTAGTGTTAGGGTTAGGTTTAGGGTTAAGGTGAGGGTTAGGGTGAGGGTTAAGGTTAGGGTTAGGGTTAAGGTTAGTGTTAGTGTTAGGGTAAGGGTTAGGGTTAGGGATAGGGTTAGGGTTAGGGTTAGGGTTAAGTTTAGGGTTAGGGTTAGGGTTAGGGGTTAGGGTTAGGGTTAGTGTTAGGGGTTAGGGGTTAGTGTTAGGGTTAGGGTTAGGGTTAGGGTTAGGGTTAGGTTTAGTGTTAGGGTTATTATTAGAAGGTTAGGTTTTAGTTTAGGATTACTGTTAGGGTTAGAATTAGAAATAGGGTTAGTGTTAGGATTAGGGTCAGGGTTAGGTTTAGGGATAGGGTTAGGGTTAAGTGTAGGGTTAGGGTTAAGGTTAGATTTAAAGTTTAGGGTTTAGTGTTAGGATTAGGGATAGTGTGAGTTTTAGGGTTAGGTTTAGGGTTAGGGTTAGGGTTAGTGTTTGGGTTATGATTAGTGTTAGGATTAGGGTTAGGGTTAGGGTCAGGTTTAGGTTTAGGGTTAGGGTTAGGGTTAGGGTTAGATTTAGGGTTAGGTTTAGGTTTATTGTTAGATTTAAGGTTTAGGGTTTAAGGTTTATGGTTTAGGATTGTTTAAGGTTTAGGGTGGATTAGGTTTAGGGTTTAGAGTTTAGTATTATGGTTACGGTTAGGGTTAGGGTTAGGGTTAGAGTTAGGGTTAGGGTTAGGGTTAGGGTTAGGGTTAGAGTTAAGGTTAGGGTTAGTGTTAGGGTTAGGGTTATGGTTAGTGTTAGGATTAGGGTTAGGGTTAGGGTCAGGGTTAGGTTTAGGGTTAGGGATAGGGTTAGGGTTAGATTTAGGGTTAGGTTAGGTTTATTGTTAGATTTAGGTTTTAGAGTTTAAGGTTTATGGTTTAGGATTGTTCAAGGTTTAGGGTGGATTAGGTTTAGGGTTTAGAGTTTAGTGTTATGGTTACGGTTAGGGTTAGGGTTAGGGATGGGGTTAGGGTTAGGGTTAGGGTTATGGTAAAGGTTAAGGTTAGGGTTAGGGTTAGGGTAAAAGTTAGGGGGTTAGTGTTAGGGTTTGAGTTAGGGTAAGGGTTAGGGTTAGGGTTAGGTTAGGGTTAGGGTTAGGGTTAGGGTTAGGGTTTAGGGTTAGTTTTAGGGTTAGGGTTATTATTAGGGGGTTAGGTTTAAGTTTAGGATTAGTGTTAGGGTTAGAATTAGAAATAGGTTTAGTGTTAGGATTAGGGTCAGGGTTAGGTTTAGGGTTAGGGTTAGGGTTAGGGTTAGGGTTAGGGTCAGGTAGGGTTTAGGGTTAAGGTTAGATTTAGGGTTAGGTTTAGGTTTAATGTTAGATTTAGGGTTTAGGGTCTACGGTTTATGGTTTAGGATTGTTTAAGGTTTAGGGTGGATTAGGTTTAGGGTTTAGAGTTTAGTGTTATGGTTACGGTTAGGGTTAGGGTTAGGGTTAGGGTTAGGATTAGGGTTAAGGTTAGGCTTAGGGTTAGGTTTAGGGTTAGGGTTAGGGTTAGGGTTAGGGTTAGGGTTATGGTTATGGTTAGGGTTAGGGTTAGGTTTAGGGTTAGGTTTAGGGTTAGGGTTTGGGTAAGGGTTAGGGGTTAGGGTTAGGGTTAGGGTTAAGGTTAGGGTTAGGGTTAAGTTTAGGGTTAGGGTTAGGGTTAGGGTTAGGTTTAAGGTTAGGGTTAGGGTAAGGTTAGGGTTAGGGTTAGGGTTAGGGTTAGGGGTTAGGGTTAGTGTTAGGGTTAGGGTTATTATTAGGGGGTTAGGTTTAAGTTTAGGATTAGTGTTATGGTTAGAATTAGAAATAGGTTTAGTGTTAGGATTAGGGTCAGGGTTAGGTTTAGGGTTAGGGTTAGGGTTAGGGTTAGGGTTAAAGTCAGGTAGGGTTTAGGGTTAGGGTTAGGGTTAGGGTTAGATTTAGGGTTAGGTTTAGGTTTATTGTTAGATTTAGGATTTAGGGTCTAAGGTTTATGGTTTAGGATTGTTTAAGATTTAGGGTGGATTAGGTTTAGGGTTTAGAGTTTAGTGTTATGGTTACGGTTAGGGTTAGGGTTAGGGTTAGGGTTAGGATTAGGGTTAAGGTTAGGGTTAGGATTAGGTTTAGGGTTAGGGTTAGGGTTAGGGTTAGGGTTAGGGTTAGGGTTAGGATTAGGGTTAGGGTTAGGGTTAGGGTAAGGGTTAGGGGTTAGGGTTAGGGTTATGTTTATTGTTAGGTTTAGGGTTTAGGGTTTAGTGTTTAGGGTTTAAGGTTTAGGGTTTAGGATTGTTTAAGATTTAGGGTGGTTTAGGTTAAGGGTTTAGGGTTTAGAGTTTAGGATTGTTTAAGGTTTAGGGTTGTTTAGGGTATAGTGTTTAGGGTTAAAAGTTTAGGGTTGTTTAGGGTTTAGTGTTTAGGGTTTAGGGTTGTTTAAGGTTTAGTGTTTAAGGTTTAGGTTTTAGGGTTGTTCTGGGTTTAGTGTTTAGTGTTGTTTAGGGTATAGTGTTAATGTTTTAGGGTTTAGGGTTATTTAGGGTTTAGTGTTTAAGGTTTAGGGTATAGGGTTGTTTAGTGTTTAGTGTTTAGGGTTGTTTATGGTTTAGTGATTAGGGTTGTTTAGGGTTGTTTAGAGGTTAGTGTTTAGGGTTATTCAGGGTTTATGATTTAGGGTTGTTCAGGGTTTAGGATTTATGGTTGTTCAGGGTTTAGGATTTAGGGATTAAGGTTAAGGGGTTAGGGTTAGGGTTAGGGTTAGGGTTAGGGTTAGCATTAGGGTTAGAGTTAGGGTTAGAGTTAGGGTTATGGGGTTATGTTAGGCTTAAGGTTAGGGTTAGGGTTATGGGGTTAAGGTTAGGGTTGGGGTTAGGGTTAGGTTTAGGTTTAGGGTTAGGGTTAGGGTTATGGTTATTCTTAGATTTATGGTTTAAAATTTAGGGTTTATGGTTTAAGGTTTAGGGTTTAGGATTGTTTAAGTTTTAGGGTGGTTTAGGTTTAGGGTATAGGGTTTAGCGTTTAAGATTGTTTAATGTTTAGGGTTTTTTAGGTTTTAGCGTTTAGAGTTGTTTAGGGTTTTTTAGGGTTGTTTATGATTTAGTGTTTAGGGTTGTTCAGGATTTATGATTTAGGATATTTTAAGGTTTAGGGTTTAAGGTTGTATAGTGTTTTAGGGTTTAGGGTATAATATTTAGGGTTAAGGGTTTAGGGTTGTTTAGGGTATAGTGTTAATGGTTTTAGGGTTTAGGCTTGTTTAGGGTTTAGTGTTTAGGGTTTAGAGTTTAGGGTTTTTTAGCGTTTAGTGTTTATAGTTTAGGGTTTAGGGTGCTTTTGGAATTAGTGTTTAGGGTTTTTCGGGGTTTAGGGTTTAGGATTTAGGGTGTTAGGGTTAGTGTTAGGGTTAGGTTTAGTGTTAAGGTGAGGGTTAGGGTGAGGGTTAAGGTTAGGGTTAGGGTTAAGGTTAGTGTTAGTGTTAGGGTAAGGGTTAGGGTTAGGGATAGGGTTAGGGTTAGGGTTAGGGTTAGGGTTAAGGTTAGGGTTAGGGTTAGGGTTAGGGTTAGGGGTTAGTGTTAGGGTTAGTGTTAGGGGTTAGGGGTTAGTGTTAGGGTTAGGGTTAGGGTTAGGGTTAGGGTTAGGGTTAGGTTTTGTGTTAGGGTTATTATTAGGGGGTTAGGTTTTAGTTTAGGATTAGTGTTAGGGTTAGAATTAGAAATAGGGTTAGTGTTAGGATTAGGGTCAGGGTTAGGTTTAGGGATATGGTTAGGGTTAGGGTTAAGGGTAGAGTTAGGGTTAGGGTTAGATTTAAAGTTTAGGGTTTAGTGTTAGGATTAGGGATAGTGTGAGGTTTAGGGTTAGGTTTAGGGTTAGGGTTAGGGTTAGTGTTTGGGTTATGATTAGTGTTATTATTAGGGTTAGGGTTAGGGTCAGGTTTAGGTTTAGGGTTAGGGTTAGGGTTAGGGTTAGATTTAGGGTTAGGTTTAGGTTTATTGTTAGATTTAGTGTTTAGGGTTTAAGGTTTAAGGTTTAGGATTGTTTAAGGTTTAGGGTAGATTAGGTTTAGGGTTTAGAGTTTAGTATTATGGTTACGGTTAGGGTTAGGGTTAGGGTTAGAGTTAGGGTTAGGGTTAGGGTTAGGGTTAGGGTTAGGGTTAAGGTTAGGGTTAATGTTAGGGTTAGGGTTAGGGTAAAAGTTAGGGGGTTAGTGTTAGGGTTAGGGTTAGGTTTAGGTTAGGGTTAGGGTTAGGGTTAGGGTAAGGGTTAGGTTTAGGGTTAGGGTTAGGGTTAAGGTTAGGGTTAGGGTTAGGGTTAGGGTTATGGTTAGTGTTAGGATTAGGGTTAGTGTTAGGGTCAGGGTTAGGTTTAGGGTTAGGGTTAGGGTTAGGGTTAGATTTAGGGTCAGGTTCAGGTTTATTGTTAGATTTAGTGTTTAGGGTTTAAGATTTATGGTTTAGGATTGTTTAATGTTTAGGGTGGATTAGGTTTAGGTTTTAGAGTTTAGTGTTATGGTTACGGTTAATGTTAGGGTTAGGGTTAGGGTTAGGGTTAGGGTTAGGGTAATGGTTAGGGTTAGGGTTAGGGTTAGGGTAAGTGTTAGGGGTTAGTGTTAGGGTTAGGGTTAGGGTTAGGGTTAGGTTAGGGTTAGGGTTAGGGTTAGGGTTAGGGGTTAGGGTTAGTGTTAGGGTTAGGTTTATTATTAGGGGGTTAGGTTTAAGTTTAGGATTAGTGTTAGGGTTAGAATTAGAAATAGGGTTAGTGTTAGGATTAGGGTCAGGGTTAGGTTTAGGGTTAGGGTTAGGGTTAGGGTTAGGGTTAGGATTAGGGTTAGGGTTAGGGTTAGGGTTAGGGTTAGGGTTAGGGTTAGGGTTAGGGTTAGGGTTAGGGTTAGGATTAGGTTTAGGGTTAGGTTTTAGTGTTTAGTGTTTAAGGTTTAGGGTTTAGGATTGTTTAAGATTTAGGGTGGTTTAGGTTAAGGGTTTAGGGTTTAGAGTTTAGGATTGTTTAAGGTTTAGGGTTGTTTAGGGTATAGTGTTTAGGGTTAAAAGTTTAGGGTTGTTTAGGGTTTAGTGTTTAGGGTTTAGGGTTGTTTAAGGTTTAGTGTTTAAGGTTTAGGTTTTTGGGTTGTTTTGGGTTTAGTGTTTAGTGTTGTTTAGGGTATAGTGTTAATGGTTTAGGGTTTAGGGTTAATTAGGGTTTAGTGTTTAAGGTTTAGGGTATAGGGTTGTTTAGGGTTTAGTGTTTAGGGTTGTTTATGGTTTAGTGATTAGGGTTGTTTAGGGTTGTTTAGAGGTTAGTGTTTAGGGTTATTCAGGGTTTATGATTTAGGGTTGTTCAGGGTTTAGGATTTATGGTTGTTCAGGGTTTAGGATTTAGGGATTAAGGTTAAGGGGTTAGGGTTAGGGTTAGGGTTAGGGTTAGGGTTAGCATTAGGGTTAGAGTTAGGGTTAGAGTTAGGGTTATGGGGTTATGTTAGGCTTAAGTTTAGGGTTAGGGTTATGGGGTTAAGGTTAGGGTTGGGGTTAGGGTTAGGTTTAGGTTTAGGGTTAGGGTTAGGGTTATGGTTATTCTTAGATTTATGGTTTAATATTTAGGGTTTATGGTTTAAGGTTTAGGGTTTAGGATTGTTTAAGTTTTAGGGTGGTTTAGGTTTAGGGTATAGGGTTTAGCGTTTAAGATTGTTTAATGTTTAGGGTTGTTTAGGTTTTAGCGTTTAGAGTTGTTTAGGGTTTTTTAGGGTTGTTTATGATTTAGTGTTTAGGGTTGTTCAGGAT
>NC_137978.1:2475000-2515000 GCF_963924665.1 Micromys minutus
GGTTAGGTTTAGGGTTAGGGTTAGGGTTAGGGTTAGATTTAGGGTCAGGTTTAGGTTTATTGTTAGATTTAGGGTTTAGGGTTTAAGGTTTATGGTTTAGGATTGTTTAAGGTTTAGGGTGGATTAGGTTTATGGTTTAGAGTTTAGTGTTATGGTTATGGTTAGTGTTAGGGTTAGGGTTAGGGTTAGGGTAATGGTTAGGGTTAGGGTTAGGGTTAGGGTTAGGGTAAGGGTTAGGGGTTAGTGTTAGGGTTAGGGTTAGGGTTAGGTTCAGGTTAGGGTTAGGGTTAGGGTTAGGGTTAGGGTTAGGGGTTAGGGTTAGTGTTAGTGTTAGGGTTATTATTAGGGGGTTAGGGTTAAGTTTAGGATTAGTGTTAGGGTTAGAATTAGAAATAGGGTTAGTGTTAGGATTAGGGTCAGGGTTAGGTTTAGGGTAAGGGTTAGGGGTTAGGGTTAGGGTTATGATTATTGTTAGGTTTAGGGTTTAGGGTTTAGTGTTTAGGGTTTAAGGTTTAGGGTTTAGGATTGTTTAAGATTTAGGGTGGTTTAGGTTAAGGGTTTAGGGTTTAGAGTTTAGGATTGTTTAAGGTTTAGGGTTGTTTAGGGTATAGTGTTAATGGTTTTAGGGTTTAGGCTTGTTTAGGGTTTAGTGTTTAGGGTTTAGGGTTTAGGGTTTTTTAGCGTTTAGTGTTTATAGTTTAGGGTTTAGGGTGCTTTTGAAATTAGTGTTTAGGGTTTTTCAGGGTTTAGGGTTTAGGATTTAGGGTGTTAGGGTTAGTTTTAGGGTTAGGTTTAGGGTTAAGGTGAGGGTTAGGGTGAGGGTTAAGGTTAGGGTTAGGGTTAAGGTTAGTGTTAGTGTTAGAATAAGGGTTAGGGTTAGGGATAGGGTTAGGGTTAGGGTTAGGGTTAGGGTTAAGATTAGGGTTAGGGTTAGGGTTAGGGTTAGGGGTTTGGGTTAGGGTTAGTGTTAGGGGTTAGGGGTTAGTGTTAGGGTTAGGGTTAGGTTTAGTGTTAGGGTTATTATTAGGGGGTTAGGTTTTAGTTTAGGATTAGTGTTAGGGTTTGAATTAGAAATAGGGTTAGTGTTAGGATTAGGGTCAGGGTTAGGTTTAGAAATATGGTTAGGTTTAGGGTTAAGGGTAGGGTTAGTGTTATGGTTAGAATTAAAGTTTAGGGTTTAGTGTTAGGATTAGGGATAGTGTGAGGTTTAGGGTTAGGTTTAGGGTTAGGGTTAGGGTTAGTGTTTGGGTTATGATTAGTGTTAGGATTAGGATTAGGGTTAGGGTCAGGTTTATGTTCAGGGTTAGGGTTAGAGTTAGGGTTAGGTTTAGGGTTAGGTTTAGGTTTATTGTTAGATTTAGGGTTTAGGGTTTAAGGTTTATGGTTTAGGATTGTTTAAGTTTAAGGGTGGATTAGGTTTAGGGTTTAGAGTTTAGTATTATGGTTATGGTTATGGTTAGGGTTAGGGTTAGAGTTAGGGTTAGGGTTAGGGTTAGGGTTAGGGTTAAGGTTAGGGTTAGTGTTAGGGTTAGGGTTATGGTTAGTGTTAGGATTAGGGTTAGGGTTAGGGTCAGGGTTAGGTTTAAGGTTAAGGTTAGGGTTAGGGTTAGGGTTAGGGTTAGGGTTAGGGTTAGGGTTAGGATTAGGGTTAGGGTTAGGGTTAGGGTAAGGGTTAGGGGTTAGGGTTAGGGTTATGGTTATTGTTAGGTTTAGGGTTTAGGGTTTAGTGTTTAGGGTTTAAGGTTTATGGTTGAGGATTGTTTAAGGTTTAGGGTGGATTAGGTTTAGGGTTTAGAGTTTAGTGTTATGGTTACGGTTAGGGTTAGGGTTAGGGAGAGAGTTAGGGTTAGGGTTAGGGTTATGGTAAGGGTTAGGTTTAGGGTTAGGGTTAGGGTTAGGGTAAAAGTTAGGGGGTTAGTGTTAGGGTTTGTGTTAGGGTTAGGGTTAGGGTTAGTGTTAGGTTAGGGTTAGGGTTAGGGTTAGGGTTAGGGATAGGGTTAGGTTTATGTTTATTGTTAGATTTAGGATTTAGAGTCTAAGGTTTATGGTTTAGGATTGTTTAACGTTTAGGGTGGATTAGGTTTAGGGTTTAGAGTTTAGTGTTATGGTTACGGTTAGGGTTAGGGTTAGGGTTAGGATTAGGGTTAATGTTAGGTTAGGATTAGGTTTAGGGTTAGGGTTAGGGTTAGGGTTAGGGTTAGGGTTAGTGTTAGGGTTAGGGTTAGGATTAGGTTTAGGTTTAGGGTTACGGTTAGGGTTAGGGTTAGGGTTAGGATTAGTGTTAAGGTTAGGGTTAGGTTTAGGGTTAGGGTTAGGGTTAGGGTTAGGGTTAGGGTTAGGATTAGGGTTAGGGTTAGGGTTAGGGTAAGGGTTAGGGGTTAGGGTTAGGGTTATGGTTATTGTTAGGTTTATGGTTTAGGGTTTAGTGTTTAGGGTTTAAGGTTTAGGGTTTAGGATTGTTTAAGATTTAGGGTGGTTTAGGTTAAGGGTTTAGGGTTTAGAGTTTAGGATTGTTTAAGGTTTAGGGTTGTTTAGGGTATAGTGTTTAGGGTTAAAAGTTTAGGGTTGTTTAGGGTTTAGTGTTTAGGGTTTAGGTTTGTTTAAGGTTTAGTGTTTAAGGTTTAGGTTTTAGGGTTGTTTTGGATTTAGTGTTTAGTGTTGTTTAGGGTATAGTGTTAATGGTTTAGGGTTTAGGGTTATTTAGGGTTTAGTGTTTAAGGTTTAAGGTATAGGGTTGTTTAGGGTTTAGTGTTTAGGGTTGTTTATGGTTTAGTGATTAGGGTTGTTTAGGGTTGTTTAGAGGTTAGTGTTTAGGGTTATTCAGGGTTTATGATTTAGGGTTGTTCAGGGTTTAGGATTTATGGTTGTTCAGGGTTAAGGATTTAGGGATTAAGGTTAAGGGGTTAGGGTTAGGGTTAGGGTTAGGGTTAGCATTAGGGTTAGAGTTAGGGTTAGAGTTAGGGTTATGGGGTTATGTTAGGCTTAAGGTTAGGTTTAGGGTTATGGGGTTAAGGTTAGGGTTGGGGTTAGGGTTAGGTTTAGGTTTAGGGTTAGGGTTAGGGTTATGGTTATTCTTAGATTTATGGTTTAAAATTTAGGGTTTATGGTTTAAGGTTTAGGGTTTAGGATTGTTTAAGTTTTAGGGTGGTTTAGGTTTAGGGTTCAAAATTTAGCGTTTAAGATTGTTTAATGGTTAGGGTTGTTTAGGTTTTAGCATTTAGAGTTGTTTAGGGTTTTTTAGGGTTGTTTATAATTTAGTGTTTAGGGTTGTTCATTATTTATGATTTAGGATATTTTAAGGTTTAGGGTTTAAGGTTGTATAGTGTTTTAGGGTTTAGGGTATAATGTTTAGGGTTAAGGGTTTAGGGTTGTTTAGGTTATAGTGTTAATGGTTTTAGGGTTTAGGCTTGTTTAGGGTTTAGTGTTTAGGGTTTAGGGTTTAGGTTTTTTAGCGTTTAGTGTTTATAGTTTAGGGTTTAGGGTGCTTTTGGAATTAGTGTTTAGGGTTTTTCGGGATTTAGGGTTTAGGATTTAGGGTGTTAGGGTTAGTGTTAGGGTTAGGTTTAGGGTTAAGGTGAGGGTTAGGGTGAGGGTTAAGGTTAGGGTTAGGGTTAAGGTTAGTGTTAGTGTTAGGGTAAGGGTTAGGGTTAGGGATAGGGTTAGGGTTAGGGTTAGAGTTAGGGTTAAGGTTAGGGTTAGCGTTAGGGTTAGGGTTAGGGGTTTGGTTTAGGGTTAGTGTTAGGTGTTAGGGGTTAGTGTTAGGGTTAGGATTAGGGTTAGGGTTAGGGTTAGGTTTAGTGTTAGGGTTATTATTAGGGGGTTAGGTTTTAGTTTAGGATTAGTGTTAGGGTTAGAATTAGAAATAGGGTTAGTGTTAGGATTAGGGTCAGGATAAGGTTTAGAAATATGGTTAGGGTTAGGGTTAATGGTAGGGTTAGGGTTAGGGTTAGAATTAAGGTTTAGGGTTTAGTGTTAAGATTAGGAATAGGGTGAGGTTTAGGGTTAGGTTTGGGGTTAGGCTTAGGGTTAGTGTTTGGGTTATGATTAGTGTTAGGATTAGGATTAGGGTTAGGGTCAGGTTTATTTTTAGGGTTAGGGTTAGGGTTAGGGTTAGATTTAGGGTTAGGTTTAGGTTTATTGTTAGATTTAGGGTTTAGGGTTTAAGGTTTATGGTTTAGGATTGTTTAAGTTTAAGGGTGGATTAGGTTTAGGGTTTAGAGTTTAGTATTATGGTTACGGTTAGGGTTAGGGTTAGGGATGGAGTTAGGGTTAGGGTTAGGGTTATGGTAAGGGTTAGGTTTAGGGTTAGGGTTAGTGTTAGGGTAAAAGTTAGGGGGTTAGTGTTAGGGTTTGTGTTAGGGTTAGGGTTAGGGTTAGGGTTAGGTTAGGGTTAGGGTTAGGGTTAGGGTTAGGGTTAGGGTTAGGGTTAGGTTAGGGTTAGGGTTAGGGTTAGGGTTAGGGTTAGGGTTAGGGTTAGGGGTTAGGGTTAGTGAAAGGGTTAGGGTTATTATTAGGGGGTTAGGTTTAAGTTTAGGATTAGTGTTAGGGTTAGAATTAGAAATAGGGTTAGTGTTAGGATTAGGGTCAGGGTTAGGTTTAGGGTTAGGGTTAGGGTTAAGTTTAGGGTCAGGGAGGGTTTAGGGTTAGGGTTAGGGTTAGGGTTAGATTTAGGTTTAGGTTTAGGTTTATTGTTAGATTTAGGATTTAGGGTCTAAGGTTTATGGTTTAGGATTGTTTAAGGTTTAGGGTGGATTAGGTTTAGGGTTTAGAGTTTAGTGTTATGGTTACGGTTAGGGTTAGGGTTAGGGTTAGGATTAGGGTTAAGGTTAGGGTTAGGATGAGGTTTAGGGTTAGGGTTAGGGTTAGGGTTAGGGTTAGGATTAGGGTTAGGGTTTGGGTTAGGGTAAGGGTTAGGGGTTAGGGTTAGGGTTATGGTTATTGTTAGGTTTAGGGTTTAGGGTTTAGTGTTTAGGGTTTAAGGTTTAGGGTTTAGGATTGTTTAAGATTTAGGGTGGTTTAGGTTAAGGGATTAGGGTTTAGAGTTTAGGATTGTTTAAGGTTTAGTGTTGTTTAGGGTATAGTGTTTAGGGTTAAATGTTTAGGGTTGTTTAGAGTTTAGTGTTTAGGTTTTAGGGTTGTTTAAGGTTTAGTGTTTAAGGTTTAGGTTTTAGGGTTGTTTTTGGTTTAGTGTTTAGTGTTGTTTAGGGTATAGTGCTAATGGTTTAGGGTTTAGGATTATTTAGGGTTTAGTGTTTAAGGTTTAGGGTATAGGGTTGTTTAGAGTTTAGTGTTTAGGGTTGTTTATGGTTTAGTGATTAGGGTTATTTAGGGTAGTTTAGAGGTTAGTGTTTAGGGTTATTCAGGGTTTATGATTTAGGGTTGTTCAGGGTTTAGGATTTATGGTTGTTAAGGGTTTAGGATTTAGGGATTAAGCTTAAGGGGTTAGGGTTAGGGTTAGGGTTAGGGTTAGGGTTAGGGTTAGGGTTAAGGTTAGGGTTAGGGTTAGGGCTAGGGTTATGGTAAGGGTTAGGTTTAGGGTTAGGTTTATGGTTATGGTAAAAGTTAGGGGGTTAGTGTTAGGGTTTGTGTTAGGGTTAGGGTTAGGGTTAGGGTTAGGTTAGGGTTAGGGTTAGGGTTAGGGTTAAAGTTAGGTTAGGGTTAGGGTTAGGGTTAGGGTTAGGGATATGGGTTAGGGTTAGTTAAAGGGTTAGGGTTATTATTAGGGGGTTAGGTTTAAGTTTAGGATTAGTGTTAGGGTTAGAATTAGAAATAGGGTTAGTGTTAGGATTAGGGTCAGGGTTAGGTTTAGGGTTAGGGTTAGGGTTAGGGTTAGGGTCAGGGAGTGTTTAGGGTTAGGGTTAGGGTTAGGGTTAGATTTAGGTTTAGGTTTAGGTTTATTGTTAGATTTAGGGTTTAGGGTCTAAGGTTTATGGTTTAGGATTGTTTAAGGTTTAGGGTGGATTAGGTTTAGGGTTTAGAGTTTAGTGTTATGGTTACGGTTAGGGTTAGGGTTAGGGTTAGGATTAGGGTTAAGGTTAGGGTTAGGATTAGGTTTAGGGTTAGGGTTAGGGTTAGGGTTAGGGTTAGGGTTAGGATTAGGGTTAGGGTTAGGGTTAGGGTAAGGGTTAGGGGTTAGGGTTAGGGTTATGGTTATTGTTAGGTTTAGGGTTTAGTGTTTAGTGTTTAGGGTTTAAGGTTTAGGGTTTAGGATTGTTTAAGATTTAGGGTGGTTTAGGTTAAGGGATTAGGGTTTAGAGTTTAGGATTGTTTAAGGTTTAGTGTTGTTTAGGGTATAGTGTTTAGGGTTAAAAGTTTAGGGTTGTTTAGGGTTTAGTGTTTAGGGTTTAGGGTTGTTTAAGGTTTAGTGTTTAAGGTTTAGGTTTTAGGGTTGTTTTGGGTTTAGTGTTTAGTGTTGTTTAGGGTATATTGCTAATGGTTTAGGGTTTAGGATTATTTAGGGTTTAGTGTTTAAGGTTTAGGGTATAGGGTTGTTTAGGGTTTAGTGTTTAGGGTTGTTTATGGTTTAGTGATTAGGGTTATTTAGGGTAGTTTAGAGGTTAGTGTTTAGGGTTATTCAGGGTTTATGATTTAGGGTTTTTCAGGGTTTAGGATTTATGGTTGTTCTGGGTTTAGGATTTAGGGATTAGGTTAAGGGGTTAGGGTTAGGGTTAGGGTTAGGGTTAGGGTTAGGGATAAGGTTAGGGTTAGGGTTAGGGTTAGGGTTATGGTTAGTGTTAGGATTAGGGATAGTGTTAGGGTCAGGGTTAGGTTTAGGGTTAGGGTTAGGGTTAGGGTTAGATTTAGGGTCAGGTTTAGGTTTATTGTTAGATTTAGGGTTTAGGGTTTAAGGTTTATGGTTTAGGATTGTTTAAGGTTTAGGGTGGATTAGGTTTAGGGTTTAGAGTTTAGTGTTATGGTTACGGTTAGTGTTAGGGTTAGGGTTAGGGTTAGGGTTAGGGTTAGTGTTAGGGTTAGGGTAATGGTTAGGATGAGGGTTAGGGTTAGGGTAAGGGTAAGGGTTAGGGGTTAGTGTTAGGATTAGGATTAGGGTTAGGGTTAGGGTTAGGTTAGGGTTAGGGTTAGGGTTAGGGGTTAGGGTTAGTGTTAGGGTTAGGGTTATTATTAGGTGGTTAGGTTAAAGTTTAGGATTAGTGTTAGGGTTAGAATTAGAAATAGGGTTAGTGTTAGGATTAGGGTCAGGGTTAGGTTTAGGGTTAGGGTTAGGGTTAGGGTGAGGGTTAGGGTCAGGGAGGGTTTAGGGTTAGGGTTAGGGTTAGGGTAATATTTAGGGTTAGGTTTAGGTTTATTGTTAGATTTAGGATTTAGGGTCTAAGGTTTATGGTTTAGGATTGTTTAAGGTTTAGGGTGGATTAGGTTTAGGGTTTAGAGTTTAGTGTTATGGTTACGGTTAGGGTTAGGGTTAGGGTTAGGGTTAGGATTAGGGTTAAGGTTAGGGTTAGGATTAGGTTTAGGTTTAGGGTTAGGGTTAGGGTTAGGGTTAGGGTTAGGGTTAGGGTTAGGGTTAGGATTAGGGTTAGGGTTAGGGTTAGGGTAAGGGTTAGGGGTTAGGGTTAGGGTTATGGTTATTTTTAGGTTTAGGGTTTAGGGTTTAGTTTTTAGGGTTTAAGGTTTAGGGTTTAGGATTGTTTAAGATTTAGGGTGGTTTAGGTTAAGGGTTTAGGATTTAGAGTTTAGGATTGTTTAAGGTTTAGGGTTGTTTAGGGTATAGTGTTTAGGGTTAAAATTTAGGGTTGTTTTGGGTTTAGTTTTAGGGTTTAGGGTTGTTTAAGGTTTAGTGTTTAAGGTTTAGGTTTTAGGGTTGTTTTGAGTTTAGTGTTTAGTGTTGTTTAGGGTATAGTGTTAATGGTTTATGGTTTAGAGTTATTTAGGGTTTAGTGTTTAAGGTTTAGGGTATAGGGTTGTTTAGGATTTAGTGTTTAGGGTTGTTTATGGTTTAGTGATTAGGGTTGTTTAGGGTTGTTTAGAGGTTAGTGTTTAGGGTTATTCAGGGTTTATGATTTAGGGTTGTTCAGGGTTTAGGATTTATGGTTGTTCAGGGTTTAGGATTTAGGGATTAAGGTTAAGGGGTTAGGGTTAGGGTTAGGGTTAGGGTTAGGGTTAGCATTAGGGTTATAGTTAGGGTTAGAGTTAGGGTTATGGGGTTATGTTAGGCTTAAGGTTAGGGTTAGGGTTTTGGGGTTAAGGTTAGGGTTGGGGTTAGGGTTAGGTTTAGGTTTAGGGTTAGGGTTAGGGTTATGGTTATTCTTAGATTTAATGTTTAAATTTTAGGGTTTATGGTTTAAGGTTTAGGGTTTAGGATTGTTTAAGTTTTAGGGTGGTTTAGGTTTAGGGTATAGGGTTTAGCGTTTAAGATTCTTTAATGTTTAGCATTGTTTAGGTTTTAGCGTTTAGAGTTGTTTAGGGTTTTTTAGGGTTGTTTATGATTTAGTGTTTAGGGTTGTTCAGGATTTATGATTTAGGATATTTTAAGGTTTAGGGTTTAAGGTTGTATAGTGTTTTATGGTTTAGGGTATATTGTTTAGGGTTAAGGGTTTATGGTTGTTTAGGGTATAGTGTTAATGGTTTTACGGTTTAGGCTTGTTTAGTGTTTAGTGTTTAGGGTTTAGGGTTTAGGGTTTTTTAGCGTTTAGTGTTTACAGTTTAGGGTTTAGGGTGCTTTTGGAATTAGTGTTTAGGGTTTTTCGGGGTTTAGGGTTTAGGATTTAGGGTGTTAGTGTTAGTGTTATTGTTAGGTTTAGGGTTAAGGTGAGGGTTAGGGTGAGGGTTAAGGTTAGGGTTAGGGTTAAGGTTAGTGTTAGTGTTAGGGTAAGGGTTAGGGTTAGGGATAGGGTTAGGGTTAGGGTTAGGGTTAGGGTTAAGTTTAGGGTTAGGGTTAGGGTTAGGGTTAGGGGTTAGGGTTAGGGGTAGTGTTAGGGGTTAGGGGTTAGTGTTAGGGTTAGGGTTAGGGTTAGGGTTAGGTTTAGGTTTAGTGTTAGGGTTATTATTAGGGGGTTAGGTTTTAGTTCAGGATTAGTGTTAGGGTTAGAATTAGAAATAGGGTTAGTGTTAGGATTAGAGTCAGGGTTAGGTTTAGGGATATGGTTAGGGTTAGTGTTAAGGGTAGAGTTAGGGTTAGGGTTATATTTAAAGTTTAGGGTTTAGTGTTAGGATTAGGGATAGTGTGAGGTTTAGGGTTAGGTTTAGGGTTAGGGTTAGGGTTAGTGTTTGGGTTATGATTAGTGTTATTATTAGGGTTAGGGTTAGGGTCAGGTTTAGGTTTAGGGTTAGGGTTAGGGTTAGGGTCAGATTTAGGGTTAGGTTTAGGTTTATTGTTAGATTTAGGGTTTAGGGTTTAAGGTTTAAGGTTTAGGATTGTTTAAGGTTTAGGGTAGATTAGGTTTAGGGTTTAGAGTTTAGTATTATGGTTACGGTTAGTGTTAGGGTTAGGGTTAGAGTTAGGGTTAGGGTTAGGGTTAGGGTTAGGGTTAGGGTTAAGGTTAGGGTTAATGTTAGGGTTAGAGTTATGGTTAGTGTTAGGATTAGGGTTAGGTTTAGGGTCAGGGTTAGGTTTAGGGTTAGGGATAGGGTTAGGGTTAGATTTAGGGTTAGGTTTAGGTTTATTGTTAGATTTAGGGTTTAGGGTTTAAGGTTTATGGTTTAGGATTGTTTAAGGTTTAGGGTGGATTAGGTTTAGGGTTTAGAGTTTAGTGTTATGGTTACGGTTAGGGTTAGGGTGAGGGATGGTGTTAGGGTTAGGGTTAGGGTTATGGTAAGGGTTAGGGTTAGGGTTAGGTTTAGGGTTATGGTAAAAGTTAGGGGGTTAGTGTTAGGGTTTGGGTTAGGGTTAGGGTTAGGGTTAGGGTTAGGGTTAGGTTAGGGTTAGGGTTAGGGTTAGGGTTAGGGTTAGGGGTTAGGGTTAGTGTTAGGGTTAGGGTTATTATTAGGGGGTTAGGTTTAAGTTTAGGATTAGTGTTAGGGTAAGAATTAGAAATAGGGTTAGTCTTAGGATTAGGGTCAGGGTTAGGTTTAGGGTTAGGGTTAGGGTTAGGGTTAGGGTCAAAGTCAGGGAGGGTTTAGGGTTAGGGTTAGGGTTAGGGTTAGATTTAGGGTTAGGTTTAGGTTTATTGTTAGATTTAGGATTTAGGGTCTAAGGTTTATGGTTTAGGATTTTTTAAGGTTTAGGGTGGATTAGCTTTAGGCTTTAGAGTTTAGTGTTATGGTTACAGTTAGGTTTAGGGTTAGGGTTAGGGTTAGGATTAGGGTTAAGGTTAGGGTTAGGATTAGGTTTAGGGTTAGGGTTAGGGTTAGGGTTAGGGTTAGGGTTAGGGTTAGGATTAGGTTTAGGGTTAGGGTTAGGGTAAGGGTTAGGGGTTAGGGTTAGGGTTATGGTTATTTTTAGGTTTAGGGTTTAAGGTTTAGTGTTTAGGGTTTAAGGTTTAGGGTTTAGGATTGTTTAAGATTTAGGGTGGTTTAGGTTAAGGGTTTAGCGTTTAGAGTTTAGGATTGTTTAAGGTTTAGGGTTGTTTAGGGTATAAAGTTTAGGGTTAAAAGTTTAGGGTTTTTTAGGGTTTAGTGTTTAGGGTTTAGGGTTGTTTAAGGTTTAGTGTTTAAGGTTTAGGTTTTAGGGTTGTTTGGGGTTGAGTGTTTAGTGTTCTTTAGGGTATAGTGTTAATGGTTTAGGGTTTAGGGTTATTTAGGGTTTAGTGTTTAAGGTTTAGTGTATAGGGTTGTTTAGGGTTTAGTGTTTAGGGTTGTTTATGGTTTACTGATTAGGGTTGTTTAGGGTTGTTTAGAGGTTAGTGTTTACGGTTATTCAGGGTTTATGATTTAGGGTTGTTCAGGGTTTAGGATTTATGGTTGTTCAGGGTTTAGAATTTAGGGATTAAGGTTAAGGGGTTAGGGTTAGGGTTAGGGTTAGGGTTAGCATTAGGGTTAGAGTTAGGGTTAGAGTTAGGGTTAGAGTTAGGGTTATGGGGTTATGTTAGGCTTAAGGTTAGGGTTAGGGTTATGGGGTTAAGGTTAGGGTTAAAGTTAGGGTTAGGTTTAAGTTTAGGGTTATGGTTAGGGTTATGGTTATTCTTAGATTTATGGTTTAAAATTTAGGGCTTATGGTTTAAGGTTTAGGGTTTAGGATTGTTTAAGTTTTAGGGTGGTTTAGGTTTAGGGTATAGAATTTAGCGTTTAAGATTGTTTAATGGTTAGGGTTGTTTAGGTTTTAGCGTTTAGAGTTGTTTAGGGTTTTTTAGGGTTGTTTATAATTTAGTGTTTAGGGTTGTTCAGGATTTATGATTTAGGATATTTTAAGGTTTAGGGTTTAAGGTTGTATAGTGTTTTAGGGTTAAGGGTATAATGTTTAGGGTTAAGGGTTTAGGGTTGTTTAGGGTATAGTGTTAATGGTTTTAGGGTTTAGGCTTGTTTAGGGTTTAGTGTTTAGGGTTTTGGGTTTTTTAGCGTTTAGTGTTTATAGTTTAGGGTTTAGGGTGCTTTTGGAATTAGTGTTTAGGGTTTTTCGGGGTTTAGGGTTTAGGATTTTGGGTGTTAGGGTTAGTGTTAGGGTTAGGTTTAGGGTTAAGGTGAGGGTTAGGGTGAGGGTTAAGGTTAGGGTTAGGGTTAAGGTTAGTGTTAGTGTTAGGGTAAGGGTTAGGGTTAGGGATAGGGTTAGGGTTAGGTTTAGGGTTAGGGTTAGGGTTAGGGTTAGGGTTAGGGTTAGGGGTTAGGGTTAGGTTTAGTGTTAGGGGTTAGGGGTTAGTGTTAGGGTTAGGGTTAGGGTTAGGGTTAGGGTTAGGTGTTAGGGTTCTTGAAAGGGTTAGGGTTATTATTAGGGGGTTAGGTTTAAGTTTAGGATTAGTGTTAGGCTTAGAATTAGAAATAGGGTTAGTGTTAGGATTAGGGTCAGGGTTAGGTTTAGGGTTAGGGTTAGGGTTAGGGTCAGGGAGGGTTTAGGGTTAGGGTTAGGGTTAGTGTTAGATTTAGGGTTAGGTTTAGGTTTATTGTTAGATTTAGGATTTAGGGTCTAAGGTTTATGGTTTAGGATTGTTTAACGTTTAGGGTGGATTAGGTTTAGGGTTTAGAGTTTAGTGTTATGGTTACGGTTAGGGTTAGGGTTAGGGTTAGGATTAGGGTTAAGGTTAGGGTTAGGATTAGGTTTAGGGTTAGGGTTAGGGTTAGGGTTAGGGTTAGGGTTAGGGTTAGGGTTAGGGTTAGGATTAAGTTTAGGTTTAGGGTTACGGTTAGGGTTAGGGTTAGGGTTAGGATTAGGGTTAAGGTTAGGGTTAGGTTTAGGGTTAGGGTTAGGGTTAGGGTTAGGGTTAGGGTTAGGGTAAGGGTTAGGGTTAGGGTTAGGATTAGGGTTAGGGTTAGGGTTAGGGTAAGGGTTAGGGGTTAGGGTTAGGGTTATGGTTATTGTTAGGTTTATGGTTTAGGGTTTAGTGTTTAGGGTTTAAGGTTTAGGGTTTAGGATTGTTTAAGATTTAGGGTGGTTTAGGTTAAGGGTTTAGGGTTTAGAGTTTAGGATTGTTTAAGGTTTAGGGTTGTTTAGGGTATAGTGTTTAGGGTTAAAAGTTTAGGGTTGTTTAGGGTCTAGTGTTTAGGGTTTAGGTTTGTTTAAGGTTTAGTGTTTAAGGTTTAGGTTTTAGGGTTGTTTGGGGTTGAGTGTTTAGTGTTCTTTAGGGTATAGTGTTAATGGTTTAGGGTTTAGGGTTATTTAGGGTTTAGTGTTTAAGGTTTAGTGTATAGGGTTGTTTAGGATTTAGTGTTTAGGGTTGTTTATGGTTTACTGATTAGGGTTGTTTAGGGTTGTTTAGAGGTTAGTGTTTACGGTTATTCAGGGTTTATGATTTAGGGTTGTTCAGGGTTTAGGATTTATGGTTGTTCAGGGTTTAGAATTTAGGGATTAAGGTTAAGGGGTTAGGGTTAGGGTTAGGGTTAGGGTTAGCATTAGGGTTAGAGTTAGGGTTAGAGTTAGGGTTAGAGTTAGGGTTATGGGGTTATGTTAGGCTTAAGGTTAGGGTTAGGGTTATGGGGTTAAGGTTAGGGTTAAGGTTAGGGTTAGGTTTCAGTTTAGGGTTATGGTTAGGGTTATGGTTATTCTTAGATTTATGGTTTAAAATTTAGGGCTTATGGTTTAAGGTTTAGGGTTTAGGATTGTTTAAGTTTTAGGGTGGTTTAGGTTTAGGGTATAGAATTTAGCGTTTAAGATTGTTTAATGGTTAGGGTTGTTTAGGTTTTAGCGTTTAGAGTTGTTTAGGGTTTTTTAGGGTTGTTTATAATTTAGTGTTTAGGGTTGTTCAGGATTTATGATTTAGGATATTTTAAGGTTTAGGGTTTAAGGTTGTATAGTGTTTTAGGGTTAAGGGTATAATGTTTAGGGTTAAGGGTTTAGGGTTGTTTAGGGTATAGTGTTAATGGTTTTAGGGTTTAGGCTTGTTTAGGGTTTAGTGTTTAGGGTTTTGGGTTTTTTAGCGTTTAGTGTTTATAGTTTAGGGTTTAGGGTGCTTTTGGAATTAGTGTTTAGGGTTTTTCGGGGTTTAGGGTTTAGGATTTTGGGTGTTAGGGTTAGTGTTAGGGTTAGGTTTAGGGTTAAGGTGAGGGTTAGGGTGAGGGTTAAGGTTAGGGTTAGGGTTAAGGTTAGTGTTAGTGTTAGGGTAAGGGTTAGGGTTAGGGATAGGGTTAGGGTTAGGTTTAGGGTTAGGGTTAGGGTTAGGGTTAGGGTTAGGGTTAGGGTTAGGGGTTAGGGTTAGGTTTAGTGTTAGGGGTTAGGGGTTAGTGTTAGGGTTAGGGTTAGGGTTAGGGTTAGGGTTAGGTGTTAGGGTTCTTGAAAGGGTTAGGGTTATTATTAGGGGGTTAGGTTTAAGTTTAGGATTAGTGTTAGGCTTAGAATTAGAAATAGGGTTAGTGTTAGGATTAGGGTCAGGGTTAGGTTTAGGGTTAGGGTTAGGGTTAGGGTCAGGGAGGGTTTAGGGTTAGGGTTAGGGTTAGTGTTAGATTTAGGGTTAGGTTTAGGTTTATTGTTAGATTTAGGATTTAGGGTCTAAGGTTTATGGTTTAGGATTGTTTAACGTTTAGGGTGGATTAGGTTTAGGGTTTAGAGTTTAGTGTTATGGTTACGGTTAGGGTTAGGGTTAGGGTTAGGATTAGGGTTAAGGTTAGGGTTAGGATTAGGTTTAGGGTTAGGGTTAGGGTTAGGGTTAGGGTTAGGGTTAGGGTTAGGGTTAGGATTAAGTTTAGGTTTAGGGTTACGGTTAGGGTTAGGGTTAGGGTTAATATTAGGGTTAAGGTTAGGGTTAGGTTTAGGGTTAGGGTTAGGGTTAGGGTTAGGGTTAGGGTTAGGGTAAGGGTTAGGGTTAGGGTTAGGATTAGGGTTAGGGTTAGGGTTAGGGTAAGGGTTAGGGGTTAGGGTTAGGGTTATGGTTATTGTTAGGTTTATGGTTTAGGGTTTAGTGTTTAGGGTTTAAGGTTTAGGGTTTAGGATTGTTTAAGATTTAGGGTGGTTTAGGTTAAGGGTTTAGGGTTTAGAGTTTAGGATTGTTTAAGGTTTAGGGTTGTTTAGGGTATAGTGTTTAGGGTTAAAAGTTTAGGGTTGTTTAGGGTTTAGTGTTTAGGGTTTAGGTTTGTTTAAGGTTTAGTGTTTAAGGTTTAGGTTTTAGGGTTGTTTTGGATTTAGTGTTTAGTGTTGTTTAGGGTATAGTGTTAATGGTTTAGGGTTTAGGGTTATTTAGGGTTTAGTGTTTAAGGTTTAAGGTATAGGGTTGTTTAGGGTTTAGTGTTTAGGGTTGTTTATGGTTTAGTGATTAGGGTTGTTTAGGGTTGTTTAGAGGTTAGTGTTTAGGGTTATTCAGGGTTTATGATTTAGGGTTGTTCAGGGTTTAGGATTTATGGTTGTTCAGGGTTTAGGATTTAGGGATTAAGGTTAAGGGGTTAGGGTTAGGGTTAGAATTAGGGTTAGCATTAGGGTTAGAGTTAGGGTTAGAGTTAGGGTTATGGGGTTATGTTAGGCTTAAGGTTAGGGTTAGGGTTATGGGGTTAAGGTTAGGGTTGAGGTTAGGGTTAGGTTTAGGTTTAGGATTAGGGTTAGGGTTATGGTTATTCTTAGATTTATGGTTTAAAATTTAGGGTTTATGGTTTAAGGTTTAGGGTTTAGGATTGTTTAAGTTTTAGGGTGGTTTAGGTTTAGGGTACAAAATTTAGCGTTTAAGATTGTTTAATGGTTAGGGTTGTTTAGGTTTTAGCGTTTAGAGTTGTTTAGGGTTTTTTATGGTTGTTTATAATTTAGTGTTTAGGGTTGTTCATTATTTATGATTTAGGATATTTTAAGGTTTAGGGTTTAAGGTTGTATAGTGTTTTAGGGTTTAGGGTATAATGTTTAGGGTTAAGGGTTTAGGGTTGTTTAGGGTATAGTGTTAATATTTAGGGTTTAGGCTTGTTTAGGGTTTAGTGTTTAGGGTTTAGGGTTTAGGGTTTTTTAGCGTTTAGTGTTTATAGTTTAGGGTTTAGGGTGCTTTTGGAATTAGTGTTTAGGATTTTTCGGGGTTTAGGGTTTAGGATTTAGGGTGTTAGGGTTAGTGTTAGGGTTAGGTTTAGGGTTAAGGTTAGGGTTAGGGTGAGGGTTAAGGTTAGGGTTAGGGTTAAGGTTAGTGTTAGTGTTAGAATAAGGGTAAGGGTTAGGGATAGGGTTAGGGTTAGGGTTAAGGTTAGGGTTAATGTTAGGGTTAGGGTTAGGGTTAGGGTTAGGGGTTTGGGTTGGTGTTAGTGTTAGGGGTTAGGGGTTAGTGTTAGGGTTAGGATTAGGGTTAGGGTTAGGGTTAGGTTTAGTTTTAGGGTTATTATTAGGGGGTTAGGTTTTAGTTTAGGATTAGTGTTAGGGTTAGTATTAGAAATAGGGTTAGTGTTAGGATTAGGGTCAGGATAAGGTTTAGAAATATGGTTAGGGTTAGGGTTAAGGGTAGGTTAGGGTTAGGGTTAGAATTAAGGTTTAGGGTTAATTGTTAAGATTAGGGATAGGGTGAGGTTTAGGGTTAGGTTTAGGGTTAGGGTTAGGGTTAGTGTTTGGGTTATGATTAGTGTTAGGATTAGGATTAGGGTTAGGGTCATGTTTATGTTTAGGGTTAGGGTTAGGGTTAGGGTTAGATTTAGGGTTAGGTTTAGGTTTATTGTTAGATTTAGGGTTTAGGGTTTAAGGTTTATGGTTTAGGATTGTTTAAGTTTAAGGGTGGATTAGGTTTAGGGTTTAGAGTTTAGTATTATGGTTACGGTTAGGGTTAGGGTTAGGGTTAGAGTTAGGGTTAGGGTTAAGGTTAGGGTTAGGGTTAAGGTTAGGGTTAGTGTTAGGGTTAGGGTTATGGTTAGTGTTAGGATTAGGGTTAGGGTTAGGGTCAGGGTTAGGTTTAGTGTTAGGGATAGGGTTAGGGTTAGATTTAGGGTTAGGTTTAGGTTTATTGTTAGATTTAGGGTTTAGTATTTAAGGTTTATGGTTTAGGATTGTTTAAGGTTTAGGGTGGATTAGGTTTTGGGTTTAGAGTTTAGTGTTATGGTTACGGTTAGGGTTAGGGTTAAAGATGGGGTTAGGGTTAGGGTTAGGGTTATGGTAAGGGTTAGGTTTAGGTTTAGGGTTAGGGTTAGGGTAAAAGTTAGGGGGTTAGTGTTAGGGTTTGTGTTAGGGTTAGGGTTAGGGTTAGGGTTAGGGTTAGGGTTAGGGTTAGGGTTAGGGTTAGGGTTAGGGTTAGGGTTAGGTTAGGGTTAGGGTTAGGGTTAGGGTTAGGGTTAGGGGTTAGGGTTAGTGAAAGGGTTAGGGTTATTATTAGGGGGTTAGGTTTAAGTTTAGGATTAGTGTTAGGGTTAGAATTAGAAATAGGGTTAGTGTTAGGATTAGGGTCAGGGTTAGGTTTAGGGTTAGGGATAGGGTTAGGGTTAGGGTCAGGGAGGGTTTAGGGTTAGGGTTAGGGTTAGGGTTAGATTTAGGTTTAGGTTTAGGTTTATTGTTAGATTTAGGATTTAGGGACTAAGGTTTATGGTTTAGGATTGTTTAAGGTTTAGGGTGGATTAGGTTTAGGGTTTAGAGTTTAGTGTTATGGTTACGGTTAGGGTTAGGGTTAGGGTTAGGATTAGGGTTAAGGTTAGGGTTAGGATTAGGTTTAGGGTTAGGGTTAGGGTTAGGGTTAGGGTTAGGGTTAGGATTAGGGTTAGGGTTAGGGTTAGGGTAAGGGTTAGGGGTTAGGGTTAGGGTTATGGTTATTGTTAGGTTTACGGTTTAGGGTTTAGTGTTTATGGTTTAAGGTTTAGGGTTTAGGATTGTTTAAGATTTAGGGTGGTTTAGGTTAAGGGTTTAGGGTTTAGAGTTTAGGATTGTTTAAGGTTTAGTGTTGTTTAGGGTATAGTGTTTAGGGTTAAATGTTTAGGGTTGTTTAGGGTTTAGTGTTTAGGGTTTAGGGTTGTTTAAGGTTTAGTGTTTAAGGTTTAGGTTTTAGGGTTGTTTTGGGTTTAGTGTTTAGTGTTGTTTAGGGTATAGTGCTAATGGTTTAGGGTTTAGGGTTATTTAGGGTTTAGTGTTTAAGGTTTAGGGTATAGGGTTGTTTAGGGTTTAGTGTTTAGGGTTGTTTATGGTTTAGTGATTAGGGTTATTTAGGGTAGTTTAGAGGTTAGTGTTTAGGGTTATTCAGGGTTTATGATTTAGGGTTGTTCAGGGTTTAGGATTTATGGTTGTTCAGGGTTTAGGATTTAGGGATAAAGGTTAAGGGGTTAGGGTTAGGGTTAGGGTTAGGGTTAGGGTTAGGGTTAGGGTTAGGGTTAGGGTTAAGGTGAGGGTTAGGGTTAGGGTTAGGGTTATGGTTAGTGTTAGGATTAGGGTTAGTGTTAGGGTCAGGGTTAGGTTTAGGGTTAGGGTTAGGGTTAGGGTTAGATTTAGGGTCAGGTTTAGGTTTATTGTTAGATTTAGGGTTTAGGGTTTAGGTTTATGGTTTAGGATTGTGTAAGGTTTAGGGTGGATTAGGTTTAGGGTTTAGAGTTTAGTGTTATGGTTACGGTTAGTGTTAGGGTTAGGGTTAGGGTTAGGGTTAGGGTTAGGGTTAGGGTAATGGTTAGTGTGAGGGTTAGGGTTAGGGTAAGGGTTAATGGTTAGTGTTAGGGTTAAGATTAGGGTTAGGGTTAGGGTTAGGTTAGGGTTAGGGTTAGGGTTAGGGTTAGGGGTTAGGGTTAGTGTTAGGGTTAAGGTTATTATTAGGGGGTTAGGTTTAAGTTTAGGATTAGTGTTAGGGTTAGAATTAGAAATAGGGTTAGTGTTAGGATTAGGGTCAGGGTTAGGTTTAGGGTTAGGGTTAGGGTTAGGGTGAGGTTTAGGGTCAGGGAGGGTTTAGGGTTAGGGTTAGGGTTAGGTTAAGATTTAGGGTTAGGTTTAGGTTTATTGTTAGATTTAGGATTTAGGGTCTAAGGTTTATGGTTTAGGATTGTTTAAGGTTTAGGGTGGATTAGGTTTAGGGTTTAGAGTTTAGTGTTATGGTTACGGTTAGGGTTAGGGTTAGGGTTAGGATTAGGGTTAAGGTTAGGGTTAGGATTAGGTTTAGGTTTAGGGTTAGGGTTAGGGTTAGGGTTAGGGTTAGGGTTAGGGTTAGGGTTAGGATTAGGGTTAGGGTTAGAGTTAGGGTAAGGGTTAGGGGTTAGGGTTAGGGTTATGGTTATTGTTAGGTTTAGGGTTTAGGGTTTAATGTTTTGGGTTTAAGGTTTAGGGTTTAGGATTGTTTAAGATTTAGGGTGGTTTAGGTTAAGGGTTTAGGGTTTAGAGTTTAGGATTGTTTAAGGTTTAGGGTTGTTTAGGGTATAGTTTTTAGGGTTAAAAGTTTAGGGTTGTTTTGGGTTTAGTGTTTAGGGTTTAGGGTTGTTTAAGATTTAGTGTTTAAGGTTTAGGTTTTAGGGTTGTTTTGGGTTTAGTGTTTAGTGTTGTTTAGGGTATAGTGTTAATGGTTTATGGTTTAGAGTTATTTAGGGTTTAGTGTTTAAGGTTTAGGGAATAGGGTTGTTTAGGATTTAGTGTTTAGGGTTGTTTATGGTTTAGTGATTAGGGTTGTTTAGGGTTGTTTAGAGGTTAGTGTTTAGGGTTATTCAGGGTTTATGATTTAGGGTTGTTCAGGGTTTAGGATTTATGGTTGTTCAGGGTTTAGGATTTAGGGCTTAAGGTTAAGGGGTTAGGGTTAGGGTTAGGGTTAGGGTTAGGGTTAGCATTAGGGTTATAGTTAGAGTTAGAGTTAGGGTTATGGGGTTATGTTAGGCTTAAGGTTAGGGTTAGGGTTATGGGGTTAAGGTTAGGGTTGTGGTTAGGGTTAGGTTTAGGTTTAGGGTTAGGGTTAGGGTTATGGTTATTCTTAGATTTAAGGTTTAAATTTTAGGGTTTATGGTTTAAGGTTTAGGGTTTAGGATTGTTTAAATTTTAGGGTGGTTTAGGTTTAGGGTATAGGGTTTAGCGTTTAAGATTCTTTAATGTTTAGGGTTGTTTAGGTTTTAGCGTTTAGAGTTGTTTAGGGTTTTTTAGGGTTGTTTATGATTTAGTGTTTAGGGTTGTTCAGGATTTATGATTTAGGTTATTTTAAGGTTTAGGGTTTAAGGTTGTATAGTGTTTTAGGGTTTAGGGTATATTGTTTAGGGTTAAGGGTTTAGGGTTGTTTAGGGTATAGTGTTAATGGTTTTAGGGTTTAGGCTTGTTTAGTGTTTAGTGTTTAGGGTTTAGGGTTTAGGGTTTTTTAGCGTTTAGTGTTTACAGTTTAGGGTTTAGGGCGCTTTTGGAATTAGTGTTTAGAGTTTTTCGGGGTTTAGTGTTTAGGATTTAGGGTGTTAGTGTTAGTGTTAGGGTTAGGTTTAGGGTTAAGGTGAGGGTTAGGGTGAGGGTTAAGGTTAGGGTTAGGGTTAAGGTTAGTGTTAGGGTAAGGGTTAGGGTTAGGGATAGGGTTAGGGTTAGGGTTAGGGTTAGGGTTAAGTTTAGGGTTAGGGTTAGGGTTAGGGTTAGGGGTTAGGGTTAGGGTTAGTGTTAGGGGTTAGGGGTTAGTGTTAGGGTTAGGGTTAGGGTTAGGGTAAGGGTTAGGTTAGGGTTATTATTAGGGGGTTAGGTTTTAGTTCAGGATTAGTGTTCGGGTTAGAATTAGAAATAGGGTTAGTGTTAGGATTAGGGTCAGGGTTAGGTTTAGGGATATGGTTAGGGTTAGGGTTAAGGGTAGGGTTAGTGTTAGGGTTAGATTTAAAGTTTAGGGTTTAGTGTTAGGAATAGGGATAGTGTGAGGTTTAGGGTTAGGTTTAGGGTTAGGGTTAGGGTTAGTGTTTGGGTTATGATTAGTGTTATTATTAGGGTTAGGGTTAGGGTCAGGTTTAGGTTTAGGGTTAGGGTTAGGGTTAGGGTCAGATTTAGGGTTAGGTTTAGGTTTATTGTTAGATTTAGGGTTTAGGGTTTAAGGTTTAAGGTTTAGGATTGTTTAAGGTTTAGGGTAGATTAGGTTTAGGGTTTAGAGTTTAGTATTATGGTTACGGTTAGTGTTAGGGTTAGGGTTAGAGTTAGGGTTAGGGTTTGGGTTAGGGTTAGGGTTAGGGTTAGGGTTAAGGTTAGGGTTAATGTTAGGGTTAGAGTTATGGTTAGTGTTAGGATTAGGGTTAGGTTTAGGGTCAGGGTTAGGTTTAGGGTTAGGGATAGGGTTAGGGTTAGATTTAGGGTTAGGTTTAGGTTTATTGTTAGATTTAGGATTTAGGGTCTAAGGTTTATGGTTTAGGATTGTTTAAGGTTTAGGGTGGATTAGGTTTAGGGTTTAGAGTTTAGTGTTATGGTTACGGTTAGGGTTAGGGTTAGGGTTAAGGTTAGGGTTAGGGTTAGGATTAGGGTTAAGGTTAGGGTTAGGATTAGGTTTAGGGTTAGGGTTAGGGTTAGGGTTAGGGTTAGGGTTAGGATTAGGGTTAGGGTTAGGGTTAGGGTAAGGGTTAGGGGTTAGGGTTAGGGTTATGGTTATTGTTAGGTTTAGGGTTTAGGGTTTAGTGTTTAGGGTTTAAGGTTTAGGGTTTAGGATTGTTTAAGATTTAGGGTGGTTTAGGTTAAGGGTTTAGGGTTTAGAGTTTAGGATTGTTTAAGGTTTAGTGTTGTTTAGGGTATAGTGTTTAGGGTTAAATGTTTAGGGTTGTTTAGGGTTTAGTGTTTAGGGTTTAGGGTTGTTTAAGGTTTAGTGTTTAAGGTTTAGGTTTTAGGGTTGTTTTGGGTTTAGTGTTTAGTGTTGTTTAGGGTATAGTGCTAATGGTTTAGGGTTTAGGGTTATTTAGGGTTTAGTGTTTAAGGTTTAGGGTATAGGGTTGTTTAGGGTTTAGTGTTTAGGGTTGTTTATGGTTTAGTGATTAGGGTTATTTAGGGTAGTTTAGAGGTTAGTGTTTAGGGTTATTCAGGGTTTATGATTTAGGGTTGTTCAGGGTTTAGGATTTATGGTTTTTCAGGGTTTAGGATTTAGGGAAAAAGGTTAAGGGGTTAGGGTTAGGGTTAGGGTTAGGGTTAGGGTTAGGGTTAGGGTTAGGGTTAGGGTTAAGGTTAGGGTTAGGGTTAGGGTTAGGGTTATGGTTAGTGTTAGGATTAGGGTTAGTGTTAGGGTCAGGGTTAGGTTTAGGGTTAGGGTTAGGGTTAGGGTTAGATTTAGGGTCAGGTTTAGGTTTATTGTTAGATTTAGGGTTTAGGGTTTAGGTTTATGGTTTAGGATTGTTTAAGGTTTAGGGTGGATTAGGTTTAGGGTTTAGAGTTTAGTGTTATGGTTACGGTTAGTGTTAGGGTTAGGGTTAGGGTTAGGGTTAGGGTTAGGGTTAGGGTAATGGTTAGGGTGAGGGTTAGGGTTAGGGTAAGGGTTAATGGTTAGTGTTAGGGTTAGGATTAGGGTTAGGGTTAGGGTTAGGTTAGGGTTAGGGTTAGGGTTAGGGTTAGGGGTTAGGGTTAGTGTTAGGGTTAAGGTTATTATTAGGGGGTTAGGTTTAAGTTTAGGATTAGTGTTAGGGTTAGAATTAGAAATAGGGTTAGTGTTAGGATTAGGGTCAGGGTTAGGTTTAGGGTTAGGGTTAGGGTTAGGGTGAGGTTTAGGGTCAGGGAGGGTTTAGGGTTAGGGTTAGGGTTAGGGTAAGATTTAGGGTTAGGTTTAGGTTTATTGTTAGATTTAGGATTTAGGGTCTAAGGTTTATGGTTTAGGATTGTTTAAGGTTTAGGGTGGATTAGGTTTAGGGTTTAGAGTTTAGTGTTATGGTTACGGTTAGGGTTAGGGTTAGGGTTAGGATTAGGGTTAAGGTTAGGGTTAGGATTAGGTTTAGGTTTAGGGTTAGGGTTAGGGTTAGGGTTAGGGTTAGGGTTAGGGTTAGGGTTAGGATTAGGGTTAGGGTTAGAGTTAGGGTAAGGGTTAGGGGTTAGGGTTAGGGTTATGGTTATTGTTAGGTTTAGGGTTTAGGGTTTAGTGTTTAGGGTTTAAGGTTTAGGGTTTAGGATTGTTTAAGATTTAGGGTGGTTTAGGTTAAGGGTTTAGGGTTTAGAGTTTAGGATTGTTTAAGGATTAGTGTTGTTTAGGGTATAGTGTTTAGGGTTAAATGTTTAGGGTTGTTTAGGGTTTAGTGTTTAGGGTTTAGGGTTGTTTAAGGTTTAGTGTTTAAGGTTTAGGTTTTAGGGTTGTTTTGGGTTTAGTGTTTAGTGTTGTTTAGGGTATAGTGCTAATGGTTTAGGGTTTAGGGTTATTTAGGGTTTAGTGTTTAAGGTTTAGGGTATAGGGTTGTTTAGGGTTTAGTGTTTAGGGTTGTTTATGGTTTAGTGATTAGGGTTATTTAGGGTAGTTTAGAGGTTAGTGTTTAGGGTTATTCAGGGTTTATGATTTAGGGTTGTTCAGGGTTTAGGATTTATGGTTGTTCAGGGTTTAGGATTTAGGGAAAAAGGTTAAGGGGTTAGGGTTAGGGTTAGGGTTAGGGTTAGGGTTAGGGTTAGGGTTAGGGTTAGGGTTAAGGTTAGGGTTAGGGTTAGGGTTAGGGTTATGGTTAGTGTTAGGATTAGGGTTAGTGTTAGGGTCAGGGTTAGGTTTAGGGTTAGGGTTAGGGTTAGGGTTAGATTTAGGGTAAGGTTTAGGTTTATTGTTAGATTTAGGGTTTAGGGTTTAGGTTTATGGTTTAGGATTGTTTAAGGTTTAGGGTGGATTAGGTTTAGGGTTTAGAGTTTAGTGTTATGGTTACGGTTAGTGTTAGGGTTAGGGTTAGGGTTAGGGTTAGGGTTAGGGTTAGGGTAATGGTTAGGGTGAGGGTTAGGGTTAGGGTAAGGGTTAATGGTTAGTGTTAGGGTTAGGATTAGGGTTAGGGTTAGGGTTAGGTTAGGGTTAGGGTTAGGGTTAGGGTTAGGGGTTAGGGTTAGTGTTAGGGTTAAGGTTATTATTAGGGGGTTAGGTTTAAGTTTAGGATTAGTGTTAGGGTTAGAATTAGAAATAGGGTTAGTGTTAGGATTAGGGTCAGGGTTAGGTTTAGGGTTAGGGTTAGGGTTAGGGTGAGGTTTAGGGTCAGGGAGGGTTTAGGGTTAGGGTTAGTGTTAGGGTAAGATTTAGGGTTAGGTTTAGGTTTATTGTTAGATTTAGGATTTAGGGTCTAAGGTTTATGGTTTAGGATTGTTTAAGGTTTAGGGTGGATTAGGTTTAGGGTTTAGAGTTTAGTGTTATGGTTACGGTTAGGGTTAGGGTTAGGGTTAGGATTAGGGTTAAGGTTAGGGTTAGGATTAGGTTTAGGTTTAGGGTTAGGGTTAGGGTTAGGGTTAGGGTTAGGGTTAGGGTTAGGATTAGGGTTAGGGTTAGAGTTAGGGTAAGGGTTAGGGGTTAGGGTTAGGGTTATGGTTATTGTTAGGTTTAGGGTTTAGGGTTTAGTGTTTAGGGTTTAAGGTTTAGGGTTTAGGATTGTTTAAGATTTAGGGTGGTTTAGGTTAAGGGTTTAGGGTTTAGAGTTTAGGATTGTTTAAGGTTTAGGGTTGTTTAGGGTATAGTTTTTAGGGTTAAAAGTTTAGGGTTGTTTTGGGTTTAGTGTTTAGGGTTTAGGGTTGTTTAAGGTTTAGTGTTTAAGGTTTAGGTTTTAGGGTTGTTTTGGGTTTAGTGTTTAGTGTTGTTTAGGGTATAGTGTTAATGGTTTATGGTTTAGAGTTATTTAGGGTTTAGTGTTTAAGGTTTAGGGAATAGGGTTGTTTAGGATTTAGTGTTTAGGGTTGTTTATGGTTTAGTGATTAGGGTTGTTTAGGGTAGTTTAGAGGTTAGTGTTTAGGGTTATTCAGGGTTTATGATTTAGGGTTGTTCAGGGTTTAGGATTTATGGTTGTTCCGGGTTTAGGATTTAGGGCTTAAGGTTAAGGGGTTAGGGTTAGGGTTAGGGTTAGGGTTAGGGTTAGCATTAGGGTTATAGTTAGAGTTAGAGTTAGGGTTATGGGGTTATGTTAGGCTTAAGGTTAGGGTTAGGGTTATGGGGTTAAGGTTAGGGTTGTGGTTAGGGTTAGGTTTAGGTTTAGGGTTAGGGTTAGGGTTATGGTTATTCTTAGATTTAAGGTTTAAATTTTAGGGTTTATGGTTTAAGGTTTAGGGTTTAGGATTGTTTAAGTTTTAGGGTGGTTTAGGTTTAGGGTATAGGGTTTAGCGTTTAAGATTCTTTAATGTTTAGGGTTGTTTAGGTTTTAGCGTTTAGAGTTGTTTAGGGTTTTTTAGGGTTGTTTATGATTTAGTGTTTAGGGTTGTTCAGGATTTATGATTTAGGATATTTTAAGGTTTAGGGTTTAAGGTTGTATAGTGTTTTAGGGTTTAGGGTATATTGTTTAGGGTTAAGGGTTTAGGGTTGTTTAGGATATAGTGTTAATGGTTTTAGGGTTTAGGCTTGTTTAGTGTTTAGTGTTTAGGGTTTAGGGTTTAGGGTTTTTTAGCGTTTAGTGTTTACAGTTTAGGGTTTAGGGCGCTTTTGGAATTAGTGTTTAGGGTTTTTCGGGGTTTAGTGTTTAGGATTTAGGGTGTTAGTGTTAGTGTTAGGGTTAGGTTTAGGGTTAAGGTGAGGGTTAGGGTGAGGGTTAAGGTTAGGGTTAGGGTTAAGGTTAGTGTTAGTGTTAGGGTAAGGGTTAGGGTTAGGGATAGGGTTAGGGTTAGGGTTAGGGTTAGGGTTAAGTTTAGGGTTAGGGTTAGGGTTAGGGTTAGGGGTTAGGGTTAGGGTTAGTGTTAGGGGTTAGGGGTTAGTGTTAGGGTTAGGGTTAGGGTTAGGGTAAGGGTTAGGTTAGGGTTATTATTAGGGGGTTAGGTTTTAGTTCAGGATTAGTGTTCGGGTTAGAATTAGAAATAGGGTTAGTGTTAGGATTAGGGTCAGGGTTAGGTTTAGGGATATGGTTAGGGTTAGGGTTAAGGGTAGGGTTAGTGTTAGGGTTAGATTTAAAGTTTAGGGTTTAGTGTTAGGAATAGGGATAGTGTGAGGTTTAGGGTTAGGTTTAGGGTTAGGGTTAGGGTTAGTGTTTGGGTTATGATTAGTGTTATTATTAGGGTTAGGGTTAGGGTCAGGTTTAGGTTTAGGGTTAGGGTTAGGGTTAGGGTCAGATTTAGGGTTAGGTTTAGGTTTATTGTTAGATTTAGGGTTTAGGGTTTAAGGTTTAAGGTTTAGGATTGTTTAAGGTTTAGGGTAGATTAGGTTTAGGGTTTAGAGTTTAGTATTATGGTTACGGTTAGTGTTAGGGTTAGGGTTAGAGTTAGGGTTAGGGTTTGGGTTAGGGTTAGGGTTAGGGTTAGGGTTAAGGTTAGGGTTAATGTTAGGGTTAGAGTTATGGTTAGTGTTAGGATTAGGGTTAGGTTTAGGGTCAGGGTTAGGTTTAGGGTTAGGGATAGGGTTAGGGTTAGATTTAGGGTTAGGTTTAGGTTTATTGTTAGATTTAGGATTTAGGGTCTAAGGTTTATGGTTTAGGATTGTTTAAGGTTTAGGGTGGATTAGGTTTAGGGTTTAGAGTTTAGTGTTATGGTTACGGTTAGGGTTAGGGTTAGGGTTAGGGTTAGGATTAGGGTTAAGGTTAGGGTTAGGATTAGGTTTAGGGTTAGGGTTAGGGTTAGGGTTAGGGTTAGGATTAGGGTTAGGGTTAGGGTTAGGGTAAGGGTTAGGGGTTAGGGTTAGGGTTATGGTTATTGTTAGGTTTAGGGTTTAGGGTTTAGTGTTTAGGGTTTAAGGTTTAGGGTTTAGGATTGTTTAAGATTTAGGGTAATTTAGGTTAAGGGTTTAGGGTTTAGAGTTTAGGATTGTTTAAGGTTTAGTGTTGTTTAGGGTATAGTGTTTAGGGTTAAATGTTTAGGGTTGTTTAGGGTTTAGTGTTTAGGGTTTAGGGTTGTTTAAGGTTTAGTGTTTAAGGTTTAGGTTTTAGGGTTGTTTTGGGTTTAGTGTTTAGTGTTGTTTAGGGTATAGTGCTAATGGTTTAGGGTTTAGGGTTATTTAGGGTTTAGTGTTTAAGGTTTAGGGTATAGGGTTGTTTAGGGTTTAGTGTTTAGGGTTGTTTATGGTTTAGTGATTAGGGTTATTTAGGGTAGTTTAGAGGTTAGTGTTTAGGGTTATTCAGGGTTTATGATTTAGGGTTGTTCAGGGTTTAGGATTTATGGTTGTTCAGGGTTTAGGATTTAGGGATAAAGGTTAAGGGGTTAGGGTTAGGGTTAGGGTTAGGGTTAGGGTTAGGGTTAGGGTTAAGGTTAGGGTTAGGGTTAGGGTTAGGGTTATGGTTAGTGTTAGGATTAGGGTTAGTGTTAGGGTCAGGTTTAGGTTTAGGGTTAGGGTTAGGGTTAGGGTTAGATTTAGGGTCAGGTTTAGGTTTATTGTTAGATTTAGGGTTTAGGGTTTAGGTTTATGGTTTAGGATTGTTTAAGGTTTAGGGTGGATTAGGTTTAGGGTTTAGAGTTTAGTGTTATGGTTACGGTTAGTGTTAGGGTTAGGGTTAGGGTTAGGGTTAGGGTTAGGGTTAGGGTAATGGTTAGGGTGAGGGTTAGGGTTAGGGTAAGGGTTAATGGTTAGTGTTAGGGTTAGGATTAGGGTTAGGGTTAGGGTTAGGGTTAGGTTAGGGTTAGGGTTAGGGTTAGGGTTAGGGGTTAGGGTTAGTGTTAGGGTTAAGGTTATTATTAGGGGGTTAGGTTTAAGTTTAGGATTAGTGTTAGGGTTAGAATTAGAAATAGGGTTAGTGTTAGGATTAGGGTCAGGGTTAGGTTAAGGGTTAGGGTTAGGGTTAGGGTGAGGGTTAGGGTCAGTGAGGGTTTAGGGTTAGGGTTAGGGTTAGGGTAAGATTTAGGGTTAGGTTTAGGTTTATCGTTAGATTTAGGATTTAGGGTCTAAGGTTTATGGTTTAGGATTGTTTAAGGTTTAGGGTGGATTAGGTTTAGGGTTTAGAGTTTAGTGTTATGGTTACGGTTAGGGTTAGGGTTAGGGTTAGGATTAGGGTTAAGGTTAGGGTTAGGATTAGGTTTAGGTTTAGGGTTAGGGTTAGGGTTACGGTTAGGGTTAGGGTTAGGATTAGGGTTAGGGTTAGAGTTAGGGTAAGGGTTAGGGGTTAGGGTTAGGGTTATGGTTATTGTTAGGTTTAGGGTTTAGGGTTTAGTGTTTAGGGTTTAAGGTTTAGGGTTTAGGATTGTTTAAGATTTAGGGTGGTTTAGGTTAAGGGTTTAGGGTTTAGAGTTTAGGATTGTTTAAGGTTTAGGGTTGTTTAGGGTATAGTTTTTAGGGTTAAAAGTTTAGGGTTGTTTTGGGTTTAGTGTTTAGGGTTTAGGGTTGTTTAAGGTTTAGTGTTTAAGGTTTAGGTTTTAGGGTTGTTTTGGGTTTAGTGTTTAGTGTTGTTTAGGGTATAGTGTTAATGGTTTATGGTTTAGAGTTATTTAGGGTTTAGTGTTTAAGGTTTAGGGAATAGGGTTGTTTAGGATTTAGTGTTTAGGGTTGTTTATGGTTTAGTGATTAGGGTTGTTTAGGGTTGTTTAGAGGTTAGTGTTTAGGGTTATTCAGGGTTTATGATTTAGGGTTGTTCAGGGTTTAGGATTTATGGTTGTTCAGGGTTTAGGATTTAGGGCTTAAGGTTAAGGGGTTAGGGTAAGGGTTAGGGTTAGGGTTAGCATTAGGGTTATAGTTAGGGTTAGAGTTAGGGTTATGGGTTTATGTTAGGCTTAAGGTTAGGGTTAGGGTTATGGGTTTAATGTTAGGGTTGTAGTTAGGGTTAGTTTTAGGTTTAGGGTTAGGGTTAGGGTTATGGTTATTCTTAGATTTAAGGTTTAAATTTTAGGGTTTATGGTTTAAGGTTTAGGGTTTAGGATTGTTTAAGTTTTAGGGTGGTTTAGGTTTAGGGTATAGGGTTTAGCGTTTAAGATTCTTTAATGTTTAGGGTTGTTTAGGTTTTAGCGTTTAGAGTTGTTTAGGGTTTTTTAGGGTTGTTTATGATTTAGTGTTTAGGGTTGTTCAGGATTTATGATTTAGGATATTTTAAGGTTTAGGGTTTAAGGTTGTATAGTGTTTTAGGGTTTAGGGTATATTGTTTAGGGTTAAGGGTTTAGGGTTGTTTAGGGTATAGTGTTAATGGTTTTAGGGTTTAGGCTTGTTTAGTGTTTAGTGTTTAGGGTTTAGGGTTTAGGGTTTTTTAGCGTTTAGTGTTTACAGTTTAGGGTTTAGGGCGCTTTTGGAATTAGTGTTTAGGGTTTTTCGGGGTTTAGTGTTTAGGATTTAGGGTGTTAGTGTTAGTGTTAGGGTTAGGTTTAGGGTTAAGGTGAGGGTTAGGGTGAGGGTTAAGGTTAGGGTTAGGGTTAAGGTTAGTGTTAGTGTTAGGGTAAGGGTTAGGGTTAGGGATAGGGTTAGGGTTAGGGTTAGGGTTAGGGTTAAGTTTAGGGTTAGGGTTAGGGTTAGAGTTAAGGGTTAGGGTTAGGGTTAGTGTTAGGGGTTAGGGGTTAGTGTTAGGGTTAGGGTTAGGGTTAGGGTTAGGTTAGGGTTATTATTAGGGGGTTAGGTTTTAGTTCAGGATTAGTGTTCGGGTTAGAATTAGAAATAGGGTTAGTGTTAGGATTAGGGTCAGGGTTAGGTTTAGGGATATGGTTAGGGTTAGGGTTAAGGGTAGGGTTAGTGTTAGGGTTAGATTTAAAGTTTAGGGTTTAGTGTTAGGAATAGGGATATTGTGAGGTTTAGGGTTAGGTTTAGGGTTAGGGTTAGGGTTAGTGTTTGGGTTATGATTAGTGTTATTATTAGGGTTAGGGTTAGGGTCAGGTTTAGGTTTAGGGTTAGGGTTAGGGTTAGGGTCAGATTTAGGGTTAGGTTTAGGTTTATTGTTAGATTTAGGGTTTAGGGTTTAAGGTTTAAGGTTTAGGATTGTTTAAGGTTTAGGGTAGATTAGGTTTAGGGTTTTGAGTTTAGTATTATGGTTACGGTTAGTGTTAGGGTTAGGGTTAGAGTTAGGGTTAGGGTTTGGGTTAGGGTTAGGGTTAGGGTTAGGGTTAAGGTTAGGGTTAATGTTAGGGTTAGAGTTATGGTTAGTGTTAGGATTAGGGTTAGGTTTAGGGTCAGGGTTAGGTTTAGGGTTAGGGATAGGGTTAGGGTTAGATTTAGGGTTAGGTTTAGGTTTATTGTTAGATTTAGGATTTAGGGTCTAAGGTTTATGGTTTAGGATTGTTTAAGGTTTAGGGTAGATTAGGTTTAGGGTTTAGAGTTTAGTGTTATGGTTACAGTTAGGGTTAGGGTTAGGGATGGGGTTAGGGTTAGGGTTAGGGTTATGGTAAGGGTTAGGGTTAGGGTTAGGGTTAGGGTTATGGTAAAAGTTAGGGGGTTAGTGTTAGGGTTTGGGTTAGGGTTAGGGTTAGGGTTAGGGTTAGGTTAGGGTTAGGGTTAGGGTTAGGGTTAGGGTTAGGGGTTAGGGTTAGTGTTAGGGTTAGGGTTAGGGTTAGGGTTAGGTTAGGGTTAGGGTTAGGGTTAGAGTTAGGGTTAGAGTTAGGGTTAAAGTTAGGGTTATGGGGTTATGTTAGGCTTAAGGTTAGGGTTAGGGTTATGGGGTTAAGGTTAGGGTTGGGGTTAGGGTTAGGTTTAGGTTTAGGGTTAGGGTTAGGGTTATGGTTATTCTTAGATTTATGGTTTAAAATTTAGGGCTTATGGTTTAAGGTTTAGTCTTTAGGATTGTTTAAGTTTTAGTGTGGTTTAGGTTTAGGGTATAGAATTTAGCGTTTAAGATTGTTTAATGGTTAGGGTTGTTTAGGTTTTAGCGTTTAGAGTTGTTTAGGGTTTTTTAGGGTTGTTTATAATTTAGTGTTTAGGGTTGTTCAGGATTTATGATTTAGGATATTTTAAGGTTTAGGGTTTAAGGTTGTATAGTGTTTTAGGGTTTAGTGTATAATGTTTAGGGTTAAAAGTTAAGGGTTGTTTAGGGTATAGTGTTAATGGTTTTAGGGTTTAGGCTTGTTTAGGGTTTAGTGTTTAGGGTTTAGTGTTTCGGGTTTTTTAGCGTTTAGTGTTTATAGTTTAGGGTTTAGGGTGCTTTTGGAATTAGTGTTTAGGGTTTTTCGGGGTTTAGTGTTTAGGATTTAGGGTGTTAGTGTTAGTGTTAGGGTTAGGTTTAGGGTTAAGGTGAGGGTTAGGGTGAGGGTTAAGGTTAGGGTTAGGGTTAAGGTTAGTGTTAGTGTTAGGGTAAGGGTTAGGGTTAGGGATAGGGTTAGGGTTAGGTTTAGGGTTAGGGTTAGGGTTAGGGCTAGGGTTAGGGGTTAGGGTTAGGTTTAGTGTTAGGGGTTAGGGGTTAGTGTTAGGATTAGGGTTAGGGTTAGGGTTAGGGTTAGGTTTAGTGTAGGGTTATTATTAGGGGGTTAGGTTTTAGTTTAGGATTAGTGTTAGGGTTAGAATTAGAAATAGGGTTAGTGTTAGGATTAGGGTCAGGGTTAGGTTTAGGGATAGGGTTAGGGTTAGGGTTAAGGGTAGGGTTAGGGTTAGGGTTAGATTTAAAGTTTAGGGTTTAGTGTTAGGATTAGTGATAGTGTGAGGTTTAGGGTTAGGTTTAGGGTTAGAGTTTGGGTTAGTGTTTGGGTTATGATTAGTGTTAGGATTAGGGTTAGGGTTAGGGTCAGGTTTAGGTTTAGGGTTAGGGTTAGGGTTAGGGTTATATTTAGGGTTAGGTTTAGGTTTATTGTTAGATTTAGGGTTTAGGGTTTAAGGTTTATGGTTTAGGATTGTTTATGGTTTAGGGTTGATTAGGTTTAGGGTTTAGAGTTTAGTATTATGGTTACGGTTAGGGTTAGGGTTAGGGTTAGAGACAGGGTTAGGGTTAGGGTTAGGGTTAGGGTTAAGGTTAGGGTTAGTGTTAGGGTTAGAGTTATGGTTAGTGTTAGGATTAGGGTTAGGGTTAGGGTCAGGGTTAGGTTTAGGGTTAGATATAGGGTTAGGGTTAGATTTAGGGTTAGGTTTAGGTTTATTGTTAGATTTAGGGTTTAGGGTTTAAGGTTTATGGTTTAGGATTGTTTAAGGTTTAGGGTGGATTAGGTTTAGGGTTTAGAGTTTAGTGTTATGGTTACGGTTAGGGTTAGGGTTAGGGTTGGGGTTATGGTTAGGGTTAGGGTTATGGTAAGGGTTAGGGTTAGGGTTAGGGTTAGGGTAAAAGTTAGGGGGTTAGTGTTAGGGTTTGGGTTAGGGTTAGGGTTAGGGTTAGGGTTAGGGTTAGTTTAGGGTTATGGTTAGGGTTAGGGTTAGGGGTTAGGTTTAGTGTTATGGTTAGGGTTATTATTAGGGGGTTAGGTTTAAGTTTAGGATTAGTGTTAGGGTTAGAATTAGAAATAGGGTTAGTGTTAGGATTAGTGTCAGGGTTTGGTTTAGGGTTAGGGTTAGGGTTAGGGTTAGGGTTAGGGTTAGGGTTAGGGTTACGGTTAGGGTTAGGGTTAGGGTTAGGTTTAGGGTTAGGGTTAGGTTTAGGGTTAGGGTAAGGGTTAGGGGTTAGGGTTAAGGTTAGGGTTAAGGTTAGGGTTAGGGTTAAGGTTAGGGTTAGGGTTAGGGTTAGGGTTAGGGTTAGGGTTAGGGTAAGGTTAGGGTTAGGGTTAGGGTTAGGGTTAGGGGTTAGGGTTAGGGTTAGTGTTAGGGGTTAGGGGTTAGGGTTAGGTTTATGGTTAGGGTTAGGGTTAGGGTTAGGTTTAGGGTTAGGGTTAGGGTGATGGTTAGGGTTAGGGTTATGTGGTTATGTTAGGCTTAAGGTTAGGGTTAGGGTTATGGGGTTAAGGTTAGGGTTGGGGTTAGGGTTAGGTTTAGGTTTAGGGTTATGGTTAGGGTTATGGTTATTCTTAGATTTATGGTTTAAAATTTAGGGTTTATGGTTTAAGTTTTAGGGTTTAGGATTGTTTAAGTTTTAGGGTGGTTTAGGTTTAGGGTATAGGGTTTAGCGTTTAAGATAGTTTAATGTTTAGGGTTGTTTATGTTTTAGCGTTTAGAGTTGTTTAGGTTTTTTTAGGGTTTTTTATGATTTAGTGTTTAAGGTTGTTCAGGATTTATGATTTAGGATATTTTAAGGTTTAGGGTTTAAGGTTGTATAGTGTTTTAGGGTTTAGGCTATAATGTTTAGGGTTAAGAGTTTAGGGTTGTTTAGGGTATAGTGTTAATGGTTTTAGGGTTTAGGCTTGTTTAGGGTTTAGTGTTTAGGGTTTAGGGTTTAGGGTTTTTTAGCGTTTAGTGTTGAGAGTTTAGGGGTTAGGGTGCTTTTGGAATTATTGTTTAGGGTTTTTCTGGGTTTAGGGTTTAGGATTTAGGGTTTTAGGGTTAGGTTTAGGGTTAGGGTGATGGTTAGGGTGAGGGTTAAGGTTAGGGTTAGGGTTAAGGTTAGTGTTAGTGTTAGGATAAGGGTTAGGGTTAGGGATAGGGTTAGGGTTAGGGTTAGGGTTAGGGTTAGGGTTAGGGTTAGGGTTAGGGTTAGGGTTAGGGTTAGGGTTAGGGTTAGGGTTAGGGTTAGAGTTTTGGGTTAGGGTTAGTGTTAGGGGTTAGGGATAGTGTTAGGGTTAGGGTTAGGGTTAGGGTTAGGGTTAGTGTTAGGGTTAGGGATAGGGTAGGTGTGAGGTTTAGGGTTACGGTTATGTTTAGGGTTAGGGTTAGTCTTTGTTTGGGTTATGGTTATTGTTAGGATTAGGCTTTGGTTTATGGTCAGGGGAAGGTTTAGGTTTACGTTTAGGGTTAGTGTTAGATTTAGGGTTAGGTTTAGGTTTATTGTTAGATTTAGGGTTTTGGGTTTAAGGTTTATGGTTTAGGATTGTTTAAGGTTTACGGTGGATTAGGTTTAGGGTTTAGAGTTTAGTCTTATGGTTACGGTTAGGGTTAGGGTTAGGGTTAGGGTTAGGGTTAGGGTTAGGGTTAGGGTTAGGTTTAGGGTTAGGGTTAGGGTTAGGGTTAGGTTTAGAGTTAGTGTTAGGGTTAGGGATAGAGTTACGGTTAGGTTTAGGGTTAGAGTTACGGTTAGGGTTAGGGTTAGGGTTAAGGTTAGGGTTGGGGGGGTTAGGGTTAGGGTTAGGTTTAGGGTTAGGGTTATTATTAGGGAGTTAGGTTTAAATTTAGGATTAGTGTTAGGGTTACAATTAGAAATAGGGTTAGTGTTAGGATTAGGGTAAGGGTTAGGTTTAGGGATAGGGTTAGGGTTAGGGTTAGGGGTAGGGTTAGGGTTAGGGTTAGATTTAAAGTGCAAGGTTTTGTGTTAGGATTAGGGTTAGTGTGAGGTTTAGGGTTAGGGTTAGGTTTAGGGTTAGGGTTAGGGTTAGTGTTTGGGTTAAGGTTAGTGTTAGGATTAGGTTTAGGTTTAGGGTTAGGGTTAGGGTTAGATTTAGGGTTAGGTTTAGGTTTATTGTTAGATTTAGGGTTTAGGGTTTAAGGTTTGTGGTTTAGGATTGTTTAAGGTTTAGGGTGGATTATGTTTAGGGTTTATAGTTTAGTGTTATGGTTACGGTTATGGTTAGGGTTAGGTTTAGGGTTAGGGTTTGGGTTAGGGTTAGGGTTAGGTTTAGGGTTAGGGTTATGGTTAGGGTTAAGGTTAGGGTTAGGCTTAGGGTTAGGGTAAGGGTTATGATTATGTTTATTGTTAGGTTTAGGGTTAAAGTTAGGGTTAAGGTTCGGTTTATGGTTAGGGTTAGGTTTATGGTTAGGCTTAAGGTTAGGGTTAGGTTTAGGGTTAGGGTTACGGTTAGGGTTAGGTTTAGGGTTAGGGTTCGGGTTAGGGTTAGGGTTAGGTTTATTGTTAGGTTTAGGGTTTAGTGTTTAGGGACTAAGGTTTTGGGTTTAGGATTGTTTAAGGTTTAGGGTAGATTAGGTTTAGGGTTTAGAGTTTAGTGTTAAGGTTAGGGTTAGGTTTAGGGTTTAGGGTTTAGTGTTCGGATTAGGGTTAGGGTTAGGGTTAGGTTTAGGGTTACGTTTAGGGTCATGGATATTGTTAGGTTTAGGGTTTAGGGTTTAGGGTAAAGGTTTAGGATTTAGGATTGTTTAAGGTTTAGGGTGGATTATTTTTAGGGTTTAGAGTTTTGTGTTTGGGATATTGTTAGGGTTAGGTTTAGGGTTTAGGGATTACTGTTAGGGTTAGGGTTAGGGTTAGGGTTAAGGTTAGTGTTAGGTTTAGTGTTAGGGTTAGGGTTAGGTTTAGGTTTATTGTTAGGATTAGGGTTAGAGTTAGGATTAGGGTTAGGGTTAGGGTTAGTGTTAGGGTCAGGTTTAGGGTTAGGGTTAGGGTTAGGATTAGGTTTAGTGTTAGTGTTAGGTTTAGGGTTAGGGTTAGGGTTAGTGTTAGGTTTAGTGTTAGGGTTACGTTTAGGGTTAGGGTTAGGGTTAGGATTAGGGTTAGGGTTATGGTAATTGTTAGGTTTAGGGTTTAAGGTTTAGGGTTTAGGATTGTTTAAGGTTTATCGTAACTTAAATTTAGGGTTTACAATTTAGTGTTAGGGTTATGGTTAGTGTTAGGGTTAGGGTTAGGGTTAGGTTTAGGGTTCAGGGTTTAGGGTTTAGGATTGTTTAAGGTTTAGGGTAGATTAGGTTTAGGATTTAAAGTTTAGTTTTAGGGTTAGGGTTAGGTTTAGGGTTTTGGGTTTAGTGTTAGGATTAGGGTTAGGGTTAAAGTTAGGGTTAGGGTAAGGGTTAGGATTAGGTTTAGGGTTAGAGTTAGTGTTTGGGTTATGGTTAATGTTAGGATTAGGTTTAGGGTTAGGGTTAGGGTTAGGGTTAGATTTAGGGTTAGGTTTAGGTTTATTGTTAGATTTAGGGTTTAGGGTTTAAGGTCTGTGGTTTAGGATTGTTTAAGGTTTAGGGTGGATTAGGTTTAGGGTTTAGAGTTTAGTGTTATGGTTACGGTTAGGGTTAGGGTTAGGTTTAGGGTTAGGGTTTGGGTTAGGGTTAGTGTTAGGTTTAGGGTTAGGGTTATGGTTAGGGTTAAGTTTGTGCTTAGGGTTAGGATTAGGGTTATGGTTAGTGATAGGATTAGGGTTAGGGTTAAGGTCAGGGTTAGGTTTAGGGTTAGGGTTAGGGTTAGGGATAGATTTAGGATTAGGTTTAGGTTTATTGTTAGATTTAGGGTTTAGGGTTTAAGGTTTATGGTTTAGGATATTTAAGGTTTAGGGTGGATTAGGTTTAGGGTTTAGAGTTTAGTGTTATGGTTAAGGTTAAGGTTAGGGTTAGGGTTAGGTTTAGGGTTAGGGTTAGTGTTACGGTTAGGGTTAGGGTTAGGGTTACGGTTAGGGTTAGGGTTAGGGTTAGGTTTATGGTTAGGCTTAAGTTTAGGGTTAGGTTTAGGGTTAGGGTTACGGTTAGGGTTAGGTTTAGGGTTAGGGTTAGGGTTAGGTTTAGGTTTATTGTTAGGTTTAGGGTTTAGTGTTTAGGGTCTAAGGTTTTGGGTTTAGGATTGTTTAAGGTTTAGGGTAGATTAGGTTTAGGGTTTAGAGTTTAGTGTTAAGTTTAGGGTTAGGTTTAGGGTTTAGGGTTTAGTGTTCGGATTAGGGTTAGGGTTAGGGTTAGGTTTAGGGTTACGTTTAGGGTCTTGGATATTGTCAGGTTTAGGGTTTAGGGTTTAGGGTAAAGGTTTAGGATTTAGGATTGTTTAAGGTTTAGGGTGGATTATTTTTAGGGTTTAGAGTTTTGTGTTTGGGATATCGTTAGGGTTAGGTTTAGGGTTTAGGGATTACTGTTAGGTTTAGGGTTAGGGTTAGGGTTAAGGTTAGTGTTAGGTTTAGGGTTAGGGTTAGGGTTAGGTTTAGGTTTATTGTTAGGATTAGGGTTAGAGTTAGAATTAAGGTTAGGGTTAGGGTTAGGGTTAGGGTCAGGTTAGGGTTAGGGTTAGGGTTAGGATTAGGTTTAGTGTTAGTGTTAGGTTTATGGTTAGGGTTAGGGTTAGGGTTAGGGTTAGGTTTAGTGTTAGGGTTACGTTTAGGGTTAGGGTTAGGGTTAGGATTAGGGTTAGGGTTATGGTAATTGTTAGGTTTAGGGTTTAAGGTTTAGGGTTTAGGATTGTTTAAGGTTTATCGTAACTTAAATTTAGGGTTTACAATTTAGTGTTTGGGTTATGGTTAGTGTTAGGGTTAGGGTTAGGGTTAGGTTTAGGGTTCAGGGTTTAGGGTTTAGGATTGTTTAAGGTTTAGGGTAGATTAGGTTTAGGATTTAAAGTTTAGTTTTAGGGTTAGGGTTAGGTTTATGGTTTAGGGTTTAGTGTTAGGATTAGGGTTAGGGTTAAAGTTAGGGTTAGGATAAGGTTTAGGATTAGGTTTAGGGTTAGGGTTAGGGTTAGAATTAGGGTTAGGGTTAGTATTAGGGTTAGGGTTAAGGTTAGGGGTTAGGGTTAGTGTTAGGGTTAGGGTTATTATTAGGGGGTTAGGTTTAAGTTTAGGATTAGTGTTAGGGTTAGAATTAGAAATAGGGTTAGTGTTAGGATTAGGGTCAGGGTTAGGTTTAGGGTTAGTGTTAGGGTTAGGGTTAGGGTTAGGGTCAGGGAGGGTTGAGGGTTAGGGTTAGGGTTAGGGTTAGATTTAGGGTTAGGTTTAGGTTTATTGTTAGATTTAGGATTTAGGGTCTAAGGTTTATGGTTTAGGATTGTTTAAGGTTTAGGGTGGATTAGGTGTAGGGTTTAGAGTTTAGTGTTATGGTTACGGTTAGGGTTAAGGTTAGGGTTAGGGTTAGGATTAGGGTTAAGGTTAGGGTTAGGATTAGGTTTAGGGTTAAGGTTAGGGTTAGGGTTAGGGTTAGGGTTAGGGTTAGGGTTAGGATTATGGTTAGGGTTAGGTTTAGGGTAAGGGTTAGGGGTTAGGGTTAGGGTTATGATTATTGTTAGGTTTAGGGTTTAGGGTTTAGTGTTTAGGGTTTAAGGTTTAGGGTTTAGGATTGTTTAAGATTTAGGGTGGTTTAAGTAAAGGGTTTAGGGTTTAGACTTTAGGATTGTTTAAGGTTTAGGGTTGCTTAGTGTATAGAGTTTAGGGTTAAAAGTTTAGGGTTGTTTAGGCTTTAGTGTTTAGGGTTTAGGGTTGTTTAAGTTTTAGAGTTTAAGGTTTAGGTTTTAGGGTTGTTTTGGGTTTAGTGTTTAGTGTTGTTTAGGGTATAGTGTTAATGGTTTAGGGTTTAGGGTTATTTAGGGTTTAGTGTTTAAGGTTTAGGGTATAGTGTTGTTTAGGGTTTAGTGTTTAGGGTTGTTTATTGTTTAGTGATTAGGGTTGTTTAGGGTTGTTTAGAGGTTAGTGTTTAGGGTTATTCAGGGTTTATGATTTAGGGTTGTTCAGGGTTTAGGATTTATGTTTGTTCAGGGTTTAGGATTTAGGGATTAAGGTTAAGGGGTTAGGGTTAAGGTTAGGGTTAGGGTTAGGGTTAGGGTTAGGGTTACGGTTAGGGTTAGGGTTAGTGTTAGGGTAAGGGTTAGGGTTAAGTTTAGGGTTAGGGTTAAGGTTATGGTTAGTGTTAGGATTAGGGTTACGGTTAGGGTCAGGGTTAGGTTTAGGGTTAGGGTTAGGGTTAGGGTTAGATTTTGGGTCAGGTTTAGGTTTATTAGATTTAGGGTTTAGGGTTTAAGGTTTATGGTTTAGGATTGTTTAAAGTTTAGGGTGGATTAGGTTTAGGGTTTAGAGTTTAGTGTTATGGTTACGGTTAGTGTTAGGGTTAGGGTTAGGGTTAGGGTTAGGGTTAGGGTTAGGTTAGGGTTAGGGTTTAGGGTTTAGTGTTTAGGGTTTAAGGTTTAGGGTTTAGGATTTTTTAAGATTTAGGGTGGTTTAGGTTAAGGGATTAGGGTTTAGAGTTTAGGATTGTTTAAGGTTTAGGATTGTTTAGGGTATAGTGTTTAGGTTTAAATGTTTAGGGTTGTTTAGGGTTTAGTGTTCAGGGTTTAGGGTTGTTTAAGGTTTAGTGTTTAAGGTTTAGGTTTTAGGGTTGTTTTGGGTTTAGTGTTTAGTGTTGTTTAGGGTGTAGTGTTAATGGTTTAGGGTTTAGGGTTATTTAGGGTTTAATGTTTAAGGTTTAGTGTATAGGGTTGTTTAGGGTTTAGTGTTTAGGGTTGTTTATGGTTTAGTGATTAGGGTTGTTTAGGGTTGTTTAGAGGTTAGTGTTTAGGGTTATTCAGGGTTTATGATTTAGGGTTGTTCAGGATTTAGGATTTATGGTTGTTCAGGGTTTAGGATTTAGGGATTAAGGTTAAGGGGTTAAGGTTAGGGTTAGGGTTAGGGTTAGCATTAGGGTTAGAGTTAGGGTTAGAGTTAAGGTTATGGGGTTATGTTAGGCTTAAGGTTAGGGTTAGGGAAATGGGGTTAAGGTTAGGGTTGGGGTTAGGGTTAGGTTTAGGTTTAGGGTTAGGGTTAAGGTTATGGTTATTCTTAGACTTATGGTTTAAAATTTAGGGTTTATGGTTTAAGGTTTAGGGTTTAGAATTGTTTAAGTTTTAGGGTGGTTTAGGTTTAGGGTATAGGGTTTAGCGTTTAAGATTGTTTAATGTTTAGGGTTGTTTAGGTTTTAGCATTTAGAGTTGTTTAGGGTTTTTTAGGGTTGTTTATGATTTAGTGTTTAGGCTTGTTCAGGATTTATGATTTAGGATATTTTAAGGTTTAGGGTTTAAGGTTGTATAGTGTTTTAGGGTTTAGGGTATAATGTTTAGGGTTAAGGGTTTAGGGTTGTTTAGGGTATAGTGTTAATGGTTTTAGGGTTTGGGCTTGTTTAGGGTTTAGTGTTTAGGGTTTAGGGTTTAGGGTTTTTTAGCGTTTAGTGTTTATAGTTTAGGGTTTAGGGTGCTTTTGGAATTAGTGTTTAGGGTTTTTCGGAGTTTAGGGTTTAGGATTTAGGGTGTTAGGGTTAGTGTTAGGGTTAGGTTTAGGGTTAAGGTGAGGGTTAGGTTGAGGGTTAAGTTTAGGGTTAGGGTTAAGGTTAGTGTTAGTGTTAGAATAAGGGTTAGGGTTAGGGATAGGGTTAGGGTTAGGGTTAGGGTTAGGGTTAAGGTTAGGGTTAGGGTTAGGGTTAGGGTTAGGGGTTAGGGTTAGGGTTAGTGTTAGGGGTTAGGGGTTAGTGTTAGGGTTAGGGTTAGGGTTAGGGTTAGGGTTAGGGTTAGGTTTAGTGTTAGGGTTATTATTAGGGGGTTAGGTTTTAGTTTAGGATTAGTGTTAGGGTTAGAATTAGAAATAGGGTTAGTGTTAGGATTAGGGTCAGGGTTAGGTTTAGAAGTATGGTTAGGGTTAGGGTTAAGGGTAGGGTTAGGGTTAGGGTTAGAATTAAATTTTAGCGTTTAGTGTTAGGATTAGGGATAGTGTGAGGTTTAGGGTTAGTTTTAGGGTTAGGGTTAGGGTTAGTGTTTGGGTTATGATTAGTGTTAGGATTAGGATTAGGGTTAGGGTCAGGTTTATGTTTTGGGTTAAGGTTAGGGTTAGGGTTAGATTTAGGGTTAGGTTTAGGTTTATTGTTAGATTTAGGGTTTAGGGTTTAAGGTTTATGGTTTAGGATTGTTTAAGGTTTAGGGTGGATTAGGTTTAGGGTTTAGAGTTTAGTATTATGGTTACGGTTAGGGTTAGGGTTAGGGTTAGAGTTAGGGTTAGGATTAGGGTTAGGGT
>NC_137978.1:2520000-2545000 GCF_963924665.1 Micromys minutus
AGGGTAGGGTTAGGGTTAGGGTTAGATTTAAAGTTTAGGGTTTAGTGTTAGGATTAGGGATAGTGTGAGGTTTAGGGTTAGGTTTAGGGTTAGGGTTAGTGTTAGTGTTTGGGTTATGATTAATGTTAGGATTAGGGTTAGGGTTAGGGTCAGGTTTAGGTTTAGGGTTAGGATTAGGGTTAGGGTTAGATTTAGGGTTAGGTTTAGGTTTATTGTTAGATTTAGGGTTTAGGGTCTACGGTTAATTGTTTAGGATTGTTTAAGTTTTAGGGTGGATTAGGTTTAGGGTTTAGAGTTTAGTGTTATGGTTACGGTTAGGGTTAGGGTTAGGGTTAGGGTTAGGATTAGGGTTAAGGTTAGGGTTAGGGTTAGGTTTAGGGTTAGGTTTAGGGTTAGGGTTAGGGTTAGGGTTACGGTTAGGGTTAGGGTTAGGGTTAGGTTTAGGGTTAGGGTTAGGGTTATTGTTAGGGTTAGGGTAATGGTTAGGGGTTAGGGTTAAGGTTAGGGTTAAGGTTAGGTTTAGGGTTAAGGTTAGGGTTAGGGTTAGGGTTAGGGTTAGGGTTAGGGTTAGGGTTAGGGTTAGGGTAATGTTAGGGTTAGGGTTAGGGTTAGGGTTAGGGGTTAGGGTTAGGATTAGTGTTAGGGGTTAGAAGTTAGGGTTAGGGTTAGGGTTAGGGTTAGGGTTAGGGTTAGGGTTAGGGTTAGGGTTAGGGTGAGGGTTAGGATTAGGGTTATGTTGTTATGTTAGGCTTAAGGTTAGGGTTAGGGTTATGGGGTTAAGGTTAGGGTTGGGGTTAGGGTTAGGTTTAGGTTTAGGGTTAGGGTTAGGGTTATGGTTATTCTTAGATTTATGGTTTAAAATTTAGGGTTTATGGTTTAAGGTTTAGGGTTAAGATTGTTTAAGTTTTAGGGTGGTTTAGGTTTAGGGTATAGGGTTTAGCGTTTAAGATTGTTTAATGTTTAGGGTTGTTTATGTTTTAGCGTTTAGAGTTGTTTAGATTTTTTTAGGGTTGTTTATGATTTAGTGTTTAGGGTTGTTCAGGATTTATGATTTAGGATATTTTAAGGTGTAGGGTTTAAGGTTGTATAGTGTTTTAGGGTTTAGGCTATAATGTTTAGGGTTAAGAGTTTAGGGTTGTTTAGGGTATAGTGTTAATGGTTTTAGGGTTTAGGCTTGTTTAGGGTTTAGTGTTTAGGGTTTAGGGTTTAGGGTTTTTTAGCGTTTAGTGTTTAGAGTTTAGGGTTTAGGGTGATTTTGGAATAAGTGTTTAGGGTTTTTCTGGGTTTAGGGTTTAGGATTTAGGGTTTTAGGGTTAGGTTTAGGGTTAGGGTGAGGGTTAGGGTGAGAGTTAAGGTAAGGGTTAGGGTTAAGGTTAGTGTTAGTGTTAGGGTAAGTGTTAGTGTTAGGGATAGTGTTAGGGTTAGGGTTAGGGTTAGTGTTAGGGTTAGGGTTAGGGTTAGGGATAGGGTAGGTGTGAGGTTTAGGGTTAGGGTTAGGTTTAGGGTCAGGGTTAGTCTTTGTTTGGGTTATGTTTATTGTTAGGATTAGGCTTTGGATTAGGGTCAGGGGTAGGTTTAGGTTTACGGTTAGGGTTAGTGTTAGATTTAGGGTTAGGTTTAGGATTATTGTTACATTTAGGGTTTAGGGTTTAAGGTTTATGGTTTAGGATTGTTTAAGGTTTAGGGTGGATTAGGTTTAGGGTTTAGAGTTTAGTGTTATGGTTACGGTTAGGGTTAGGGTTAGGGTTAGGGTTAGGGTTAGGGTTAGGGTTAGTGTTAGGGTTACGGTTAGGGTTAGGGTTAGTGTTAGGGTTAGGGTTAGAGTTACGGTTAGGGTTAGGGTAAGAGTTACGGTTGGGGTTATGGTTAGGGTTAAGGTTAGGGTTTTGGGGGTTATGGTTTAGGTTAGGGTTAGGGTTAGGGTTAGGGTTAGGGTTAGGGTTAGGGTTAGGGTTAGGTTTAGGGTTAGGGTTATTATTAGGGATTTAGGTTTAAATTTAGGATTAGTGTTAGGGTTAGAATTAGAAATAGGGTTAGTGTTAGGATTAGGGTCAGGGTTAGGTTTAGGGATAGGGTTAGGGTTAGGGATAGGGGTAGGGTTAGGGTTAGGGTTAGATTTAAAGTTTAAGGTTTAGTGTAAGGATTAGGGTTAGTGTGAGGTTTAGGGTTAGGGTTAGGTTTAGGGTTAGGGTTAGGGTTAGTGTTTGGGTTATGGTTAGTGTTAGGATTAGGTTTAGGGTTAGGGTTAGGGTTATGGTTAGATTTAGGGTTCGGTTTAGGTTTATTGTTAGATTTAGGGTTTAGGGTTTAAGGTTTGTGGTTTAGGATTGTTTAAGGTTTAGGGTGGATTAGGTTTAGGGTTTAGAGTTTAGTGTTATGGTTACGTTTAGGGTTAGGGTTAGGTTTAGGGTTAGGGTTTGGGTTAGGGTTAGGGTTAGGTTTAGGTTAGGGTTATGGTTAGGGTTAAGGTTAGGGTTAGGGTTAGGGTTAGGGTTATAGTTAGTGTTAGGATTAGGGTTAGGGTTAAGGTCAGGGTTAGGTTTAGGGTTAGGGTTAGGGTTAGGGATAGATTTAGGTTTAGGTTTAGGTTTATTGTTAGATTTAGGGTTTAGGGTTTAAGGTTTATGGTTTAGGATTTTTTAAGGTTTAGGGTGGATTAGGTTTAGGATTTAGAGTTTAGTGTTATGGTTAAGGTTAAGGTTAGGGTTAGGGTTAGGGTTAGGGTTAGGTTTAGGGTTAGGGTTAGTGTTACGGTTAGGGTTAGGGTTAGGGTTACGGTTAGGGTTAGGGTTAGGGTTAAGGTAAGGGTTATGATTATGTTTATTGTTAGCTTTAGGGTTAGGGTTAGGGTTAAGGTTAGGTTTAGGGTTAGGGTTAGGTTTATGATTAGGCTTAAGGTTAGGGTTAGGTTTAGGGTTAGGGTTACGGTTAGGGTTAGGTTTAAGGTTAGGGTTACGGTTAGGGTTAGGGTTAGGTTTATTGTTAGGTTTAGGGTTTAGTGTTTAGGGTCTAAGGTTTTGGGTTTAGGATTGTTTAAGGTTTAGGGTAGATTAGGTTTAGGGTTTAGAGTTTAGTGTTAAGGTTAGGGTTAGGTTTAGGGTTTAGTGTTTAGTGTTCGGATTAGGGTTAGGGTTAGGGTTAGGTTTAGGGTTACGTTTAGGGTCATGGATATTGTTAGGTTTAGGGTTTAGGGTTTAGGGTAAAGGTTTAGGTTTTAGGATTGTTTAAGGTTTATCGTAAATTAAATTTAGGGTTTACAATTTAGTGTTAGGGTTATGGTTAGTGTTAGGGTTAGGGTTAGGGTTAGGTTTAGGGTTCAGGGTTTAGGGTTTAGGATTGTTTAAGGTTTAGGGTAGATTAGGTTTAGGATTTAAAGTTTAGTTTTAGGGTTAGGGTTAGGTTTAGGGTTTAGGGTTTAATGTTAGGATTAGGGTTAGGGTTAAAGTTAGGGTTAGGGTAAGGGTTAGAATTAGGTTTAGGGTTAGGGTTAGGGTTAGGGTTAGGGTTAGGGTTAGGGTTAGGATTAGGGTTCGGGTTAGGGTTAGGGTAAGGGTTAGGGGTTAGGGTTAGGGATATGGTTATTGTTAGGTTTAGGGTTTAGGGTTTAGTGTTTAGGGTTTAAGGTTTAGGGTTTAGGATTGTTTAAGATTTAGGGTGGTTTAGGTTAAGGGTTTAGGGTTTAGAGTTTAGGATTGTTTAAGGTTTAGGGTTGTTTAGGGTATAGTGTTTAGGATTAAAAGTTTAGGGTTGTCTAGGGTTTAGTGTTTAGGGTTTAGGGTTGTTTAAGGTTTAGTGTTTAAGGTTTAGGTTTTATGGTTGTTTTGGGTTTAGTGTTTAGTGGTGTTTAGGGTATAGTGTTAATGGTTTAGGGTTTAGGGTTATTTAGGGTTTAGTGTTTAAGGTTTAGGGTATAGGGTTGTTTAGGGTTTAGTGTTTAGGGTTGTTTATGGTTTAGTGATTAGGGTTGTTTAGGGTTGTTTAGAGGTTAGTGTTTAGGGTTATTCAGGGTTTATGATTTAGGGTTGTTCAGGGTTTAGGATTTATGGTTGTTCAGGGTTTAGGATTTAGGGATTAAGGTTAAGGGGTTAGGGTTAGGGTTAGGGTTAGGGTTAGGGTTAGGGTTAAGTTTAGGGTTAGGGTTAGGGTTAGGGTTATGGTTAGTGTTAGGATTAGGGTTAGGGTTAGGGTCAGGGTTAGGTTTAGGGTTAGAGTTAGGGTTACGGTTAGATTTAGGGTCAGGTTTAGGTTTATTTTTAGATTTAGGGTTTAGGGTTTAAGGTTTATGGTTTAGGAATGTTTAAGATTTAGGGTGGATTAGGTTTAGGGTTTAGAGTTTAGTGTTATGGTTACGGTTAGTGTTAGGGTTAGGGTTAGGGTTAGGGTTAGGTTTAGGGTTAATGTAATGGTTAGGGTTAGGGTTAGGGTTAGGGTTAGGGTAAGGGTTAGGGGTTAGTGTTAGGGTTAGGGTTAGGGTTAGGGTTAGGATTAAGGTTAGGGGTTAGGGTTAGTGTTAGGGTTGTGGTTATTATTAGGGGGTTAGGTTTAAGTTTAGGATTAGTGTTAGGGTTAGAATTAGAAATAGGGTTAGTGTTAGGATTAGGGTCAGGGTTAGGTTTAGGGTTAGGGTTAGGGTTAGGGTTAGGGTTAGGGTTAGGGTCAGGGAGGGTTTAGGGTTAGGGTTAGGGTTAGGGTTAGATTTAGGGTTAGGTTTATGTTTATTGTTAGATTTAGGATTTAGGGTCTAAGATTTATGGGTTAGGATTGTTTAAGTTTTAGGGTGGATTAGGTTTAGGGTTTAGAGTTTAGTGTTATGGTTACGGTTAGGGTTAGGGTTAGGGTTAGGGTTAGGATTAGGGTTAAGGTTAGGGTTAGGATTAGGTTTAGGGTGAGGGTTAGGGTTAGGGTTAGGGTTAGGGTTAGGGTTAGGATTAGGGTTAGGGTTAGTGTTAGGGTAAGGGTTAGGGGTTAGGGTTAGGGTTATGGTTATTGTTAGGTTTAGGGTTTAGGGTTTAGTGTTTAGGGTTTAAGGTTTAGGGTTTAGGATTGTTTAAGATTTAGGGTGGTTTAGGTTAAGGGTTTAGGGTTTAGACTTTAGGATGGTTTAAGGTTTAGGGTTGTTTAGGGTATAGTGTTTAGGGTTAAAAGTTTAGGGTTGTTTAGGCTTTAGTGTTTAGGGTTTATGGTTGTTTAAGTTTTAGTGTTTAAGGTTTAGGTTTCAGGGTTGTTTTGGGTTAATGTTTAGTGTTCTTTAGGGCATAGTGTTAATGGTTTACGGTTTAGGGTTATTTAGGGTTTAGTGTTTAAGGTTTAGGGTATAGTGTTGTTTAGGGTTTAGTGTTTAGGGTTGTTTATGGTTTAGTGATTAGGGTTGTTTAGGGTTGTTTAGAGGTTAGTGTTTAGGGTTATTCAGGGTTTATGATTTACGGTTGTTCAGGGTTTAGGATTTATGGTTGTTTAGGGTTTAGGATTTAGGGATTAAGGTTAAGGGGTTAGGGTTAGGTTTAGGGTTAGGGTTAGGGTTAGGGTTAGGGTTAGGGTTAGGGTTAGGGTTAGGGTTAAGGTTAGGGTTAGGGTTAGGGTTAGGGATATGGTTAGTGTTAGGATTAGGGTTAGGGTTAGGGTCAGGGTTAGGTTGAGGGTTAGGGTTAGGGTTAGGGTTAGATTTAGGGTCAGGTTTAGGTTTATTGTTAGATTTAGGGTTTAGGGTTTAAGGTTTATGGTTTAGGATTGTTTAAGGTTTAGGGTGGATTAGGTTTAAAGTTTAGAGTTTAGTGTTATGGTTATGGTTAGTGTTAGGGTTAGGGTTAGGGTTAGGGTTATGGTTAGGGTAATGGTTAGGGTTAGGGTTAGGGTTAGGGTTAGGGTAAGGGTTAGGGGTTAGTGTTAGGGTTAGGGTTAGAGTTAGGGTTAGGTTAGGGTTAGGGTTAGGGTTAGGGTTAGGGTTAGGGTTAGGGTTAGGTTAGGGTTAGGGTTAGGGTTAGGGTTATTATTAGGGGGTTAGGTTTAAGTTTAGGATTAGTGTTAGGGTTAGAATTAGAAGTAGGGTTAGTGTTAGGATTAGGGTCAGGGTTAGGTTTAGGGTTAGGGTTAGGGTTAGGGTTAGGGTTAGGATCAGGGAGAGTTTAGAGTTAGGGTTAGAGTTAGGGTTAGATTTAGGGTTAGGTTTAGGTTTATTGTTAGATTTAGGATTTAGGGTCTAAGGTTTATGGTTTAGGATTGTTTAAGGTTTAGGGTGGATTAGGTTTAGGATTTAGAGATTAGTTTTATGGTTACGGTTAGGGTTAGGGTTAGGGTTAGGATTAGGGTTAAGGTTAGGGTTAGGATTAGGTTTAGGGTTAGGGTTAGGGTTAGGGTTAGGGTTAGGGTTAGGTTTAGGATTAGGATTAGGGTTAGGGTTAGGGTTAGGGTAAGGGTTAGGGCTTAGGGTTAGGGTTATGGTTATTGTTAGGTTTAGGGTTTAGGGTTTAGTGTTTAGGGTTTAAGGTTTAGGGTTTAGGATTGTTTAAGATTTAGGGTGGTTTAGGTTAAGGGTTTAGGGTTTAGAGTTTAGGATTGTTTAAGGTTTAGGGTTGTTTAGGGTATAGTGTTTAGGGTTAAAGTTTAGGGTTGTTTAGGGTTTAGTGTTTAGGGTTTAGGGTTGTTTAAGGTTTAGTGTTTAAGGTTTAGGTTTTAGGGTTGTTTTGGGTTTAGTGTTTAGTGTTGTTTAGGGTATAATGTTAATGGTTTAGGGTTTAGGGTTATTTAGGGTTTAGTGTTTAAGGTTTAGGGTATAGGGTTGTTTAGGGTTTAGTGTTTAGGGTTGTTTATGGTTTAGTGATTAGGGTTGTTTAGGGTTGTTTAGAGGTTAGTGTTTAGGGTTATTCAGGGTTTATGATTTAGGGTTGTTCAGGATTTAGGATTTATGGTTGTTCAGGGTTTAGGATTTAGAAATTAAGGTTAAGGGGTTAAGGTTAGCGTTAGGGTTAGGGTTAGGGTTAGCATTAGGGTTAGAGTTAGGGTTAGAGTTAAGGTTATGGGGTTATGTTAGGCTTAAGGTTAGGGTTAGGGTTATGGGGTTAAGGTTAGGTTGGGGTTAGGGTTAGGTTTAGGTTTAGGGTTAGGGTTAGGGTTATGGTTATTCTTAGATTTATGGTTTAAAATTTAGGGTTTATGGTTTAAGGTTTAGGGTTTAGGATTGTTTAAGTTTTAGGGTGGTTTAGGTTTAGGGTATAGGGTTTAGCGTTTAAGATTGTTTAATGTTTAGGGTTGTTTAGGTTTTAGCGTTTAGAGTTGTTTAGGGTTTTTTAGGGTTGTTTATGATTTAGTGTTTAGGGTTGTTCAGGATTTATGATTTAGGAATTTTAAGGTTTAGGGTTTAAGGTTGTATAGTGTTTTAGGGTTTAGGGTATAATGTTTAGTGTTAAGGGTTTAGGGTTGTTTAGGGTATAGTGTTAATGGTTTTAGGGTTTAAGCTTGTTTAGGGTTTAGTGTTTAGGGTTTAGGGTTTAGGGTTTTTTAGAGTTTAGTGTTTATAGTTTAGGGTTTAGGGTGCTTTTGGAATTAGTGTTTAGGGTTTTTCGGGGTTTAGGGTTTAGGATTTAGGGTGTTAGGGTTAGTGTTAGGGTTAGGTTTAGGGTTAAGGTGAGGGTTAGGGTGAGGGTTAAGGTTAGGGTTAGGGTTAAGGTTAGTGTTAGTGTTAGAATAATGATTAGGGTTAGGGATAGGGTTAGGGTTAGGGTTAGGGTTAGGGTTGAGTTTAGGGTTAGGGTTAGGGTTAGGGTTAGGGGTTTGAGTTTGGGTTAGTGTTAGGGGTTAGGGGTTAGTGTTAGGGTTAGGGTTAGGGTTAGGGTTAAGGTTAGGTTTAGTGTTAGGGTTATTATTAGGGGGTTAGGTTTTAGTTTAGGATTAGTGTTAGGGTTAGAATTAAAAATAGGGTTAGTGTTAGGATTAGGGTCAGGGTTAGGTTTAGAAATATGGTTAGGGTTAGGGTTAAGGGTAGGGTTAGGGTTAGGGTTAGAATTAAAATTTAGGGTTTAGTGTTAGGATTAGGGATAGTGTGAGGTTTAGGGTTAGGTTTAGGGTTAGGGTTAGGGTTAGTGTTTGGGTTATGATTAGTGTTAGGATTAGGATTAGGGTTAGGGTCAGGTTTATGTTTAGGGTTAGGGTTAGGGTTAGGGTTAGATTTAGGGTTAGGTTTAGGTTTATTGTTAGATTTAGGGTTTAGGGTTTAAGGTTTATGGTTTAGGATTGTTTAAGTTTAAGGGTGGATTAGGTTAAGGGTTTAGAGTTTAGTATTATGGTTACGGTTAGGGTTAGGGTTAGGGTTAGAGTTAGGGTTAGGGTTAGGGTTAGGGTTTGGGTTAAGGTTAGGGTTAGTGTTAGGGTTAGGGTTATGGTTAGTGTTAGGATTAGGGTTAGGGTTAGGTCAGGGTTAGGTTTATTGTTAGGGATAGGGTTAGGGTTAGATTTAGGGTTAGGTTTAGGTTTATTGTTAGATTTAGGGATTGGGGTTTAAGGTTTATTGTTTAGGATTGTTTAAGGTTTAGGGTGGATTAGGTTTAGGGTTTAGAGTTTATTGTTATGGTTACGGTTAGGGTTAGGGTTAGGGTTATGGTAAGTGTTAGGTTTAGGGTTAGGGTTAGGGTTAGGGTAAAAGTTAGGGGGTTAGTGTTAGGGTTTGTGTTAGGGTTAGGGTTAGGTTTAGGTTAGGGTAAGGGTTAGGGTTAGGGTTAGGGTTAGGGGTTAGGGTTAGTGAAAGGGTTAGGATTATTATTAGGGGGTTAGGTTTAAGTTTAGGATTAGTGTTAGGGTTAGAATTAGAAATAGGGTTAGTGTTAGCATTAGGGTCAGGGTTAGGTTTAGGGTTAGGGTTAGGGTTAGGGTCAGGGAGGGTTTAGGGTTAGGGTTAGGGTTAGGGTTAGATTTAGGTTAGGTTTAGGTTTATTGTTAGATTTAGGATTTAGGGTCTAAGGTTTATGGTTTAGGATTGTTTAAGGTTTAGGGTGGATTAGGTTTATGGTTTAGAGTTTAGTGTTATGGTTACGGTTAGGGTTAGGGTTAGGGTTAGGAATAGGGTTAAATTTAGGGTTAGGATTAGGTTTAGGGTTAGGTTTAGGGTTAGGGTTAGGGTTAGGGTTAGGATTAGTTTTAGGGTTAGGGTTACGGTTAGGGTTAGGGTTAGGGTTAGGATTAGGGTTAAGATTAGGGTTAGGTTTAGGGTTAGGGTTAGGGTTAGGGTTTGGGTTAGGGTTAGGGTTAGGGTTACGATTAGGGTTAGGGTAAGGGTTAGGGTAAGGGTTAGGGGTTAGGGTTAGGGTTATGGTTATTGTTAGGTTTAGGGTTTAGGGTTTAGTGTTTAGGGTTTAAGGTTTAGGGTTTTGGATTGTTTAAGATTTAGGGTGGTTTAGGTTAAGGGTTTAGGGTTTAGAGTTTAGGATTGTTTAAGGTTTAGGGTTGTTTAGGGTATAGTGTTTAGGGTGAAAAGTTTAGGGTTGTTTAGGGTTTAGTGTTTAGGGTTTAGGGTTGTTTAAGGTTTAGTGTTTAAGGTTTAGGTTTTAGGGTGGTTTTGGGTTTAGTGTTTAGTGTTGTTTAGGGTATAGTGTTAATGGTTTAGATTTAGGGTTATTTAGGGTTTAGTGTTTAAGGTTTAAGGTATAGGGTTGTTTAGGGTTTAGTGTTTAGGGTTGTTTATGGTTTAGTGATTAGGGTTGTTTAGGGTTGTTTCGAGGTTAGTGTTTAGGGTTATTCAGGGTTTATGATTTAGGGTTGTTCAGGGTTTAGGATTTATGGTTGTTTAGGGTTTAGGATTTAGGGATTAAGGTTAAGGGGTTAGGGTTAGTGTTAGAGTTAAGGTTAGCATTAGGGTTAGAGTTAGGGTTAGAGTTAGGGTTATGGGGTTATGTTAGGCTTAAGGTTAGGGTTAGGGTTATGGGGTTAAGTTTAGGGTTGGGGTTAGGGTTAGGGTTATGGTTATTCTTAGATTTATGGTTTAAAATTTAGGGTTTATGGTTTAAGGTTTAGAGTTTAGGATTGTTTAAGTTTTAGGGTGGTTTAGTTTTAGGGTATAGAATTTAGCGTTTAAGATTGTTTAATGGTTAGGGTTGTTTAGGTTTTAGCGTTTAGAGTTGTTTAGAGTTTTTTAGGGTTGTTTATAATTTAGTGTTTAGGGTTGTTCAGGATTTATGATTTAGGATATTTTAAGGTTTAGGGTTTAAGGTTGTATAGTGTTTTAGGGTTTAGGGTATAATGTTTAGGGTTAAGGGTTTAGGGTTGTTTAGGGTATAGTGTTAATGGTTTTAGGGTTTAGGCTTGTTTAGGGTTTAGTGTTTAGCGTTTAGGGTTTAGGGTTTTTTAGCGTTTAGTGTTTATAGTTTAGGGTTTAGGGTGCTTTTGGAATTAGTGTTTAGGGTTTTTCGGGGTTTAGGGTTTAGGATTTAGGGTGTTAGGGTTAGGGTTAGGGTTAGGTTTAAGGTTAAGGTGAGGGTTAGTGTGAGGGTTAAGGTTAGGGTTAGGGTTAAGGTTAGTGTTAGTGTTAGAATAAGGGTTAGGGTTAGGGATAGGGTTAGGGTTAGGGTTAGGGTTAGGGTTAAGGTTAGGGTTAGGGTTAGGGTTAGGGTTAGGTGTTTGGGTTAGGGTTAGTGTTAGGGGTTAGGGGTTAGTATTAGGGTTAGGGTTAGGGTTAGGGTTAGGGTTAGGGTTAGGTTTAGTGTTAGGGTTATTATTAGGGGTTTAGGTTTTAGTTTAGGATTAGTGTTAGGGTTAGAATTAGAAATAGGGTTAGTGTTAGGATTAGGGTCAGTGTTAGGTTTAGAAATATGGTTAGGGTTAGGGTTAAGGGTAGGGTTAGGGTTAGGGTTAGAATTAAAGTTTAGGGTTTAGTGTTAGGATTAGGGATAGTGTGAGGTTTAGGGTTAGGTTTAGGGTTAGGGTTAGGGTTAGTGTTTGGGTTATGATTAGTGTTAGGATTAGGATTAGGGTTAGGGTCAGGTTTATGTTTAGTTTTAGGGTTAGGGTTAGGGTTAGATTTAGGGTTAGGTTTAGGTTTGTTGTTAGATTTAGGGTTTAGGGTTTAAGGTTTATGGTTTAGGATTGTTTAAGTTTAAGGGTGGATTAGGTTTAGGGTTTAGAGTTTAGTATTATGGTTACGGTTAGGGTTAGGGTTAGAGTTAGGGTTAGGGTTAGGGTTAGGTTTAGGGTTAAGGTTAGGGTTAGTGATAGGGTTATGGTTATGGTTAGTGTTAGGATTAGGGTTAGGGTTAGGGTCAGGGTTAGGTTTAGGGTTAGGGATAAGGTTAGGGTTAGATTTAGGGTTAGGTTTAGGTTTATTGTTAGATTTAGGGTTTAGGGTTTAAGGTTTATGGTTTAGGATTGTTTAAGGTTTAGGGTGGATTAGGTTAAGGGTTTAGAGTTTAGTGTTATGGTTACGGTTAGGGTTAGGGTTAGGGATGGGTTTAGAGATAGGGTTAGGGTTATAGTAAGGGTTAGGTTTAGGGTTAGGGTTAGGGTTAGGGTAAAAGTTAGGGGGTTAGTGTTAGGGTTTGTGTTAGGGTTAGGGTTAGGGTTAGGTTAGGGTTAGGGTTAGGGTTAGGGTTAGGTTAGGGTTAGAGTTAGGGTTAGGGTTTGGGTTAGGGGTTAGGGTTAGTGAAAGGGTTAGGGTTATTATTAGGGGGTTAGGTTTAAGTTTAGGATTAGTGTTAGGGTTAGAATTAGAAATAGGGTTAGTGTTAGGATTAGGGTCAGGGTTAGGTTTAGGGTTAGGGTTAGGGTTAGGGTTAGGGTTAGGGTCAGGGAGGGTTTAGGGTTAGGGTTAGGGTTAGGGTTAGATTTAGGGTTAGGTTTAGGTTTATTTGTAAATTTAGGATTTGGGGTCTAAGGTTTATGGTTTAGGATTGTTTAAGGTTTAGGGTGGATTAGGTTTAGGGTTTAGAGTTTAGTGTTATGGTTACGGTTAGGGTTAGGGTTAGGGTTAGGATTAGGGTTAAGGTAAGGGTTAGGATTAGGTTTAGGGTTAGGGTTAGGGTTAGGGCTAGGGTTAGGATTAGGGTTAGGGTTAGGGTTAGGGTAAGGGTTAGGGGTTAGAGTTAGGGTTATGGTTATTGTTAGGTTTAGGGTTTAGGGTTTTGTGTTCAGGGTTTAAGGTTTAGGGTTTAGGATTGTTTAAGTTTTAGGGTGGTTTAGGTTAAGGGTTTAGGGTTTAGAGTTTAGGATTGTTTAAGGTTTACGGTTGTTTAGGGTATAGTGTTTAGGGTTAAAAGTTTAGGGTTGTTTAGGGTTTAGTGTTTAGGGTTTAGGGTTGTTTAAGGTTTAGTGTTTAAGGTTTAGGTTTTATGGTGGTTTTGGGTTTAGTGTTTAGTGTTCTTTAGGGTATAGTGTTAATGGTTTAGGGTTTAGGGTTATTTAGGGTTTAGTGTTTATGGTTTAGGGTATAGGGTTGTTTAGGATTTAGTGTTTAGGGTTGTTTATGGTTTAGTGATTAGGGTTGTTTAGGGTTGTTTAGAGGTTAGTGATTAGGGTTATTCAGGGTTTATGATTTAGGGTTGTTCAGGGTTTAGGATTTATTGTTGTTCAGGGTTTAGGATTTAGGGATTAAGGTTAAGGGGTTAGGGTTAGGGCTAGGGTTAGGGTTAGCATTAGGGTTAGAATTACGTTAGAGTTAGGGTTATTGGGTTATGTTAGGCTTAAGGTTAGGGTTAGGGTTATGGGGTTAAGGTTAGGGTTTGGGTTAGGGTTAGGTTTAGGTTTAGGGTTAGGGTTAGGGTTATGGTTATTCTTAGATTTAAGGTTTAAATTTTAGGGTTTATGGTTTAAAGTTTAGGGTTTAGGATTGTTTAAGTTTTAGGGTGGTTTAGGTTTAGGGTATAGGGTTTAGCGTTTAAGATTTTTTAATGGTTAGGGTTGTTTAGGTTTTAGCGTTTAGAGTTGTTTTGGGTTTTTTAGTGTTGTTTATGATTTAGTGTTTAGGATTTATGATTTAGGATATTTTAAGGTTTAGGGTTTAAGGTTGTATAGTGTTTTAGGGTTTAGGGTATAATGTTTAGGGTTAAGGGTTTATGGTTGTTTAGGGTATAGTGTTAATGGTTTTAGGGTTTAGGCTTGTTTAGTGTTTAGTGTTTAGGGTTTAGGGTTTAGGGTTTTTAGCGTTCAGTGTTTATAGTTTAGGGTTTAGGGTGCTTTTGGAATTAGTGTTTAGGGTTTTTTGGGGTTTAGGGTTTAGGATTTAGGGTGTTAGGGTTAGTGTTAGGATTAGGTTTAGGGTTAAGGTGAGGGTTAGGGTGAGGGTTAAGGTTAGGGTTAGGGTTAAGGTTAGTGTTAGTGTTAGGGTAAGGGTTAGGGTTAGGGTTAGGGTTAGGGGTTAGGGTTAGGGTTAGTGTTAGGGGTTAGGGGTTAGTGTTAGGGTTAGGGTTAGGGTTAGGGTTAGGGTTAGGTTTAGTGTTAGGGTTATTATTAGGGGGTTAGGTTTTAGTTTAGGATTAGTGTTCGAGTTAGAATTAGAAATAGGGTTAGTGTTAGAATTAGGGTCAGGGTTAGCTTTAGGGATATGGTTAGGGTTAGGGTTAAGGGTAGGGTTAGGGTTAGGGTTAGATTTAAAGTTTAGGGTTTAGTGTTAGGATTAGGGATAATGTGAGGTTTAGGGTTAGGTTTAGGGTTAGGGTTAGGGTTAGGGTTAGGGTTAGATTTAGGGTTAGGTTTAGGTTTATTGTTAGATTTAGGGTTTAGGGTTTAAGGTTTAAGGTTTAGGATTGTTTAAGGTTTAGGGTAGATTAGGTTTAGGGTTTAGAGTTTAGTATTATGGTTACGGTTAGGGTTAGGGTTAGGGTTAGAGTTAGGGTTAGAGTTAGGGTTAGGGTTAGGGTTAGGGTTAAGGTTAGGGTTAATGTTAGGGTTAGGGTTATGGTTAGTGTTAGGATTAGGGTTAGGTTTAGGGTCAGGGTTAGGTTTAGGGTTAGGGATAGGGTTAGGGTTAGATTTAAGGTTAGGTTTAGGTTTATTGTTACATTTAGGGTTTAGGGTTTAAGGTTTATGGTTTAGGATTGTTTAAGGTTTAGGGTGGACTAGGTTTAGGGTTTAGAGTTTAGTGTTATGGTTACGGTTTGGGTTAGGGTTAGGGATGGGGTTAGGGTTAGGGTTAGGGTTATGGTAAGGGTTAGGGTTAGGGTTAGGGTTAGGGTTATGGTAAAAGTTAGGGGGTTAGTGTTAGGGTTTGGGTTAGGGTTGGGGTTAGGGTTAGGGTTAGGTTAGGGTTAGGGTAGGGGTTAGGGTTAGGGGTTAGGGTTAGTGTTAGGGTTAGGGTTATTATTAGGGGGTTAGGTTTAATTTTAGGATTAGTGTTAGGGTTAGAATTAGAAATAGGGTTAGTGTTAGGATTAGGGTCAGGGTTAGGTTTAGGGTTAGGGTTAGGGTTAGGGTTAGGGTTAAAGTCAGGGAGGGTTTAGGGTTAGGGTTAGGGTTATGGTTAGATTTAGGGTTAGGTTTAGGTTTATTGTTAGATTTAGGATTTAGGGTCTAAGGTTTATGGTTTAGGATTATTTAAGGTTTAGGGTGGATTAGGTTTAGGGTTTAGAGTTTAGTGTTATGGTTACGGTTAGGGTTAGGGTTAGGGTTAGGGTTAGGATTAGGGTTAAGGTTAGGGTTAGGATTAGGGTTAGGGTTAGGGTTAGGGTTAGGGTTAAGGTTAGGGTTAGGTTTAGGTTTAGGGTTAGGATTAGGGTTAGGGTTAGGGTTAGGGTAAGGGTTAGGGGTTAGGGTTAGGGTTATGGTTATTGTTAGGTTTAGGGTTTAGGGTTTAGGGTTTAGGGTTGTTTAAGGTTTAGTGTTTAAGGTTTAGGTTTTAGAGTTGTTTTGGGTTTAGTGTTTAGTGTTGTTTAGGGTATAGTGTTAATGGTTTAGGGTTTAGGGTTATTTAGGGTTTAGTGTTTAAAGTTTAGGGTATAGGGTTGTTTAGGTTTTAGTGTTTAGGGTTGTTTATGGTTTAGTGATTAGGGTTGTTTACGGTTGTGTAGAGGTTAGTGTTTAGGGTTATTCAGGTTTAATGATTTAGGGTTGTTCAGGGTTTAGGATTTATGGTTGTTCAGGGTTTAGGATTTAAAGATTAAGGTTAAGGGGTTAGGGTTAGGGTTAGGGTTAGGGTTACGGTTAGCATTAGGGTTAGAGTTAGGGTTAGAGTTAGGGTTAGAGTTAGGGTTATGGGGTTATGTTAGGCTTAAGGTTAGGGTTAGGGTTATGGGGTTTAGGTTAGGGTTGGGGTTAGGGTTAGAATTAGGTTTAGGGTTAGGGTTAGGGTTATGGTTATTCTTAGATTTATGGTTTAAAATTTAGGGTTTATGGGTTAAGGTTTAGGGTTTAGGATTGTTTAAGTTTTAGGGTGGTTTAGGTTTAGGGTATAGAATTTAGCGTTTAAGATTGTTTAATGGTTAGGGTTGTTTAGGTTTTAGCGTTTAGAGTTGTTTATGGTTTTTTAGGGTTGTTTACAATTTAGTGTTTAGGGTTGTTCAGGATTTATGATTTAGGATTTTTTAAGGTTTAGGGTTTAAGGTTGTATAGTGTTTTAGGTTTTAGGGTATAATGATTAGGGTTAAGGGTTTAGGGTTGTTTAGGGTATAGTGTTAATGGTTTTAGGGTTTAGGCTTGTTTAGGGTTTAGTGTTTAGTGTTTAGGGTTTAGGGTTTTTTAGCGTTTAGTGTTTATAGTTTAGGGTTTAGGGTGCTTTTGGAATTAGTGTTTAGGGTTTTTCGGGGTTTAAGGTTTAGGATTTAGGGTGTTAGGGTTAGTGTTAGGGTTAGGTTTAGGGTTAAGGTGAGGGTTAGCGTGAGGGTTAAGGTTAGGGTTAGGGTTAAGGTTAGTGTTAGTGTTAGGGTAAGGGTTAGGGTTAGGGATAGGGTTAGGGTTAGGGTTAGGGTTAAGGTTAGGGTTAGGGTTAGGGTTAGGGGTTAGGGTTAGGGTTAGTGTTAGGGGTTAGGGGTTAGTGTTAGGGTTAGGGTTAGGGTTAGGGTTAGGGTTAGGTTTAGTGTTAGGGATATTATTAGGAGGTTAGGTTTTAGTTAAGGATTAGTGTTAGTGTTAGAATTAGAAATAGGGTTAGTGTTAAGATTAGGGTCAGGGTTAGGTTTAGGGATAGGGTTAGGGTTAGGGTTAAGGGTAGGGTTAGGGTTAGGATTAGATTTAAAGTTTAGGGTTTAGTGTTAGGATTAGGGATAGTGTGAGGTTTAGGGTTAGGGTTAGGTTTAGGGTTAGGGTCAGGGTTAGGTTTAGGGTTAGGGTTAGGGTTAGGTTAGATTTAGGGTCAGGTTTAGGTTTATTGTTAGATTTAGGGATTAGGTTTTAAGGTTTATGGTTTAGGATTGTTTAAGGTTTAGGGTGGATTAGGTTTAGGGTTTAGAGTTTAGTGTTATGGTTACGGTTAGTGTTAGGGTTAGGGTTAGGGTTAGGGTTAGGGTTAGGGTAATGAATAGGGTTAGAGTTAGGGTTAGGGTTAGGGTAAGGGTTAGGGGTTAGTGTTAGGGTTAGGGTTAGGGTTAGGATTAGGTTTAGGGTTAGAGGTTAGCGTTAGTGTTAGGGTTAGGTTTATTATTAGGGGGTTAGGTTTAAGTTTAGGATTAGTGTTAGGGTTAGAATTAGAAATAGGGTTAGTGTTAGGATTAGGGTCAGGGTTAGGTTTAGGGTTAGGGTTAGGGTTAGGGTTAGGGTTAGGGTTAGGGTTAGGGTCAGGGAGTGTTGAGGGTTAGGGTTAGGGTTAGGGTTAGATTTAGGGTTAGGTTTAGGTTTATTGTTAGATTTAGGATTTAGGGTCTAAGGTTTATGGTTTAGGATTGTTTAAGGTTTAGGGTGGATTAGGTTTAGGGTTTAGAGTTTAGTGTTATGGTTACGGTTAGGGTTAGGGTTAGGGTTAGGGTTAGGATTACGGTTAAGGTTAGGGTTAGGATAAGGTTTAGGGTTAAGGTTAGGGTTAGGGTTAGGGTTAGGGTTAGGGTTAGGGTTAGGATTAGGGTTAGGGTTAGGGTTAGGGTAAGGGTTAGGGGTTAGGGTTAGGGTTATGGTTATTGTTAGGTTTAGGGTTTAGTGTTTAGTGTTTAGGGTTTAAGGTTTAGGGTTTAGGATTGTTTAAGATTTAGGGTGGTTTAGGTTAAGGGTTTAGGGTTTAGACTTTAGGATTGTTTAAGGTTTAGGGTTGTTTAGGGTATAGTGTTTAGGGTTAAAAGTTTAGGGTTGTTTAGGCTTAAGTGTTTAGGGTTTAGGGTTGTTTAAGTTTTAGTGTTTAAGGTTTAGGTTTTAGGGTTGTTTTGGGTTTAGTGTTTAGTGTTGTTTAGGGTATAGTGTTAATGGTTTAGGGTTTAGGGTTATTTAGTGTTTAGTGTTTAAGGTTTAGGGTATAGGGTTGTTTAGGGTTCAGTGTTTAGGGTTGTTTATGGTTTAGTGATTAGGGTTGTTTAGGGTTGTTTAGAGGCTAGTGTTTAGGGTTATTCAGGGTTTATGATTTAGGGTTGTTCAGGGTTTAGGATTTATGGTTGTTCAGGGTTTAGGATTTAGGGATTAAGGATAAGGGGTTAGGGTTAGGGTTAGGGTTAGGGTTAGGGTTAGGGTTAAGGTTAGGGTTAGGGTTAGGGTTAAGGTTATGGTTAGTGTTAGGATTAGGGTTACGGTTAGGGTCAGGGTTAGGTTTAGGGTTAGGGTTAGGGTTAGGTTTAGATTTAGGGTCAGGTTTAGGTTTATTGTTAGATTTAGGGTTTAGGGTTTAAGGTTTATGGTTTAGGATTGTTTAAAGTTTAGGGTGGATTAGGTTTAGGGTTTTGAGTTTAGTGTTAAGGTTACGGTTATTGTTAGGGTTAGGGTTAGGGTTAGGGTTAGGGTTAGGTTAGGGTTAGGGTTAGGGTTAGGGTTAGGTTAGGGTTAGGGTTAGGGTTAGGGTTAGGGTTTAGGGTTTAGTGTTTAGGGTTTAAGGTTTAGGGTTTAGGATTGTTTAAGATTTAGGGTGGTTTAGGTTAAGGGTTTAGGGTTTAGAGTTTAGGATTGTTTAAGGTTTAGGGTTGTTTAGGGTATAGTGTTTAGGGTTAAAAGTTTAGGGTTGTTTAGGGTTTAGTGTTTAGGGTTTAGGGTTGTTTAAGGTTTAGTGTTTAAGGTTTAGGTTTTAGGGTGGTTTTGGTTTTAGTGTTTAGTGTTGTTTAGGGTATAGTGTTAATGGTTTAGGGTTTAGGGTTATTTAGGGTTTAGTGTTTAAGGTTATGGTATAGTGTTGTTTAGGGTTTAGTGTTTAGGGTTGTTTATGGTTTAGTGATTAGGGTTGTTTAGGGTTGTTTAGAGGTTAGTGTTTAGGGTTATTCAGGGTTTATGATTTAGGGTTTTTCAGGGTTTAGGATTTATGGTTGTTCAGGGTTTAGGATTTAGGGATTAAGGTTAAGTGGTTAGGGTTAGGGTTAGGGTTAGGGTTAGCATTAGGGTTAGAGTTAGGGTTAGAGTTAGGGTTATGGGTTTATGTTAGGCTTAAGTTTAGGGTTAGGGTTATGGGGTTAAGGTTAGGGTTGGGGTTAGGGTTAGGTTTAGGTTTAGGTTTAGGGTTAGGGTTATGGTTATTCTTAGATTTATGGTTTAAAATTTAGGGTTTATGGTTTAAGGTTTAGGGTTTAGGATTGTTTAAGTTTTAGGGTGGTTTAGGTTTAGGGTATAGGGTTTAGCGTTTAAGATTGTTTAATGTTTAGGGTTGTTTAGGTTTTAGCGTTTAGAGTTGTTTAGGGTTTTTTAGGGTTGTTTATAATTTAGTGTTTAGGGTTGTTCAGGATTTATGATTTAGGATATTTTAAGGTATAGGGTTTAAGTTTGTATAGTGTTTTAGGGTTTAGGGTATAATGTTTAGGGTTAAGGGTTTAGGGTTTTTTAGGGTATAGTGTTAATGGTTTTAGGGTTTAGGCTTGTTTAGGGTTTAGTGTTTAGGGTTTAGGGTTTAGGGTTTTTTTGCGTTTAGTGTTTATAATTTAGGGTTTTGGGTGCTTTTGGAATTAGTGTTTAGGGTTTTTCGCGGTTTAGGGTTTAGGATTTAGGGTGTTAGGGTTAGTGTTAGGGTTAGGTTTAGGGTTAAGGTGAGGGTTAGGGTGAGGGTTAAGGTTAGGGTTAGGGTTAAGGTTAGTGTTAGTGTTAGGGTAAGGGTTAGGGTTAGGGATAGGGTTAGGGTTAGGGTTAAGGTTAGGGTTAGGGTTAGGGTTAGGGTTAGGGTTAGGGGTTAGGGTTAGGGTTAGTGTTAGGGGTTAGGGGTTAGTGTTAGGGTTAGGGTTAGGGTTAGGGTTAGGGTTAGGGTTAGGTTTAGTGTTAGGGTTATTATTAGGGGGTTAGGTTTTAGTTAAGGATTAGTGTTAGGGTTAGAATTAGAAATAGGGTTAGTGTTAGGATTAGGGTCAGGGTTAGGTTTAGGTATAGGGTTAGGGTTAGGGTTAAGGGTAGGGTTAGGGTTAGGATTAGATTTAAAATTTAGGGTTTAGTGTTAGGATTAGGGATAGTGTGAGGTTTAGGGTTAGGTTTAGGGTTAGGGTTAGGGTTAGTGTTTGGGTTATGATTAGTGTTAGGATTAGGGTTAGGGTTAGGGTCAGGTTTAGGTTAGTGTTAGGGTTAGGGTTAGGGTTAGATTTAGGGTTAGGTTTAGGTTTATTGTTAGATTTTGGGTTTAGGGTTTAAAGTTTATGGTTTAGGATTGTTTAAGGTTTAGGGTGGATTAGGTTTAGGGTTTAGAGTTTAGTATTATGGTTACGGTTAGGGTTAGGGTTAGGGTTAGAGTTAGGGTTAGGGTTAGGGTTAAGGTTAGGGTAAGGGTTAAGGTTAGGGTTAGTGTTAGGGTTAGGGTTATGGTTAGTGTTAGTATTAGGGTTAGGGTTAGGGTCAGTGTTAGGTTTAGGGTTAGGGATAGGGTTAGGGTTAGATTTACGGTTAGGTTTAGGTTTATTGTTAGATTTAGGGTTTAGGGTTTAAGGTTTATGGTTTAGGATTGTTTAAGGTTTAGGGTGGATTAGGTTTAGGGTTTAGAGTTTAGTGTTATGGTTACAGTTAGGGTTAGGGTTAGGGATGGGGTTAGGGTTAGGGTTAGGGTTATGGTAAAGGTTAGGGTTAGGGTTAGGGATTGGGTTAGGGTTAGGGTTAGGGTTATGGTAAGTGTTAGGGTTAGGGTTAGGGTTAGGGTAAAAGTTAGGGGGTTAGTTTTAGGGTTTGGGTTAGGGTTAGGGTTAGGGTTAGGGTAGGGTTAAGGTTAGGTTTAGGGTTAGGGTTAGGGTTAGTGTTAGGGTTAGGGTTATTATTAGGGGGTTAGGTTTAAGTTTAGGATCAGTGTTAGGGTTAGAATTAGAAATAGGTTTAGTGTTAGGATTAGGGTCAGGGTTAGGTTTAGGGTTAGGGTTAGGGTTAGGGTTAGGGTTAGGGTCAGGGAGGGTTTAGGGTTAGGGTTAGATTTAGGGTTAGGTTTAGGTTTATTGTTAGATTTATGGTTTAGGGTCTACGGTTTATGGTTTAGGATTGTTAAAGGTTTAGGGTGGATTAGGTTTAGGGTTTAGAGTTTAGTGTTATGGTTACGGTTAGGGTTAGGGTTAGGGTTAGGGTTAGGATTAGGGTTAAGGTTAGGGTTAGGGTTAGGTTAGGGTTAGGGTTAGGGTTAGGGTTAGGGTAAGGGTTAGGGTTTAGGGTTAGTGTTAGGGTTAAGGTTAGGGTTAGGGTTAAGGTTAGGGTTAGGGTTAGGGTTAGGGTTAGGGTTAGGGTTAGGTTTAGGGTAAGGTTAGGGTTAGGGTTAGGGTTAGGGTTAGGGGTTAGGGTTAGGGTTAGGGTTAGAAGTTAGGGGTTAGGGTTAGGGTTAGGGTTAGTGTTAGGGTTATGGTTAGGGTTAGGGTGAGGGTTAGGGTTAGGGTTATGTGGTTATGTTAGGCTTAAGGTTAGGGTTAGTGTTATGGGGTTAAGGTTAGGGTTGGGGTTAGGGTTAGGTTTAGGTTTAGGGTTAGGGTTAGGGTTATGGTTATTCTTAGATTTATGGTTTAAAATTTAGGGTTTATGGTTTAAGGTTTAGGGTTTAGGATTGTTTAAGTTTTAGGGTGGTTTGGGTTTAGGGTATAAGATTTAGCGTTTAAGATTGTTTAATGTTTAGGGTTGATTATGTTTTAGCGTTTAGAGTTGTTTAGGGTTTTTTAGGGTTGTTTATGATTTAGTGTTTAGGGTTGTTCAGGATTTATGATTTAGGATATTTTAAGGTTTAGGGTTTAAGTTTGTATAGTGTTTTAGGGTTTAGGCTATAATGTTTAGGGTTAAGGGTTTAGGGTTGTTTAGGGTATAGTGTTAATGGTTTTAGGGTTTAGGCTTGTTTAGGGTTTAGTGTTTAGGGTTTAGGGTTTAGGGTTTTTTAGCGTTTAGTGTTTAGAGTTTAGGGTTTAGGGTGCTTTTGGAATTAGTGCTTAGAGTTTTTCTGGGTTTAGGGTTTAGGATTTAGGGTGTTAGGGTTAGTGTTAGGGTTAGGTTTAGGGTTGGGGTGAGGGTTAGGGTGAGGGTTAGGGTGAGGGTTAAGGTTAGGGTTAGGGTTAAGGTTAGTGTTAGTGTTAGGGTAAGGGTTAGGTTTAGGGATAGGGTTAGGGTTAGGGTTATGGTTAGGGTTAGGGTTAGTGTTAGGGTTAGGTTAGGGTTAGGGTTAGGGTTAGGGGTTAGGGTCAGGGTTAGTGTTAGGGGTTAGGGGTTAGGGTTAGGGTTAGGGTTAGGGTTATGGTTAGTGTTAGGATTAGGGTTAGGGTTAGGGTCAGGGTTAGGTTTAGGGTTAGGGTTAGGGTTAGGGTTAGATTAAGGGATAGGTTTATGTTTATTGTTAGATTTAGGGTTTAGGGTTTAAGGTTTATGGTTTAGGATTGTTTAAGGTTTAGGGTGGATTAGGTTTAGGGTTTAGAGTTTAGTATTATGGTTACGGTTAGGGTTAGGGTTAGGGTTAGGGTTAGGGTTAGGGTTAGGGTTAGGTTTAGGGTTAGGGTTAGGGTTAAGGTTAGTGTTAGGCCTAGGGTTAGGGTTATGGTTAGTGTTAGGATTAGGGTTAGGTTTAGGGTCAGGGTTAGGTTTAGGGTTAGGGTTAGGGTTAGGGTTAGATTTAGGGTCAGGTTTAGGTTTATTGTTAGATTTAGGGTTTAGGGTTTAAGGTTTATGGTTTAGGATTGTTTAAGGTTTAGGGTGGATTAGGTTTAGGGTTTAGAGTTTAGTGTTATGGTTACAGTTAGTGTTAGGGTTTGGGTTAGGGTTAGGGTTAGGGTTAGGGTAATGGTCAGGGTTAGGGTTAGGGTTAGGGTAAGGGTTAGGGGTTAGTGTTAGGGTTAGGGTAAGGGTTAGGGTTAGCGTTAGGTTAGGGTTAGGGTTAGGGTTAGGGGTTAGGGTTAGTGTTAGGGTTAGGGTTATTATTAGGGGGTTAGGTTTAAGTTTAGGATTAGTGTTAGGGTTAGAATTAGAAATAGGGTTAGTGTTAGGATTAGGGTCAGGGTTAGGTTTAGGGTTAGGGTTAGGGTTAGGGTTAGGGTCAGGGAGTGTTGAGGGTTAGGGTTAGGGTTAGGGTTAGATTTAGGGTTAGGTTTAGGTTTATTGTTAGATTTAGGATTTCGGGTCTAAGGTTTATGGTTTAGGATTGTTTAAGGTTTAGGATGGATTAGGTTTAGGGTTTAGAGTTTAGTGTTATGGTTACGGTTAGGGTTAGGGTTAGGGTTAGGTTTAGGATTAGGGTTAAGGTTAGGGTTAGGATTAGGTTTAGGGTTAGGGTTAGGGTTAGGGTTAGGGTTAGGGTTAGGGTTAGGTTTAGGGTTAGGATTAGGGTTAGGGTTAGGGTTAGAGAAAAGGTTAGGGGTTAGGTTTAGGGTTATGGTTATTGTTAGGTTTAGGGTTTAGTGTTTAGGGTTTAAGGTTTAGGGTTTAGGATTGTTTAAGATTTAGGGTGGTTTAGGTTAAGGGTTTAGGGTTTAGAGTTTAGGATTGTTTAAGGTTTAGGGTTGTTTAGGGTATAGTGTTTAGGGTTAAAAGTTTAGGGTTGTTTAGGGTTTAGTGTTTAGGGTTTAGGGTTTTTTAAGGTTTAGTGTTTAAGGTTTAGGTTTTAGGGTTGTTTTGGGTTTAGTGTTTAGTGTTGTTTAGGGTATAGTGTTAATGGTTTAGGGTTTAGGGTTATTTAGGGTTTAGTGTTTAAGGTTTAGGGTATAGGGTTCTTTAGGGTTTAATGTTTAGGGTTGTTTATGGTTTAGTGATTAGGGTTGTTTAGGGTTGTTTAGAGGTTAGTGTTTAGGGTTATTCAGGGTTTATGATTTACGGTTGTTCAGGGTTTAGGATTTATGGTTGTTTAGGGTTTAGGATTTAGGGATTAAGGTTAAGGGGTTGGGGTTAGGGTTAGGGTTAGGGTTAGGGTTAGGGTTAGGGTTAGGGTTAGGGTTAAGGTTAGGGTTAGGGTTAGGGTTAGGGTTATGGTTAGTGTTAGGATTAGGGTTAGGGTTAGGGTCAGGGTTAGGTTTAGGGTTAGGTTTAGGGTTAGGGTTAGGATTAGGGTTAGGGTTAGGGTCAGGGAGGGTTTAGGGTTAGGGTTAGATTTAGGGTTAGGTTTAGGTTTATTGTTAGATTTATGGTTTAGGGTCTACGGTTTATGGTTTAGGATTGTTAAAGGTTTAGGGTGGATTAGGTTTAGGGTTTAGAGTTTAGTGTTATGGTTACGGTTAGGGTTAGGGTTAGGGTTAGGGTTAGGATTAGGGTTAAGGTTAGGGTTAGGGTTAGGTTAGGGTTAGGGTTAGGGTTAGGGTTAGGGTTAGGGTTAGTGGTTAGGGTTAGTGTTAGGGTTAAGGTTAGGGCTAGGGTTAAGGTTAGGGTTAGGGTTAGGCTTAGGGTTAGGGTTAGGGTTAGGGTTAGGTTTAGGGTAAGGTTAGGGTTAGGGTTAGGGTTAGAGTTAGGGGTTAGGGTTAGGGTTAGGGTTAGAAGTTAGGGGTTAGGGTTAGGGTTAGGGTTAGTGTTAGGGTTATGGTTAGGGTTAGGGTGAGGGTTAGGGTTAGGGTTATGTGGTTATGTTAGGCTTAAGGTTAGGGTTAGTGTTATGGGGTTAAGGTTAGGGTTGGGGTTAGGGTTAGGTTTAGGTTTAGGGTTAGGGTTAGGGTTATGGTTATTCTTAGATTTATGGTTTAAAATTTAGGGTTTATGGTTTAAGGTTTAGGGTTTAGGATTGTTTAAGTTTTAGGGTGGTTTAGGTTTAGGGTATAGGATTTAGCGTTTAAGATTGTTTAATGTTTAGGGTTGATTATGTTTTAGCGTTTAGAGATGATTATGTTTTTTTAGGGTTGTTTATGATTTAGTGTTTAGGGTTGTTCAGGATTTATGATTTAGGATATTTTAAGGTTTAGGGTTTAAGTTTGTATAGTGTTTTAGGGTTTAGGCTATAATGTTTAGGGTTAAGGGTTTAGGGTTGTTTAGGGTATAGTGTTAATGGTTTTAGGGTTTAGGCTTGTTTAGGGTTTAGTGTTTAGGGTTTAGGGTTTAGGGTTTTTTAGCGTTTAGTGTTTAGAGTTTAGGGTTTAGGGTGCATTTGGAATTAGTGCTTAGAGTTTTTCTGGGTTTAGGGTTTAGGATTTAGGGTGTTAGGGTTAGTGTTAGGGTTAGGTTTAGGTTTGGGGTGAGGGTTAGGGTGAGGGTTAGGGTGAGGGTTAAGGTTAAGGTTAGGGTTAAGGTTAGTGTTAGTGTTAGGGTAAGGGTTAGGTTTAGGGATAGGGTTAGGGTTAGGGTTATGGTTAGGGTTAGGGTTAGTGTTAGGGTTAGGTTAGGGTTAGGGTTAGGGTTAGGGGTTAGGGTCAGGGTTAGTGTTAGGGGTTAGGGGTTAGGGTTAGGGTTAGGGTTAGGGTTATGGTTAGTGTTAGGATTAGGGTTAGGGTTAGGGTCAGGGTTAGGTTTAGGGTTAGGGTTAGGGTTAGGGTTAGATTAAGGGATAGGTTTATGTTTATTGTTAGATTTAGGGTTTAGGGTTTAAGGTTTATGGTTTAGGATTGTTTAAGGTTTAGGGTGGATTAGGTTTAGGGTTTAG
>NC_137978.1:2547500-2552500 GCF_963924665.1 Micromys minutus
GGGTTAGTGTTAGGGTTAGGGTTATGGTTAGTGTTAGGATTAGGGTTAGGGTTAGGGTCAGGGTTAGGTTTAGGGTTAGGGATAGGGTTAGGGTTAGATTTAGGTTTAGGTTTAGGTTTATTGTTAGATTTAGGGTTTAGGGTTTAAGGTTTATGGTTTAGGATTGTTTAAGGTTTAGGGTGGATTAGGTTTAGGGTTTAAAGTTTAGTATTATGGTTACGGTTAGGGTTAGGGTTAGGGTTAGAGTTAGGTTTAGGGTTATTGTTAGGGTTAGGGTTAGGGTTAAGGTTATGGTTAGTGTTAGGGTTAGGGTTATGGTTAGTGTTAGGATTAGGGTTAGGGTTAGGGTCAGGGTTAGGTTTAGGATTAGGGATAGGGTTAGGGTTAGATTTAGGTTTAGGTTTAGGTTTATTGTTAGATTTAGGGTTTAGGGTTTAAGGTTTATGGTTTAGGATTGTTTAAGGTTTAGGGTAGATTAGGTTTAGGGTTTAGAGTTTAGTATTATGGTTACGGTTAGGGTTAGGGTTAGGGATTGGGTTAGGGTTAGGGTTAGGGATATGGTAAGTGTTAGGGTTAGGGTTAGGGTTAGGGTAAAAGTTAGGGGGTTAGTTTTAGGGTTTGGGTTAGGGTTAGGGTTAGGGTTAGGGTAGGGTTAAGGTTAGTGTTAGGGTTAGGGTTAGGGTTAGTGTTAGGGTTAGGGTTATTATTAGGGGTTAGGTTTAAGTTTAGGATCAGTGTTATTGTTAGAATTAGAAATAGGTTTAGTGTTAGGATTAGGGTCAGGGTTAGGTTTAGGGTTAGGGTTAGGGTTAGGGTTAGGGTTAGGGTCAGGGAGGGTTTAGGGTTAGGGTTAGATTTAGGGTTAGGTTTAGGTTTATTGTTAGATTTATGGTTTAGGGTCTACGGTTTATGGTTTAGGATTGTTAAAGGTTTAGGGTGGATTAGGTTTAGGGTTTAGAGTTTAGTGTTATGGTTACGGTTAGGGTTAGGGTTAGGGTTAGGGTTAGGATTAGGGTTAAGGTTAGGGTTAGGGTTAGGTTAGGGTTAGGGTTAGGGTTAGGGTTAGGGTAAGGATTAGGGGTTAGGGTTAGTGTTAGGGTTAAGGTTAGGGTTAGGGTTAAGGTTAGGGTTAGGGTTAGGGTTAGGGTTAGGGTTAGGGTTAGGGTTAGGGTTAGGTTTAGGGTAAGGTTAGGGTTAGGGTTAGGGTTAGGGTTAGGGGTTAGGGTTAGGGTTAGGGTTAGAAGTTAGGGGTTAGGGTTAGGGTTAGTGTTAGGGTTATGGTTAGGGTTAGGGTGAGGGTTAGGGTTAGGGTTATGTGGTTATGTTAGGCTTAAGGTTAGGGTTAGGGTTATGGGGTTAAGGTTAGGGTTGGGGTTAGGGTTAGGTTTAGGTTTAGGGTTAGGGTTAGGGTTATGGTTATTCTTAGATTTATGGTTTAAAATTTAGGGTTTATGGTTTAAGGTTTAGGGTTTAGGATTGTTTAAGTTTTAGGGTGGTTTAGGTTTAGGGTATAGGATTTAGCGTTTAAGATTGTTTAATGTTTAGGGTTGATTATGTTTTAGCGTTTAGAGTTGATTATGTTTTTTTAGGGTTGTTTATGATTTAGTGTTTAGGGTTGTTCAGGATTTATGATTTAGGATATTTTAAGGTTTAGGGTTTAAGTTTGTATAGTGTTTTAGGGTTTAGGCTATAATGTTTAGGGTTAAGGGTTTAGGGTTGTTTAGGGTATAGTCTTAATGGTTTTAGGGTTTAGGCTTGTTTAGGGTTTAGTGTTTAGGGTTTAGGGTTTAGGGTTTTTTAGCGTTTAGTGTTTAGAGTTTAGGGTTTAGAGTGCTTTTGGAATTAGTGCTTAGAGTTTTTCTGGGTTTAGGGTTTAGGATTTAGGGTGTTAGGGTTAGTGTTAGGGTTAGTTTTAGGGTTGGGGTGAGGGTTAGGGTGAGGGTTAGGGTGAGGGTTAAGGTTAGGGTTAGGGTTAAGGTTAGTGTTAGTGTTAGGGTAAGGGTTAGGTTTAGGGATAGGGTTAGGGTTAGGGTTATGGTTAGGGTTAGGGTTAGTGTTAGGGTTAGGTTAGGGTTAGGGTTAGGGTTAGGGGTTAGGGTCTGGGTTAGTGTTAGGGGTTAGGGGTTAGGGTTAGGGTTAGGGTTAGGGTTATGGTTAGTGTTAGGATTAGGGTTAGGGTTAGGGTCAGGGTTAGGTTTAGGGTTAGGGTTAGGGTTAGGGTTAGATTAAGGGATAGGTTTATGTTTATTGTTAGATTTAGGGTTTAGGGTTTAAGGTTTATGGTTTAGGATTGTTTAAGGTTTAGGGTGGATTAGGTTTAGGGTTTAGAGTTTAGTATTATGGTTACGGTTAGGGTTAGGGTTAGGGTTAGGGTTAGGGTTAGGGTTAGGGTTAGGTTTAGGGTTAGGGTTAGGGTTAAGGTTAGTGTTAGGCCTAGGGTTAGGGTTATGGTTAGTGTTAGGATTAGGGTTAGGTTTAGGGTCAGGGTTAGGTTTAGGGTTAGGGTTAGGGTTAGGGTTAGATTTAGGGTCAGGTTTAGGTTTATTGTTAGATTTAGGGTTTAGGGTTTAAGGTTTATGGTTTAGGATTGTTTAAGGTTTAGGGTGGATTAGGTTTAGGGTTTAGAGTTTAGTGTTATGGTTACAGTTAGTGTTAGGGTTTGGGTTAGGGTTAGGGTTAGGGTTAGGGTAATGGTCAGGGTTAGGGTTAGGGTTAGGGTAAGGGTTAGGGGTTAGTGTTAGGGTTAGGGTAAGGGTTAGGGTTAGCGTTAAGTTAGGGTTAGGGTTAGGGTTAGGGTTAGGGGTTAGGGTTAGTGTTAGGGTTAGGGTTATTATTAGGGGGTTAGGTTTAAGTTTAGGATTAGTGTTAGGGTTAGAATTAGAAATAGGGTTAGTGTTAGGATTAGGGTCAGGGTTAGGTTTAGGGTTAGGGTTAGGGTTAGGGTTAGGGTCAGGGAGGCTTTAGGGTTAGGGTTAGGGTTAGGGTTAGATTTAGGGTTAGGTTTAGGTTTATTGTTAGATTTAGGATTTCGGGTCTAAGGTTTATGGTTTAGGATTGTTTAAGGTTTAGGATGGATTAGGTTTACGGTTTAGAGTTTAGTGTTATGGTTACGGTTAGGGTTAGGGTTAGGGTTAGGTTTAGGATTAGGGTTAAGGTTAGGGTTAGGATTAGGTTTAGGGTTAGGGTTAGGGTTAGGGTTAGGGTTAGGGTTAGGGTTAGGTTTAGGGTTAGGATTAGGGTTAGGGTTAGGGTTAGAGAAAGGGTTAGGGGTTAGGTTTAGGGTTATGGTTATTGTTAGGTTTAGGGTTTAGGGTTTAGTGTTTAGGGTTTAAGGTTTAGGGTTTAGGATTGTTTAAGATTTAGGGTGGTTTAGGTTAAGGGTTTAGGGTTTAGAGTTTAGGATTGTTTAAGGTTTAGGGTTGTTTAGGGTATAGTGTTTAGGGTTAAAAGTTTAGGGTTGTTTAGGGTTTAGTGTTTAGGGTTTAGGGTTTTTTAAGGTTTAGTGTTTAAGGTTTAGGTTTTAGGGTTGTTTTGGGTTTAGTGTTTAGTGTTGTTTAGGGTATAGTGTTAATGGTTTAGGGTTTAGGGTTATTTAGGGTTTAGTGTTTAAGGTTTAGGGTATAGGGTTCTTTAGGCTTTAATGTTTAGGGTTGTTTATGGTTTAGTGATTAGGGTTGTTGAGGGTTGTTTAGAGGTTAGTGTTTAGGGTTATTCAGGGTTTATGATTTAGCGTTGTTCAGGGTTTAGGATTTATGGTTGTTCAGGTTTTAGGATTTAGGGATTAAGGTTAATGGGTTAGGGTTAGGGTTAGGGTTAGGGTTAGCATTAGGGTTAAAGTTAGGGTTAGAGTTAGGGTTAGAGTTAGGGTTATGGGGTTATGTTAGGCTTAAGGTTAGGGTTAGGGTTATGGGGTTAAGGTTAGGGTTGGGGTTAGGGTTAGGTTTAGGTTTAAGGTTAGGGTTAGGGTTATGGTTATTCTTAGATTTATGGTTTAAAATTTAGGGTTTATGGTTTAAGGTTTAGTGTTTAGGATTGTTTAAGTTTTAGGGTGGTTTAGGTTTAGGTTATAGAATTTAGCGTTTCAGATTGTTTAATGGTTAGGGTTGTTTAGGTTTTAGCGTTTAGAGTTCTTTAGGGTTTTTTAGGGTTGTTTATAATTTAGTGTTTAGGGTTGTTCAGGATTTATGTTTTAGGATATTTTAAGGTTTAGGGTTTAAGGTTGTATAGTGTTTTAGGGTTTAGGGTATAATGTTTAGGGTTAAGGGTTTAGGGTTGTTTAGGGTATAGTGTTAATGGTTTTAGGGTTTAGGCTTGTTTAGGGTTTAGTGTTTAGGGTTTAGGGTTTAGGGTTTTTTAGCGTTTAGTGTTTATAGTTTAGGGTTTAGGGTGCTTTTGGAATTAGTGTTTAGGGTTTTTCGGGGTTTAAGGTTTAGGATTTAGGGTTTTAGGGTTAGTGTTAGGGTTAGGTTTAGGGTTAAGGTGAGGGTTAGGGTGAGGGTTAAGTTTAGGGTTAGGGTTAAGGTTAGTGTTAGTGTTAGGGTAAGGGTTAGGGTTAGGGATAGGGTTAGGGTTAGAATTAGGGTTAAGTTTAGGGTTAGGGATAGGGTTAGGGGTTAGGGTTAGGGTTAGTGTTAGGGGTTAGGGGTTAGTGTTAGGGTTAGGGTTATGGTTAGGATTAGGGTTAGTGTTAGGTTTAGTGTTAGGGTTATTATTAGGGGGTTAGGTTTTAGTTTAGGATTAGTGTTAGGGTTAGAATTAGAAATAGGGTTAGTGTTAGGATTAGGGTCAGGGTTAGGTTTAGGGATAGGGTTAGGGTTAAGGGTAGGGTTAGGGTTAGGGTTAGATTTAAAGTTTAGGGTTTAGTGTTAGGATATGGGATAGTGTGAGTTTTAGGGTTAGGTTTTGGGTTAGGGTTAGGGTTAGTGTTTGGGTTATGATTAGTGTTAGGATTAGGGTTAGGGTTAGGGTCAGGTTTAGGTTTAGGGTTAGGGTTAGGGTTA